>NC_045779.1:66258300-66573300 GCF_008692025.1 Phocoena sinus | reverse complement strand
GAAATTCTACAGTAGTCTTTGTCACACTGTCATACATGTACAGGCATTAAAAATTTGACCAAATCCACATTATAACTACACTATTTAGTAAAAACCTTTGAATTCAGCTTACTTTTTGCCTTAACTTACATACATTTATTTATAAAGGGAAATTAGTGGAAAGGAAATAAAGAGAGAGAGAAATGTAGGATGGATCATGGCCCAGAGAGAAAGAGTTGCTCAATGTGTGTTCTAGAGAACAGACAGGAGTGAATCTCTGACCTAGGGACCAATTTCCCACTGTATTGGATCAAAAGGTGGGATGAGTGAGGACAAGGGAGACCTGAGGCAGTGGGTTGACCCATTGAAGGAAGCGAAATCTAACCTGAAAGGGGAGACTGAGGAAGGGAGGTACAGGGACTGAGAGGTGTGGGGTGTCTGTGGCTTATGGCTGAGTGGTAAGATGAGGCAGTGTTGGTAGGAAGAGGCCTTGACTGAGGAAGAAGAGTTAGGGGGTTAAAGAAAAGTTTGGTTAAAGGAGGTCATATAAAGGTCAAGGTTGAGGGACTAGGGGAACCTGAGGAGACCTAAAGCTGGTTTGGTAATGTGGGGGTGTTGAGAGAGTTAAGGGAAGGGGTGCTGATGAGGGGTGGTGAGGGATGCTGAATAGGACTTGAGAGATCGAAGTTGCCACGGTGATGCTGCAGCGGGATAAGCCAGGGTACCTGTTTGGAAGTGGGCAGGTTATTGAGGAGAGGTGGTAACGGAATATGTGTCCTCATTATTTCAAGTTTCATAGGTTTTCTTCCTGGGACTGGACTCTAAGAGCAGGGGTGGCCGTGAACAAGTGCTAAAAACACGCAGTGTATCACACATGTCCTACGTTAAATTGTTTTGTATATTCGATACTACCATAGGTATATGTACCACACTGGGGAAATACCTCTTTTAAACATTCCCCCAATATTTGGAATTATTTATAATTAGCTCTTCAAACACACTTTGACTCTGCCATTCTCCTTCATTCTTCCCTGGTAGACATATCCTGGTATCTAGCAACTCATGATCCCATGGGTGCAGTTACCTAAGTACCGATATGGCGGCTCAGGGGGCAGGTAGAGGATTGGCCTTGGCAAAGTTATAAACTTGTTGAAGTTCAAACTCAGAATACCTTTTAACATCTGGTAATCGGAAATCCTCCCCCCTTTGGATTTTCATTTGGGCCTTTCTCAAAAAAGTGAAAAGTTCTTGTTCTCACAACTTTGGCTTAGATAGGAGAAGGTTTGAAATAAATGCAGTGGAAACAGTTACATCATAAACTATTTCAAGACCTGTCCTAAGATGGGAACTCTGGGAAATAGCTCGGTGCTCCATCTTGCTGGATTCCTACACTGGAAAGCTGAGGACAAAAGAGGATTAAGTGTCCTAAGCGTTATCTTGGGATTTGCGTTTCACGCCTGGGAGGCCCACGTCCACAGTTCTGCCCAAGCACAGGAAGATAGCCCCAGCTCTAAGCCTGACCTATACATCTCTGGCTAGAGCAGGGTCACGTAACAGGACATTGGTATGGATGATTCTGAGCTGTTGTATCAACAGGGGGAAACAATGAGAACATGGTTTAACAAGAGAGAAAAAAAACACTCCTGCAACTCTCCCTATTTTCCCCTTTTTTCCTTCCCTTCCTTTCCTTCTCCCAAGGCTAAGATTTAAATTTAAATTTGGGCTCCTTTGCAGAATCCTGTAAAAGTCTGCTTATTTAATATAAAACTAACCACTGTGCTTTTGCATATCCATGATCAGTGCTTGGGCTGAGATGGTAAGGTTCTGAGGCTGGAGGGGAGGTCAAAAGTCATCAAATTCAGTCCCCTCACTTTGAAATGAGAAACTTACAGGCCAGAGGGGTGCAATAACGTGCCCAAGGTCACCCAAATGGTTTGCAGCAGCATCAAGCCTGGGTTGCAGTTCCTTCCCTCCATCTGTTGTAAATCCTCTTGGACAGGCTTTGTGGCAAACTACCAGGGAAGCTTATTGGAAAGCAGTTAAGAACGTTAGACAGTCTGCAGATGTGATTTTAAAGGTTATTTATTTGTTTTACTGCAGATCATGACTTCCCCTCCATCCGTCTTCTTGTTCCAGGGCCAGATTCTGCCCTTTGATGTTCTTTGTGGCATTCTCGTTGCCTTTGGCCTGAATCAGAAGTAGGGCTTGACCCAAAGCTACTGGTGCCTTTATTTGCCCTCAGAGGACTTCCCCTCCCCCGAGGAGGCTCTGAAAAATCGGCTTCTTAGAATTACTTTCTACACAAGATGTGTTTTGCTGTGTTTGTGTCATAGAATCTTGGAGCTGGAGGAGACCTCTAAGGTCATTAATCCAACCCCCAACCCAGTTCAGGCATGTCTTCCAAAAATTTCCTGGCATATGGTCACACAGTCTTATGACTGGGAGGTACCTTGGGGACCAAAGAATATCTTGGTTTCTCTTTGTAGGTAAAGAAGCTGAGATTCAGAGAGGTGAAGTCATTCATCCCCACGCAGGCAGAGGAGCTAGAATTGTAATTCTGGCTTCTGACCCTGAGTCTGTAGCTCTGTCTATTGTGTCATGCTCCCCTTGATTAAATGCTTCCAATAACTGTTCAGTGAGTCATCTGTGTATTAATTTGTTAATCATCATTAACGTACTAAGCCCTTATTCTGCCCAGTACTAATAGTTATAGGCAGATTGGCAGTGTAGCAAGAAGAAAAACCCATACATTGATGTCTTTATTCCCTAAGACAGTCATTCTTTTGGAGGTTGTACTAGTTTTCTTATGCTGCTATCACAAATTATCACGTACTTGGCGTTAGACAACACAAATTTATTATCTACGGTTCTGGAGATCAGAAGCCTGAAATGAGTCTCACTGGGTTAAAATCAAGGTGTTGGCAGAACTGTGTCCCTTCTGGAGCCTGTAGGGGAGAACCTGTTTCCTTGCATTTTCTAGCTTCTAGAAACTGCCTCCACTCATTGGCTCTTGGCATGATCCTTCTCTCCATCTTCAAAGTGCATCACCCAATTCTGACCCTTTCTCTTTTGCCTCCCTCTTTCCTTTATAAGGCTCTTGTGATTACATTCAGCTCACCTGGATAATCCAGGCTAACCTCCCCAGCTCAAGATCCATAACTTAATCACATCTGCAAACTCCCTTTTGCCATGTGAGGTAACACAATCATAGGTTTGTAGGATTAGGATACAGCCAAATGTGGAGGACTATTATTCTGCCTACCACAAGTCACACACAAAGCAGTCCAGAGATGTCACCAACAGATATGAAAAAGCGAAGTCTTTGTGGAGAACTGATCCTTGAGCCAAGTTGTGAGGGATGTGAGAAGTTCACCTGCCAGGACAGGTGACATTGAGTGTGACAAGTTGAAAGCATAATATGTTTAAAACTGCCCAGATATGACACTGAGCACATGGCACTTCTAGGGACTGCCCGGTCGCTCAGTGTTCCCTATGAAAATATCAACAACTTGCAAACATAAGCCAATTAGGATTAGAGATGCAATGTGATAACCCAACTAACTCAAGGTAGTATTGTAAAAGGTACATATTTTCATAAAGGTTGAAAGAGGAGGGATATAATGAGAGAAGGAGGTTTGCATTTCAAGTCTGTCGTTGAGGGACTTGGATAATCAGAAAGGGTCAGGTGGTCGGGACTGACCAAGTAGATTGACTAGAGAGAGAGAGAGAGAGAGAGAGAGAGAGAGAGAGAGAGAGAGGAGAAGCCTAAAGGATAAGAAATAGCTATTTTAAGAAAAGGGAGCATCTACAGCAAATACAATCTTTTTTGGGTTTCGACTATGTGATTTCACAAATCATACATGTTCATTGTTGCCAACCAAACCCTAGAAACTGCTTGGTTTTGATACATCCAACAATGATTCTCAAACTTCATCAGTATTTGAAAAATAATTATTTGAAAAATCCCTTTGGGTGGTCTTCGGCTATACTTAATCATTATGACTTTTTCTCAGTTCACAGCAAAGAAAATAAACAGATTGAAAAGAATTATTTTCAATTTAAAAGTTTTCTCTCATAATTCTTTTTAGCTTCCTTCAACTTTCCTGCTAGCAAGTACATCCCCAAATGAACGGATGGTAATAAATGGAAAAATGCAGCTTTAGTGCCAGGTTTTGGGATGTGAAGAACCACAATATGTACGAAAGAGTCCTATTTCTGATTTGCTGTGAAGAGATGTGCCCATAATTCTTTGGGCCCCACAAAGGACATGATGATTCCCACGTGTTCTGTTATCACAATTTGGATGACTACTATATTTTTATCAGCAAGTAGCTATTGGTACTAATTATGTTCCAGGTTGTCATAAAATCAAGGGATTTGAGAACATAGAAAATACTCTGAAAATACAGTTTCAGATCTGGGACCTAGAGACAAATTAGATGAGGTTAATTTTTTCAGCATCCTCCAATTTACTACGAAGTGATTTACTTTATCCTTTATCTCTTTTAATTCTCTAGCCCAATTGTGTACAAAAAGAACCAAGAAGAATGCATAGCACACGGTAGTAGTTCAGTCAATGATTATGGAATAAAGAAGGAAGAAAACGAAGGGAAGAGCTTGCAGTAAGTTGTGTAGAATCACAGAGCTACTACGGACAGAGCTGAACTTGAAGTAATGTCTAACTAGTTCCAAAGTCTTTGCAGTTTGCACCCCAAAAAGCTGCTGATGCCTGGAGAAAAATAATGGCTAATATCTACTAAACGTTTACTGTGTCAGATACTGTTCTAAATTCTTCACATACATTAAATTATTTCTTCCCACTGGAAAAAAACAAAAACCTTTGTGGTAGATACTATTAATAGTATCCCCATTTTCCAGATCAAGTTACAGAGACTTTGAGAGTTATGGAATTTTTCCAAGATTATAAATTTTGTAAAGTATTGAGAGGAATTTGGACACAGGCAGACTTACTCCAGAGCCGTCCTTGTTATTCAGAGTGAACCTGGCTTATGAAACAAGGACTACAGAAGTTTTAAGAGTGAGGGCACAGCCAGCTTGATGAGTGGAGAATGGTGGTCGTAGACAATCTGAGTTGGAAAGTATTTTAGTGGTCACATCCCACCCAAACCCGCTTATCTGGTAGTTTAAAACCATGCTCAGTGGAGCCTTAAATATCTCCTAATGGCACCTCAGGCCTCCTGCAGAGTCCAAGGGTACATCAGTTACGCCCTTGCCCATCCTGGTTTTGCTTTTGTCTGCTATACATTTTATGCTTTTCTATATGGTTTAATTTGAATAATGGTTCTCTAGCTTTAAAAGCTTGAAAGTCTCTCTCCTACTTATGACATATGGGTGTGGTCATCCAGCCATCCTTCAATACTTCCACTAGTGTGGAATTTATTACTTAGTAAGGTTGTTTATTCCAATTTCTGATATATTGGAAAGCTCTTTGCTTTATAAGCCAAATTTTATCTCCATATAAGACCCACATTTCCAAAGCAAATAGCATTCATTTGATGGCCTAAAGTGTGGTCTATCTTGATGAATTTTCCATGCTGTTGTATTCTGCTGTTGTTGAGTGGAATGTTCTATAAATGTCAATTAGGTAAAGCTGGCTGATAGCGTTGTACAGCTCTTCTGTATCTTTATTAATTTCTTGAACACTTGTCCTAGCAATTAATGACACAGAGGCGTTGAAGACTCCGACTTTAATTGTGGATTTGTCTATTTCTCCTTTCAGTTCTATTAGTTTTTATTTCACTTATTTGGAAGCTCTATTATCAGCTGCATAAACATTTAGGTTTTTTTTGTCGTCTTGGAGAATTGATCACTTTGTCATCATGTAACGCCTGTTTTTTCAAACCCGGGTGATATTCCTTACTCTGATCTTTGATATTAACATAGATACTCCAACTTTTTAAAATTAGTGTTTGCATGTTATATATATTTTTTCATCCTTCCACTTTAAACCATTCTGTTTTTCTATCTAAAATGTAGAAAACATACATTGGGTCTTGCTTTTCTTTATCCAGTTTGATAATCTGTCTTTTAATTTGTGTGTTTAGATCATTTATAGTTACTCTAATTATGTGATATAGTATGATTAATATTTACCATCTTGCTGGTTGTTTTCTACTTGCTCATGTCTTTTTTACCCCCTATTTTCTACTTTCTTTTAAATTGAGAAATTTTAAATGATCCTATTTTTGCCTCCACTATTGCTTTATTTTTGCTATTTCTTTTAAAAACTACTTTTCGTGGTTACACTAGAGTTTGTAATATACATTTTTGGCTAATCTGCATCTACGTTCAAATTATATGACGCCACTTCAAGTGTAGTGAAAGTACCTTAAACACACTATGCTCTTCGCTCCTCCCGCCCATCCTTTGTGCTGCTGTTGTCAGGTATTTTACTCTTAAGCATTCTACATATACACAATGTATCGCTATTTGTTATATACTTTATATATTTTTTATATACTTTAAAAAGAAAAAATGAGCTTTATATTTACTTTTATTTATTCCAATTCCAATCCTTTTCCCTTCTTTATGCAGACCCCAATTTCTGTCTGATGTACTCCTTCTATAAAGGAGAATTAATTCCTAGAGAATTAATTTCATTCAACATGTCTTATACTTCAAACCTGCCGGCAATGAATACTTTCAGTTCTTATTCGACTGAAAAGGTCTTTATTACACTTTAATTTTTAAAAATATTTTCACTGGGGATACAATTTTGGTGGACACTTTTTTTCTTTCAGCATTTAAAGATATTACTCCATTGTCTTCTGACTTGCATAGCTCCTGACAAAGTGCCTTTACTCTTATTTATATGTTTCCCACCCCTCTGGCTGCCTCCAAGATTTTCTCTGTCTTTGGTCTTCACAGTTTGAATATCATATGTACAGATGTGTGTGTGTGCGTATGGGTGTGCATGTGTGTGTGTGTTGTATTTATCCTGCTTCATATTCTCTGAGCTTCCTGGATCTGTAGTTTTGTATCTTTCACTAATTTTGGAAAATTCTCAAGCAGTATGTCTTCAAATATTCCTTCTGCTCTATTCTCTCTCTTTTGCATCTAGAATCTAATGACATATATGTCGGGCTCTTGATATTGTGCTACAGCTCTTGGACGACCTACTATTTTTCACTTTGTGTTTCATATTGTGTGATTTCTCTTTATCTACCTTCAAGTTCTCTAATTCTTCAGCTGCATCAAGTTTACTGATGAGGTCATCAAAGGTATTCTTCATCTCCATTCTAGTGTTTTCTAATTGATTCTTTCTTAAAATTTCCATCTCCCTGCTGAAATGATCCATCTGATCATGCATCTTATGTATCTTTTCCACTAGACTCTTTAAAATCTTAACCAATTGTTTTAAAACCCCCTGACTGACATTTTCAACGTTAGTTTTATTTCTGAGTCCAGCTCCATTGATTGCTTTGATTTTTGACAGAATGTTGTTCTATCTTGTTTCTTTGTATGCTTCACGACATTTTATATGACAGTAGAGGCAGGTATATAATCTTTATCCCTGGAAATTGGTATGCCTTTTGTTTTGCCAGGGCTTTCAGGGAGAAAGAGTGTTGTTTTGAGTCAATCAGGTCAGGAATTGAGCTGTAACATGTATTTACAGTTGCTATCTTTACCCATCCTGCATCACAGGCTCAAGTTCTAGTGTTACCTTGTGTCTAGGGTGGAGGCTGGTTTGCAAGATGGTTTCCCTCAAGGTCTGCTCCACTTTCAGCTTCAAGTCTTCTCTTTTCTCAGGTTCCTCGAGGTGTTCTCTTCCCATGCTCTTGTCCTCTCTTGGCAGTAAATGGCTCCTGGTTGGTGTGAAGGCAGAGGATGTTCCCTGTTGTTCTGATTGAGACTCGGGTAGGTACTCTGTCCTCGACTCTTGGAACACAAGACTTTTGCGTGATCTTGCCCTTCCTTAAGCTGTAAGGGACCTCTTGGTTTGGGTCCCAGATATATTCCTGCCCTTCATCCAGGGGTAGAGGGTCTTTTTTGTTTCCTTTCCCAGCTGCAGTGAGTCTTCACCACTGTCCAAAGCCAAAACTCTTTATTGCTCTTTCCTACAAGCTTAATGTTTTTATTCTGTAAGGCAGGGTAGATGGATCTAGGAAGGGCTCATGTCTTTCCCACGGTGGCTGCTGGCTGATTCTCGGAGGCCTGTGCCATGAGGAAGACTTTCTTGGGATTCTCACCCTGCCTCCAGTCACTCCTGTGAGCACCTGATGAGGTCTGCTGAGGACAGCCAGTTAGTGGGTGGGAATTACCATGGTGCCAGGGGTTCTGTAATCTCACGTTAGCCCGCACTTGGCCTCTAGCAATTTGTTAAAGTTTTAGCTGAATTCTTATCAACAGCTGCTATGGCTCCTGGTAGCATTTGTCCTCAGTAAGCAACTGTTCATGCCCTGGCTTTTCTTGAAGGCATCTTCCTTTCTTTTGATTTGGGGTTAGTCAGTTGTCCTGTGACCTCAGTACCCTGGTTCAAAAGACATTGTGAATTTGCAACTCTTTCAGCATTGTGTTTGTAGTACTTGTGGCCATGCCACTCTTTCCCACTTTCTACATCCTAAGTAGATGCCAAACGTCTTTCACAGCATTCTTCCGGAGGAAGTCACAGACACAAATGAGAGTTTTACTTTGGGCTTTCTCTCTGTCATTCATGGAGTTGAATTCAATAAGCACTTTTGGGCATCTGGAACGCCCAAATCTTACCTTCAAACAGTTCATAGTCTACTAGGAGTGATAAATGCAACAACAGATCATTTTTGAATAGCACATAGGTGCTAAGGTAAGGGTAATCTATGCTGGCAAATAAGGGGGGTGGTAAATGAGGCACAACCCAGGTAGGAGACAAAGGAGCTTTCCTAGGGGAGATGACACCTACATTAGTTCTTAAAATAAAAACATTTTCCCAGTGTAGAAAGCTGGGTAAGGCCTTCTAGGCAGAAGGAGCAGAATGGTCTGAATTATAGAGTTAGCATAATTTGTGCCTGAAAAAGATGAAATGAAATATTCCTGAGTCCTATTCATAGAAATTTTGATATAGTTACTCCAGGGCAAGGCTCAGGAATGTGCACAAAACGTCCGGAGGACTCTGATCCATCAGCCCAGTTTGCGAAGCCCTGCTTGCTTCTCGGGCTTCATTTGCCCTCCCTGGTTATCATATTCAGCCTCTTAGTTTCCGCTCTTCACCTGAGAGTAAGATGGTTGAAGGCTACATTCCAGGGGATGAGCATGGAGAATACTGGAGAATACAGAACACTGTCTTTTCAGTCGGGTTTAAATCCCAGCTGTGGCACTAGGTCACACTTGGCTGATTTTAGTTTTCCTCATTTTTTTTTGCGGTACGCGGGCCTCTCACTGTTGTGGCCTCTCCCGTTGCGGAGCACAGGCTCCAGACGCGCAGGCTCAGCGGCCATGGCTCACGGGCCCAGCCGCTCCGCGGCATGTGGGATCTTCCCGGACCGGGGCACGAACCCGCGTCCCCTGCATCGGCAGGCGGACTCCCAACCGCTGCGCCACCAGGGAAACCCAGTTTTCCTCATTTTTAAATGGGAAGAATAATATTATCTATGATTACTATTTTACTACTAAATTAAGGCTACCATTGAAAAGACTTTTGTAATGGTCCTGGGATAAGACAATAAGGGTCTGAGAAGAAGAAAGAAAAGATGGCTCTAAGAGACATTAGGATGGCAGAATTGAGAGGTTACACTTTAGTCACTTACTCTTGCTGAAAGCTAACTATGGCAAGTACCGGGTTGCAAAAGTTCATTCGGCTTTTGGTAGCATCTTACAGAAAAACCTGAACGAACTTTTTGGCCAATCCAATGCTATGAGAGGCACTTGCCTTGCCTTCTCTCATTTGATCTCTGCACTGACTTTGAGATGGGTACACTGCCATGTTACAAATGAAGAAACTGTAATTCAGAAAGTGTAAGCGACCTGCCTAACGTGACATAACTGGGAGAATGGAGTTATCGTTTACTAGGATGAGAAAGACTCTAGAAGGAGCAGGTTTGGGGGTGAAGGTCCGCAGCTCCATTCTGTATACGGTAACTCTGAGCTACCTGTTACACGTCAAGGGGCGATGTTAAAGAAGACACATATCTGTGACTGTGGAGCTCGAAGGAGAGGTCTGAACTGGAAATATACATTTGGAAGTCATGAGCGTGTAGGTCAACCCAATGGGAAAGAATGACCTCCAACCTCGTGGTGAGTACAGATGAGAAAGAGAAGGGGTACAAGGTCTGAGCTCTGGATCTGGTGTTAAGAGATCAGGAAGATTAGGAGAAAAACTGGCAAAGAAGATTGAAAAGAAGTGGCACATGAGGAAGAAAGAAAACCAGGAGAGGGTGGCATCTTGGAAGACAAGTGAGAAAGAGTATATACTTGGCAAGTATTTGTCACGTGAATGAATGCTGTTTTTAGACAGAATTCAAATCCAGACCTTTCTGACCCAAGAGCTTATACATTCTTATCCAATATAAACAGTAGTATACATATTCAATATAACGCGGTCAGCAAATTTTTAAAGGGCCAGATAGTAAATATTTTAGACTTTGTGGGCCAACAGGCAACATCAAGGCCAAAAATGTAAAACTGTAGCTCAAGGGGCATAAAACAAAACAAGACCAAAACAGGCTGATGGTCCATGGCCTCAGTTTGCCGACCTCCGCGTGCGCTGTATTATCCCCTTTAATTCTGGGACATTTATTACCAAGATGATAATACTCAGGCATCGTCCTCTTAATCAGCGATCTCGGCATCATATAAGACTCTGCAAAAACCCAAACAGACTCTCTTCAGCGGTACCAAAGTTTAACTTCTTTTCCTCTACATAAAGGTGGCCTGTGTCTAATCCAGCAGTATTATTTCTCCCAAGACACTATTTCTTGTTCCATTTTGCTTAGCTATATGGCTGGTAAAGAAATAGAGCACGGAAGCAAGCACAGAATTTGCATGAGCGTATCTGTCATAGACTGTATGTAGCCTCTCAAGTGGGTTTCTGGCTGACAGCATAATAGGAAAAAGGGTACTTCCGTCTCCTCTTGTTTGCTCTCTGAATGTCAAAGGAGACTCTGCTGAGAACTCAGTGAGGCACAGATATTTTCCCTGGGGTCACACCAAGGGTGTCATTATGATGCATTACTCCAGCATATGAACTCTGCCCACAGAAGCACTGTTTTTAGGAAGATAAAGTTCAAACTTGGTAACATTGCTTTCTATTTTTGCTAACTTTCTTTCTCTCCCAAATCAATCCTAATGACCTAAAATCATTACTGCGTTTACTCTCCTCTTCTGCAGTGCCTTCTACCAACGCTCTCTATAACCCCCTAAATCCTAGAACCATGGAATCCATTCGTGCATGGATGGCGCTTCCTAGATCCCCAGGCTATTTGTGTTTCCTCAAAAATGTTTTCTTCCTCAGTGCTACTCTCGCCTAAACAGTTGTACGAGCGAGATTGTTTCCCAATCAACCCATTGGGAAAAAGCAGCAACACACACTCCTAATTCACCTCTCAGGGCATGAGTATTTGCAGATATTTCCAATCAATCATGAAGTGATCGCTACGAGAAATTCTCCCAGAGGTCAACCCACCTTATTGGAATTAATCCTATTTAAAAAACCAGTTTAATTATCATAACCAACCACCTTTGCTGGCCAGCCTCTGAATACAGAGGGTGGTCAAGGGTGCTAACCTCCTGGGCACAGGTGACAGGCCAGGCCTTGTCCGCTCATTTCTTGGGTCTTTCTGCAGCTATACTGTACCTATGCTTGCCTTGGAATTGGGAATGAGATCTTTCTCCCCTCCCTCTCCTCTTGTTGCCTGGCCGATGGGGCAGGCCTGGGAGTGATCAAGGCTGCACAAAACTCCTTCAGTCACTACTTTCTTTAAGAAAACCCTTTTTTTTTTCTTTCTTCTTGGTTACTTAAGGTTTATTTTGCTCAGATTCCTCATGACCAATTCATCTGAGATTTGTTATTCGTCCTGAAACCTTTGGGACTTAAGGAAAATGCTTTGTAAACTGTGAGATCTGTAAATTTGTAACTTTTCTTCCTCAGGACCCAGAACTGTGCTTGGAACAAAGTAAATAATCAGAGAATGTATCTTAAGTTACCCTAAGGAGGTGGCTTATTAATATCGTCTCCTTGGTAGATTTGAAACAAACCAGAAAGAGGTGGGAAAGCCAGTTTAAAGCCCTGAATAATCGATTGTAAACTCCCTGTAGGCAGGGGACGAATGTTTTCTGACCCAGTAAATGGTGTCTACAGAGCTTGGCTTGCTGCGTTGGCTGTGGGAATGAAACAGAAAGAGACATCTCGAGAAATACAGTGGAGAAAGCAATGCCAAGCAGGGAGCTGGCCTCAGTGGACCAAGATCCTGGAAGGATCAAACCGAACTCCAGATTGTTGGTCTAAAGACTGGCAAGCAAACTGATAGTCAAGAGACACAGGTTCTAGGTCTGCTTTCCTCTCTTCTGTGATGCTGCTGGGCCAGCCACTTCTATCTCTTGACCTCAGCCTCCCCATCTTCAAAATAGATATAAAAGTCCTCTGCACAGAGTTATTGCAAGAATTCTTATTACTATTTTTATTTTGCCTGATAACAACTCTCTTTAGTGCATAACTCGAGGACTGACAGATATGGAAACTTCTTGCCAAAAGGCAAACTGAGAGGTAAGCTAAATTTGCTGGGAGAGGAGAAGGGCCATTCTTGGAACTCTGAATCCACAGTGTGTGCAAGGCTCGTCCCCATGGGACCTGAGGGCTGTTAACATGTACAAAAGAGCATTGTCTTCTCCGAATCTGCTTGTAATCTTGCATAGGCTCGTGTGTCACTTTAAAGGGTTAACAGGAAACGAGATATCATCTTGTCAGCCTTCCTGATCTCTTCCAGCTGGAAGTCATCAGGCTCAGCTCTGAGCACCCACAGCGCCCCATCTGTCCTCTTCTTGTAGCACCTTTCCCTGCAAAGCCTGGATATTAGTGCACGCAGCTTATGTCCTCCCTAGAAGGTAAGCCACATGGAGGCAGGAGCCGTGGCCTGGTTACGGATCATCAATTCTGCAGAGTCCTGCCAACATGTCTCACAATAATAGAAATTCAGTAACTGCTTGTTGAGTAGATGGGCGGGTGGATGGACTAACGGAGGGACAGGTGGACCATCAGTCTTATTCAGTTCTGGATCCTGGGCCTCACACACAGCTTCGGCGTGTGATGGACAGTAAACACACGCCTACTCGTGCAGCGGACAGAAAGAGGCCCAGTCAGTCTTGATCTCACTGATTCTCTAGGGCCTAGCACAGGGCCTGGCACGTCGCAGACACTTCAGAAGCAGCTCTGACTGGCTTACTGTGTTTCTGAACCGCAAGAAACCAACTATCGTAGAAAGAGATGTTCTCAAGGTGGTTTCTTTTAATGCATTCTCCAAAAGAGAATAACACTAGGGTTAATATACATCACATACTTTTTCCTGAGCCTCCAGTCTGTGGCCTAGAGCAGGGGTTGGCAAACGACAGCCCACAGGCCAAATCCGGTCCACTGCCACCTGCTTTTGTAAATAAAGTTTTATTGCAACATGCTCATGCGTATTCGTTCACATGTTGTCTACACAGTGAGAGTTGCAGTGGAGACCATCTGACTTGCAAAGCAGAAAATGTTTATTCTCTTGCTCTTTATAGAAAAAGTCTGCGAACCCCTTTTATAGAGAACTGGTTATCATAACCCAGAGAGTTATCCTGCTCATGAGTTGCTGTTGGCCCATGAACTAATAGTAAGTGGCTGGTATTCTTGAGTCTTTACTATGAGAGGAAAGGCCCTAATGTGTTGCCTTCTTGGGAGCAGTGCCAAGTGACTTGCCTAACGTGACATAACTGGGAGAATGGAGTTATCATTTACTAGGATGAGAAAGACTCCAGAAGGAGCAGGTTTGGGGGTGAAGGTCCGCAGCTCAATTCTGTATACGGTAACTCTGAGCTACCTGTTACACGTCAAGTGGCGATGTCACGAGGCAAGTCACGTTTTAAGTTTTCACGTGCCCCTCCCCTTTCCTTCCACGGGCGTTCTCAGCTCTCCCTCACAGTCAGCTGTTCGTCTCTGTAAACCATCATGGCCTTCCTATGCAGGTTTTCCAAAAAAAAAAAGGAACTTTAGTCCAAACCAAATATAATTTTCAGAGAATCCAGAGAAAGGTCATATGAGGTTGTGAAATGTGACTTGGCATAAAGCTGGCCTCTTAAGAAATGGAGAGAAAGAAGACATGATCCCTTGTCTTAAGGAGCTCAGTCTCCCGCATGAACCAGGCATGATAACCCACAACTACAGTCACGGCCAGATTGACAGTGCAGCTCCCAGAGGTTAGGATTCAGGATCCCTCACACCCATGGACCCTTTCCACATCCCTATTAATAGGTTCACATGATCCATATGTACTTATAAAATTTGCAATAGGAAGATATTTTAACCCGAAAAAGTTGTGTCCAATTTTGTAATTCTGTTCTTGTCCTTAAAGAGAAGCCCCTAAAATTGCAGAAAGCTTCATGTCCCACATCACCTGGATCTTCCCCTGATTCTCTTACAACGTGACATTGCGCTAATGTGGGTTTACCCAAAGTACAGGGCAAGGAACCCCTAAGGGTAACTGGAGGAATTTGAGCAAGGTGACATTTGACCTAATGGTAAGTGAGATTTCTCTAGGCAAATAGTGACACGGATGGAGGAAAGGGGTGGGGTGAGGAGAGAGTTTTGCTCCAGGCGTGAGGAACAGCATTCGGGGGTGGGAGTGCTTGCCATGGTTTAGGACATAGCATAGAAAAAGAATAAATGCTTTAGGACAAAGTCGATGGAAAAGTAAGTTTTTACATTTTTTTTTTTAACAGAAAATGAAGCTGGGGAAGCAGTAGTGGCTAGATCAGGGGTTTGGATTTTGCCTCTTTGGTGATGAGGACCTACTGACGAATACTGGCTGGGGGGATGGTGTGATTGTATCCTATCCTTAGAAGGCTCCCCTGAGTAATCTTGGGAAATTCCTGGTGACCTTCTCAACACAAGATACACTGAGATGGGAAGAAAGACGTACTGCTGCTTTCATGACTGCAGGGATCGGGGCTGGGGTTGCGGGGCATGAAAGAGCCAGGGCAGCGGGACTCCTGGATTTTCTCAGTTTTCAGTTGCCTGGGCACAAGGGGAGAAAGAAGACACTGATGCCTATTCCCTTACATTTCTTTCCTCCAACCTTGCCATTGGCAGTTCTTTCCAGGAAAGCCTTCCAACGCTACACTTTTCCTCATACCATTGAATCCATCTCTCTCACAACTGCCTTGCAGTTTAGCCACAAGCCACAAAGAATAAACAGCATCTCCACCATCGGGCCCCGCTGCGGCTAGGAGTGTGAATGGGTCCTGCAGAAATGAAAAGCTATGAAGCACTAAGTCAGTAACAACAATGCAGATCAAATGTGTACTCAAAAGACCCTCAAGGAAAAAAGGGGTTTTTAAGTTATGTTTTTAAGCCTAGAGAAGTCTGAGACGTGATTCTTCCATGAACAGGAGTCCTTGTTTCCAACTTTGTCCCCTCAAAGCCATCAGGAAATGCCAATTTGCCCTAGTCTCTCTCCCCGCTTCATCCACAACTCCACGGAGTGGTCTCACATCTCCGCCCTCACCACCCCGGCTTCATACTCCTCCCACAAGGATCAGCTTACATCTCATCTCATCCCCCAGGTCCCTGTCACCTCACTTACCCGGCCAATTCTCCTTTAAGAATACATTTCATCCTGCCTTCTTTACCTGGCTCAGGTGCGGCTCTCCCAGGGAATCTTGGACTCTGGTATCCCTCCTCTGTGCTCCCATCACACGCCCCACATAGCTCCTTTTGCATTTATCACTGCCACCTCTAGTGTCCAGGTAGGGCTGGCCTTCTTCCAGGGCATTCACGTGGGCCATTCCCACTGCCTAGAACACCTGCCCTCCTGGCTTCCTTCAGTGGCCACTCTTACCCGTTAAGCCTCATTTGCAATATCCTGACCTCAGAAATGGGCTTCTTGAACCTCCCGCCTATACTGTCACCCCCAACCTATGTCCCTGCTCTATGTCCTCACAGTCCTTCTCCAAGAGACTTAGCCCAGTGCCATTTAGGTTACTTACAGCGCGAGTGTTAATGTCTTCCTACCCATTGGACTAACAGCTTTATAAGAGCAAGAAAGACATCTGTGCTATTGATCAAGTTATCTGTCTAACATGATCACACTAGGAAATCAGCATCTGGTCAATGAATAGACTTGTCTTCACTCTTTAAGTTAAAATACAGTAAGTCCCCTACACACGAACCTTCAAGTTGCAAACTTTCAAAGATGTGAATGTGTGTTCCGTCAACGACAGGCATGAGCGAGACTGCAGCTTGCCCTCCGTCTCCTATCGCTGACGATCCTTCAGCTCTACCATCTCCCACCTCCCCTCCCCCCTCCAGTCAGTAACTCTTCTCGCCTGTTTCCTCGATGTCAGCCCCTCTACACCAGCAGTTGTACTGTTCTACTGCACTTTTTTTTTTTGTTTTTTTTTTTTTGCAGTACGCGGGCCTCTCACTGCTGTGGCCTCTCCCGTTGCGGAGCACAGGCTCCGGACGCGCAGGCTCAGTGGCCACGGCTCACGGGCCCAGCCGCTCTGCGGCATGTGGGATCTTCCCGGACCAGGGCACGAACCCGCGTCCCCTGCATCAGCAGGCGGACTCTCAACCACTGTGCCACCGGGGAAGCCCTCTACTGTACTTTTCAAGGTACTGTACTGTAAGATTAAAAATGTTTATTTTTTGCGTGTGTTTGTTTTTTATGTATTATTTGTGTTAAAGTATTATAAACCTATTACAGCACAGTACTACAATATATAGCCAATTGTATTAGTTGGGTACCTAGGCTACCTTTGTTGGACTTACGAACAAATTGGGCTTGAAAACAAATTGGACTTACAGACGTGCTCTCAGAATGGAACTCGTTTGTATGTAGGGGACTTACTATAATCAAGCTGGGGATGGATAAGTTTTCTAAGACAGAAACCAACTTCTCCGCCAGTTAGTGGCACAGAAGATGGCTGTATTAGGCTTTCCTCTTAGAATAGGACTGTGTCCTATTCAAGACAAATGAGCAACACCAAAGAGGAGGGAGTTTATCCAGGTGAAAGATAAAGTACTCGTTTGTTTAATCAAGAAGAAGTCATTTGTCCCCACTTCTCCCCCAAACGAGAGAAGAGAACCCAGGATATTTATTGCCAACCAGCTTACATGCCTAATCACAGCCCTGGAAGCACGCCATTCTCTAATAGACAAAATTAGGTTAAAAGACTGGGGTTGGTCACATGGTTTCAGAAAATGGCACTATATTTAGGAGTTTTGTTCCAAATATAATCAGATTCCAAAGGCCTGCGAGGGTTTATTTATTTATGAAAATGAGGACCCAGTGCCTTCTGAAGTCAGTGCGTTAGCAGCCCCCGTGCGCTGGAGTGGCGTTTCTCTGAAAAAATAACAAGGCTGCTTTGACCCAGGAAAGTCACAGCCTGAGAGGCTTATTTTTCAAGCAGCATTTATTTTCTGCTGGTTTAAAACATGCTCCCCTTAGGAATACCCTTCTGAGTGCCCCAGAAATGTGGATCCGCTGACTGTGTAACGTCAGCCCTCCTGTGCACCCGATGGGGATCTCATTCCCCACAGCAGGCAGGCATCCAGCCACCCCTTCTCATTCCCCATCTTGCTTTCTTCTGAAAAATGAACGTTTTTCCTGAGAAGAGAGGAATGGAATAGACATAGAACATGCTCTCGAGTAGATGCGGAGGAGGGAAGAAATCTAGCGAAGATTAAATTTTTAAAAAAAGGATTTTTTTTCTGCCAGCCCCCCACTCCCAAACGCTTCCTGCCCAAGTTCATGTTTGCTGAGGCCTCTTTTAGTCAGCCCTACTTCCTGGGCTGCTTTCAGTAATGGAGAGAGGGGAGCTTAACAAATGTTTCCGTGTTTGCTTTTGAAGCAAAGACAGGTAAGAAGGGACCCATTCACAAGAGCATTGGTGAGCCAAAATAACAGGTGGCCGCTGGGCGGAAAGAAATGAAACCCTAGAACATTTCAGTCCTCAGGACCCTGTTATCTGCCCTTCTCATCAGAACGTGACTCCTGATTCATTTTGAGGAAAGTTCCAAAACCCCAGGCTATTTGCATCCTTCCCTTTTCTCACAGAGTTCTCTCAAGTGTGTCTGGTCATATGGCTTCTGATTTATACTGACTCCTAGTTCCTCTTTCTCAGGTGGAGACCTTCCTGACCTCTTGTAAAAATTTCTACTTCTGAGGAGTGGTTGGAGTTAACCTGTTTGTCCTGTGCTGAGCATCTCACATGTGTTAGCCCCGGGGTGGAGATGGGGGCCATTCAGAGAGAAAGGCATGGCCTTCCTTTCATCCTAACTCCATGTGTATATCTATCGTCAAAACCCGACAGGGCAAGTCAGAAGCTGTGGGTCCACGGTTGGTGCAACTTGGGCATGGTACCTTACCTCTCTGGGACTCGGTTTTTCTATATGTAAAATGGGGTAACCATCTCTCACTTGATATTTTATAGGGCTGACGTGGGGATCCAATGAAATGATGGGAGTGGAGGCATTTTTTAAACTCTACATGTCTGTAATGCAAGCTACTAGGATTAAGTGAGTAGTTTAAGATTAAGCAAGGCTCCCATTTTGACCCTTGCTGTACGTTGGAATTATGTCAAATGCCATGAAAAAAATGCTGACGTCCTGGCATCATTTCCACACACTGGCATAGGGACTGTTAAGGGCCATTTTTTTCAAACCTTTTTTAAATGTGCAGTCACGTTCGGGAACTGCTAGTAAATAAAAGAGCTGTGGATGTTGAGAGAAAGGAGAACGTGTGGAGCGGGATGTACAGAAAGGAAAAGCCTTGAAGGAAAACGTAGGAATTTGAGTGGCTGAAGGGATCTTTTCCAAGCGGAAGTGGTGACGGGGGGGGGGGGGGGGGGGGGGGGGCGCGGTGTGGAGTGAAGACAAGTGAGAGCAGGGAGCTGGTAAGTCAATTAATCATGCAGTAGTGCCCTGCAGGGACTCAGGAAGGCAAGGCCTCCCCCACACCCCCACCCCGGGAAGCGCTAAGTGTCTCTCACTGGTGACTTCACAATACCCTGTACTTCTCTATGTCACTGCGCTGCTACATTGTATTATAACTGTCTGGGCCTGTGTGTGTTTGCCCCAGTGGACCATGCATTCTCTAAGGACACAGATGGTTCCAATCGTCTCTGAATCCTCGGCACTGAGCCAGGTGACTGTCACAGATGAAAAGCTTAATACATGATGGTTGACGAAACGACAGGAACTGGGCACCTGCTAAGGAAGTATTTTAGGTTTGACTCTGCCACTTTTTAATGGGACGCCTAAGACCAGCTATTTTGCCTCTTTGGGTTTCAAGGTCCTCCTGTTGTGCGGTTCTAAGGCTCTAGGAATTCAAGTATTTGAGTAGCATGGGGTCTAGAAAGAGGTCGACATTCAGCGAAGTGCCAGTTTCAAATAATTAGAACCTTTAATTCAGGTCAGTGCTTCTCAAACTTTAATGTGTATACTAAATTACCTGGGGATTTTGTCAAAATGCCGGCACTAATTCAGTAGCGATGGGGCAGGGGGGTGCTGAGATGCTGCATTTTTAACGAGCTCCCAGGTGATGTCAGCGAGGTCAGCCGGTGGACCCCACTGGAATCATACATACTCCCAGGCGAGGTGGAGGCTGCCGGACCATGAACCGCACTTGGCGTAGCAGGTCATTAGGCTACGTCTGTGTGATTCCAAAATGACCTTCTGAAAACTTTTCACCCCATACCCTGAAATAATAGATTAAAAACAATTGTTTTTTGGCTAGAAAAATAGGATTTAGGACCACCAAACCTGGTCTCTAATCCTGTCTCTATCACGTCCTAACCATGTGATTTTAAGCACGTTACCTCAAAACTCTTCATCTCAGTGTTTCAATTTATAAAATGGAAGAATAAAATCAATCTCAAGAAGGAAGACTCAGGGGATGTGAGAATCCAGTACGACGATGTGATGATGTATGTACTGCAATTAGTATGCAGCCAGTGCTTACCACATGCTAATTCTCTTCTTACTGACTCAGCAACACTGCAAGTAAAGAAGTTTCAGGAATTATAGGTTTTCCTCTTCACATAGATAAGTTAAGCTTTGTAGGAAATGCAGTACCTTTCACTTCCTTTCTTTAGGGGGCATGAAACCCCCAGCTGTGTCTTAGCACGGAATCAGTGGGAAGAAAAGAGTAAAAGTGAAAAGCTCTCAGAGAGGCTGACTCACACTCCTTAGGGAAAAGCAGCCAACCTGTGAGGTTTTGTAGGGAAGATGCTAAGGCCAGTTTGGGGGAAACATGAAGTGAAAAAGACGAGAAAGACACAGGAACTTCCCCTACGATTTACCACTTTACAAGACAGGCCTTCTCCCTTCAACTCTCTGCTTTCAATACTGAACCCTGAGTCCTGCTGGGTTTTAGATCTTTAGAGCTTTAGACACATTTTATTTATATAATTAGGATGAAGGGATCAGGACCGCTTCATATTTTGGCCTCCTGGAAGGTCAGATGGGAACACAAATATTCCTATCTGGATCAATCTGTACCATGGTCCCATGTAGTAACCGCCATAATCATTTCTCAGGCTCGTAAATATCACACTTCAAAGGTAACCCCTGGGGTGATTTTTAGTGACTTCCAATGGGTGTGGGCGGCATTGTCAGCTTTCCACTGTCTTCTTGGTACTGTCTTCTGGTTTCCAGGTATCTGCTGGACACAAGCTGACCCTAGATTATTCACCTGGCAGCTCTGGGGGACCGGAGCAACAAACATGCAGCTCAGGTGTGTTCATGCTGCATATTTAGCTCGCTCATATGCTACATTTGCTAATCTTAGCCAGGCGCTAGGAAAACAATCTGATTAGGGATATAATCCTGTGACCATCTGCTTTATTTATCACTCCCAGAAGGAGTTTGCATTTTAAAAGAAGCGCTTCTTAAAGTAAATGAGTCTCCCATTCTGTGGGTTACAGTGACTGCTCATTGCACAAATTTGGGGAATTGAAAAGCGTACAAATGTACAAGCTTAAGTTTTGCATTCTGAATATCTATATTAGGCCTTGAGCATCTCTAGTTTAGAAAGGTTTCCACGTGATTCTGATGCCAGTCAGAGTTGTAAACTCCTGTCTATTGGTGAATTATTATGCAATACTGGAAGGTTTTCCTCTGCCTGCTCTTGACTTAAACATCCATTCAGTCATACATTTCTGTGTAATAAAACACCCCAAGACCTAATGAATTAAACAAAAATGATTAAATATTTCTCATGATTCTGTAGATTGCCTGGGCTCAGCTGCGTGGCTCTTCTGCTCCACATAGCATTAGCTGGGTCGCTCGTTTGGCTGCATTCAGCTGATGTCTGGGGCTGGCTGGGTGATCTGAAACGTCTTCTCTCATGTCTGCAGGGCCCGTTCTCTTCCATGCAGCCTCTCCACGTGAATAGTTTGAGTTTTCGCAAAGCATGGTGGTCTCAGGATAATGAAAATTCTTACAGTGTTGCTAGCTTCAAGAGTGAAAGCGGAAGCTGCCAGGCTTCTTAAAGGCAACGCTTAGAACTGATACGTCTATGATATGCCTCCCCAGGCTTAAGGGGATGTGACATAGATAGTACATTTTGAGGGACAGAATGACAAGTGCATATAGGGAAGGAAGGAACAGGTAGTGTCATCTTTGGAGACGGCTTACCAGGACGTCTTCCAACCAATTTGCTAAAGAACAGGAATCTGAAGCATAGCACCTTCTTCTGAAGACTGTCAATCCTTACACTAAACAAAACAGCACAAAATGGACCAGATGAGTATCTGAGACTGCAAATGGCTGTCTTAAAGGGATTAGAGAACTAATGGGATTCCTCCCTCTGTTATATTCCTGGAAAAGAGGCTAACTGACCAACTCTAATTACAGTAAGTCCCCTGCATACGAACGAGTTCTGTTCCAAGAGCGTATCCGTAAGGCTAATTTGTTCGTAAGTCAAACAAAGTTAGCCTAGGTACCCAACTGACACAATTGGCTATATGGTACTGTACTGTAGTAGGCTTATAATACTTTTCACACAAATAATACATAAAAGACAAATACACGCAAAAAATAAAACACTTTTAATCTTACAGTAGAGTACGTTGAAAAGTACTGTAGTACGGTAGAACAGCTGGCATCCAGGGGCTGGCATCGAGGGAACAGGCAAGAAGAGTTACTGACTGGAGGAGGGAGAGGAGGTGGGAGGCGGTAGAGCTGAAGGATCGTCAGCGATAGGAGACGGAGGGCAAGCTGCAGTCTCACTCACGCCTGATGCTGATGGCACAGGTTCTGGTTCCTTGCTGGGTTCA
Organism: Phocoena sinus; assembly: GCF_008692025.1. Lineage (NCBI taxonomy): Eukaryota > Metazoa > Chordata > Mammalia > Artiodactyla > Phocoenidae > Phocoena > Phocoena sinus. Next base: position 66,550,863 of record NC_045779.1, on the reverse strand, counting down.
ATTCCATCTACCCTCTTGAAAAACGATCCAGTGACGTCTAGGTAGTAGCTCTGTTTTTCTTGTCATAGCTGACACGTGCCACTGGATTGCGTGCTGAACGGCTGCTGCAACTTTTGTATACCATTCTACGTTTGGGTCCTGTGCCTCAAACACTAACAGTGCCTCCTCAAATACAGAACATCCCCTCGCCATTTCCTGCGTCGTGAATCTCTTCGGTTCTTCAGTTACTTCTTCTTTCTCTTGTCTTCATCCTTTCTTGGCTCTTGGCGCTTCTTAGCAGTACCAGCTACATCACTGCTGCTTTTAGCCTTGCTTACAGTACTGTACAGTAAAGGACAACCACTTGTAGAGGATGCACGCATGGGGCAATGTATGCCAGACACGTGAACTAACTTATGTGATTGGACATGCGAACGCACATTTGCATCTTTGAAAGTTCGAAACTTGAAAGTTCTTATGTAGGGGATTTGCCAGAGAGGAAACTCAGGCTAACACTCCCGCTTCGCACTCTCCTAAAGCCCAAGGGAGCTTTGTGGGAGGGTGGCACAATCAAATGGAAAGAACATGGGTTTGAGCCTAGCAGAAAGGGTTTAGGCTCCTAGATCTGCCAGGTGAGACTTTTGGTGGGTTCATTTCCTGAGCCTCAGATTTGTCTTCAGAACGGTGCACACGGTACCTTCTCTTAGGCTTTTTGTGAAAACTCAAGGTGGTGATATATACAGGCGCCAACTGAACTGTTTAGCAAGTGTTGTATCTCTTGTACTAAGCAACATTTCTCATTCTTAAGAGACCTAACACTGTGGAGGTATTTATAGTCACAGGGAAGAGAAAACACTTATGGGAGAAGGAAGGAGAGAGAGCAAGCAGCTAAATGGATATTTAATGAGCAAGTGTGTATAATTTAAAATGTAGAGGTTCATTTGTTGGGTGAGTCACCAAAAAGAATTTCTCTGATATTGATAAGCGTTGTGTGTAGTTTCATTTCATTTTCCAGAACAGTGATTCACTCTCCCTTGGAACAGTCATATCTGCTGGGAAGTTTAAGGAGGGAACCTTGTGAAAGCATCAGTGCTCTAAGCCAGGTGGGCTGTGGAGGTAGAATCTGAAGAAACCAGAGGAGAGAAGAAAGGAAGAATGGATTACAAAAGATGGGCAAGATGCCCAGAATTTCGTACCTACGTCATCTCTTTTGTAGTAAAGGGGAAATTCCAGGATGCAACGCTACCCCAGATACTTCAGTGCCTCCTTTACCTATTGGAACAAGGACGGCATTGTTTCACAAAACACCCCTTGATCCAGCTTAGAACACCCGTTTTCCTTGCTTCTGTCTAGAATGATGTAATGATACTCTGCTTTCAAACCCATAGCCCGGTAATTAATAGGAAAGAAGAATACCAATGATCTGGTCTCTAAGGGGCCGTAAATAGAAATCAGAAGGGCTTTTTCCATTTTCAAGATTTTATTCTTGGGATTAAGAGAAAGCTTACAGGGCAGGAAGGAAGAGAGCTAAAATGAGGCAATGTGTACTGTGCAGTGGCTGCTACGCTGGCTATCCGATCATGTTTCTCTCATTGTATATTTTTACAACAACATTCCAATTGCGGCACTATTAGTCCTAGTTTATGGCTGAGTAAATTAAGGCTAAGCGTAGGTAAATCCAGTGAAGATGAATTCAGAGTCCAAAGTGTTCAATCAGAGCCTTGTTATGTGAGAGTAAGATGAAAAATCAAGGAAGAAGATGTGTCACGCATCTTTTTGCCTCAATCAGAAAGACATCCTAGAAATATCACTAGATAAAGCTGCCTGTTTCAGAACGTGACAGAAAATTTTGACCAAAAATTTTAGAAAGATATGGATAATCTGAACGATTCAAATAGGTTTGACTTAACATATGCAAGGAGCCTACAAATAGATGATACTAACCATTCTATCCATCCAGTATCAGTTGTAAAAACCCAGTACATATTTTGTCACAATAAAAAAAATACTACTTTAAAATTTTCCAAAAATAGAGATTTTTGAAGTTGCAATGTTCTGACCATAATTCAGCAAATCTGAGAATCAAGGACCAAAAGTTCATATGCCCAACAAATAGAAAACCAAAGCAAATATATATATTTTAAAAGTTTAACCACTGGAAAAGTATAGAATACTGTTCATTATAAGTCCAGGAGCAAAGAAGTAAAAATAGAAATTAAATCTTATCTAGGAATCCATGAAAAGATGACTACTTGTTACCAAACCCATTGAATATAAACATATAATTAGAGGGAAATGTACAGCCTAACATGTTTTAATTATTTCATTGAGAATAAATGAATAATTCCAATTAAGAGTCCAGAAAAAGACAGGTAAATCATGAGGGAGTACATGGGAATTGAAAAATGCAAAAGGAAAAATTCACGATATAGAAAACAATACGGTAGAAAAGACAAAGAGGAGCAAAATCTGGTTCTTTGAAAAGACCAGTGAACGAGATTGAGGTTAATCGTGATGAGCCTGCTGAATGGAAAAACGACATTCATTTCTCTTGCTCCAGGGCACAGAGTGGAAAAGTGGAAAATCTATAATTAAAACCCAGCCTGTCGGGCTTCCCTGGCGGCGCAGTGGTTAAGAATCCGCCTGTCAATGCAGGGTACACAGGTTCGAGCCCTGGTCCAGGAAGATCCCACATGCCGCGGAGCAACTAAACCCGTGCGCCACAACTACTGAGCCTGCGCTCTACAGCCCGCGAGCCACAACTACTGAGCCCGCGTGCTGCAACTACTGAAGCCCGCGCACCTAGAGCCCGTGCTCCGCAACAAGAGAAGCCACCACAATGAGAAGCCCATGCACCACAGCGAAGAGTAGACCCTGCTCACCACAGCTAGAGAAAGCCTGCATGCAGCGACAAAGATCCAATGCAGCCAAAAAAATAAAAAATAAAACAAAACAAAAACCTGCCTGTCTGCATCCAGAGCCCTGTCTAACATATCATCCACTATGAAAAGGATCAAGAAAATAGGACATTAATAAACTGACTTGAAGATGGTAAATAAAGGTTTTTCAGCATTTCCAAGATACATGGGCTGTAAGAAGTTCAGATAGCCTACATCATTATTCCTTTCCCTTCATGGTCACAGAGCAAGTCATGCTTGGTTAACATCAAGCTATAGCTGGTGCCCAATGACTTTCCCATTTTCAGAACACTTCTGCAATTTTTCCATCAATGTTGAATATATGAGATCCAGGGAAAGGTGAGGAAACTGACACTAAGAGAACAAAAATGGCCAGGCCAAGAAGAGAAGTCAGAATTGGACCTCAGGGGCTTTTCTGAACTTGATTCATGTATCAGTCACACTTTTATATAGGTTATATCGGAGTAGATTTTATGATCCCCATTTTGCCAGTGACAATACTAGGGCACAGAGAGGTTCAACAACCTGCCCAAGGCCACACAGCCAGTAAGGAGCAGCATCTGACTCCTGGCTGCCTGACTCTGGAGCCCGCGCTTGCAAGCGCCTCACTGAGCCACTCCCTAACCCCTGCTGAGTGACTTCGGCTCTCTTGGTGTGTTCCCCTCCTCCACATTGACTCCTGTGATGGTCCTTCACATTTCCTGGCTGGCCCAGAATCTGTGATAGGGTGTTATAAACTGATTAGGCCAGGAGGGGTGCAGCCGTGTGAAAAGAAAACACACAGCTGCACTGTTCTTTCCTTCAGCTGATCTTTCTCCTGTTACATAAATGGAATGTTATACAAATGTTTCCGCCATGAGTTTCCTTTCAAAGGATGAATAAAAGAATGAGGCGTTTTGTTTTCCTTTGTTCCCTGGTAGCACCTATGTTAAGAATTTGTGCTTAAAACATGACTCACTAATTCTTGGAGCAAAGCACAAGGAAGTGAACAGATCTAATGCTTCTGTGAGATGTAGGCTTGAGCTTGTGTGGGAAAAAATCAACTGGAAGCGCTTAGGCAAAGTTTCATTCAAAAACAACAATTCTCCCATCCCAACATGACTGTCGTGTTCAAGTAGCCCTGTTTGCTTTCTTGTATCATGGTCAAATATTTCAGGCAAGTGATGTCTAGTTCCTTTGCATGTGGGTGTGTGCCGAATTGTTCGAGTTTATAATTATTAACTGAATCATTGCTTTGTTGTTCGATAGGCAGTTTGGATTTGGGAATAGTTATTTACAGAACAAAAGTGGGAGGGACGTGGTTTAAATACAGTGCAGGGTAAAGAAGCTTGAAAAGTACCGAATTTCTGTGGACATAAGTCCAATAAGCTTTCAACTCAGCCCGATGCATTTTAATTCCCTGAGCCTGTGTATGCTGTGGGCAGAACATTTCCTGCTGGAGGAGTGAGGTCTGAATCTTAGCACACAGAAAGACATTCTCAGAATCTGCTTTCTAGAAAGTGACAGACACGGGCAACCTCCACTTCCCACCCCCTCCAGCCCCGGGAATTTGATTGCCTGGAATGTTCTCATTACAATTCCTTGGCTCCAGGGAGCTGCGTGAATGTCGGTGAGTCAGCTTGCTAGCTACTGAGGATCCAAAGCAGGCTGCCTGGGTGCCCAGGATGTTTTCTTTGGAAGAAACCCTCTTCTTTGAATTTCTTTTCTTCGCAGGAGATCATGAGTGGGAAGTCACTTTGGGTGTGACTGTTGATCTCTCTTCTTTCCTATTCATTGCTCAGTACCTTCAAAAACATAAGTCCTGGGGCAAAGAGGAATTTGGAGGATCAACTAGAAGAACACTCCAGAGACCATCTTTTCTGATGGTTGACAAAATTTCTCCCAATAGCCTCTGCTTGTCTATCCATCAGATCCCAAAGTGTGTTAGCGAACGCGTAATGTTTCCTCCCGAAAACTGTGGCATAGACAGAAAAATCAGGGCTATCACCAAGTTTTCCCTCATTATCAAAATGTTACCACTCCTGGATAACTTAGCACCCCTCCCTCTGATCCAGGCTCGAAAGTACCATCACCTGTATTACCACGATTGCTGGTACTGCTACAACCACCATTGTTGAACCCTGACGCGCACCCCCTGCATCACTGCCATACCTCCACCATCACTGCCACTATCCCCACCATCAGCACCAGTAACTCATCCACCCAAAACTACATCTTAGCTGCTCCACATTCACTACTACCGCTAACAATGGCACCATCATCACTACCTTCATTTAATTCAGCAGTTTTCAATTGAGCAGTTATTGAAATAGTTATTAACTGAGTACAGCCTGGCACTCTACTAGGCCCTAGAGATATCAAGAATACTATACCATGATTCCTGCCCTGGAGGACAACAGTCTATTAGAGGAACTTAGAAAATTATATAAATGGCAATTATGCAAGATATAAGGAAATGCATGCTGTAGGAGAGATATAAATAAGATGCTGGGTTTACTTAAGGAGTAGGGTAGAGAGTATAGTAATTCAGGAGGATCAGCTTAAATGTCACTTTTTCTGGGGAGCTGGAAGCTGGGAATGATTTTAACTCCAAGTAACACAATAGCCAAGCTAGAATAATTAAGATGTAATTATTGCACGTGGCAAGATGTCTAGTGCTGGCTCAGTGGCTCAAGAATATCAGGGCTCTAGGCCACCACTAATGTAATTCCTCTTCCTTTTCATTCATGGCTGCAAAATGGTGGTCTCCTGTGGCCAACTGAAGTCAAAGTCAGCAAATGAGGGGAGGCAGAGCGGAGGGAGACCTCCCCTCTCAAGCCTATCTACTTTGACAAGGTAGAGAAAACATCTCCCATAAGACTAGCAAAGGCCCTTCAACGTGTCTTTGGTTAGAATTGAGTCATATGGCTATCCCTCGCTGCACGGGAGGCCTGGGCTAATGACCTAGCATTTGCAGCCCGTCTAGTTAAGGCAAAAAGGAAAAGGAAGAAATGGACTGAAATCGTTGGTTGTTACGAAGCCAAATGACATGCTGCAAAAGAGAAACCTACAGTCCTGCCCAAGGAAGCCTTCTGTGATCCTCTAGAAGGTTCTGGTGTTCTTCTTATAACACCCTGCACCACTGCTTGACAATTTCTTTGATAAATCACACCCAAATAATGACAAAAATTATAATAAAAATTTGCTTAAATATTTGTTTAACTTCTATCTACCCATTAGATTTTAAGATCTAGGAGAATGGGGTCAAAGTCTGTATTGTTCATCATGGTATCTTCAGCATCTAGCACAGGGCTTACATATAGAAGACAATCAACACTATTAAATGAATACATATAAGAATGAATGAATAAGTACAGTCCTTGAGCTCTGTTGAGGCTGATGAAGAGGACTTCAACAATGGTAAATACCGAGATGTATGTGTATGTATGTATGTATACATGTATGGGGCATATATATATATATATATATATATGAATGCATGCATATTATATTCTGGTATTTTATTTCTACAATGGTATTCAAAGCATGCTTAGAGTTTTTGTTTTGTACGCAGGCTTTATGCTAAAAATTATTTTGTGCTTTCTGTGTTTTATTTCTATAGTGTTTCACTTCACATGATAGGGAGTGAAAAAGCAAAAGTAGTTCAAGGTTAATTTTCTGAATAAGGGTTTGAAAAATGGCAAAGAATTACACAATCTTATTTATAAGCAAGAACTTCCACTCTAAATGACCTTCCTCTTCTTCCTCCTCCTTCTTTTTCTTCTTTGGGTTGATTATTGCTAATGATAAGGGAAATAGATAATGTAGCCTTGGGCCTCTTTCAAATATGACAAAATTATTCTCGATTTGAATGTGTAAACCTCCATAATCAATTGCAAACTATAAGCAGCAGGCAGAGTTTGGTTAAAGAGAAAAGCTTAGAATAACAGATAACAATCTACACTTGCTTTTTTAGGAGCATCTGAGAAGGAGAAATCATCTTTATTATAAAAATTAATTACAATGTTTATCATGAAGAATAAGCAATAATGATTCTCTTTTACATTTTGTGAAACAGGCTGTTCGACATGGGGTCATTTGAAGGCTTCTCTGTTCAGGGCATGATTGTGCACACTCATTCCTGGACTTCTAACATGATAACACCGTTTCCTCCTATTACCATTATCCCAAGAATATTCTATTGCCCACGCCTTGCCAGCTCTACACATTCATTTATCACAAGATACATAAAGGCATCACATGCTTGAAATACTCCTTAAGCCTGTCTTGCACCACTTAGTATCAATGAAAACTTCTTGTCCATAAACTTTTAAAACTCTGATTGAGGAGAGAGGAGGAATTTTTTTTTTTTTTCTGTGGTACGCGGGTCTCTCACTGCTGTGGCCTCTCCCGTTGCGGAGCACAGGCTCCAGATGCGCAGGCTCAGCGGCCATGGCTCACGGGCCCAGCCGCTCCGCTGCCTGTGGGATCTTCCCGGACCGGGGCACAAACCCGTGTCCCCTGCATCGGCAGGGGAACTCTCAACCACTGCACCACCAGGGAAGCCCGAGAGGACGAATTTTGTCACAGGATTTCCTTCGGAAACTTTGCCTTGCTTTGGCCATACAGCTATGTTCAAATTACCTCCAAAACTTAGTAGCTTACAAAGTAGCCATTTTATGATATCTATTTTGTGCAGCTGGAATTGAGGAGAGCTTGTCTGCTCACATCTGCTCAAAGCAGCACTGACTGAGACTGAGGTCACTCAGTGTGGATGGGGCTGGTGTCTTGGAAGGATGGTTGAAACAGCTGGAGGCTGGCTGGGCATTATTTCTACTTGCATCTACTGCACAAGGCTGGCTTGGGCTTCCTGACAGCATGGCAGCTGGGATTTGAGAGAGAGTGTTCTAAGAAAAAGCATCCTCACAGCATACATTCTAAGAAGCCCAGACAAGCTGCAAGGCTCCTCATCGTCTTGCCTTGGAAATCCCAGAAATTTCTTTCCCAGTAATGTACTTCTGCTGTACTCTATTGGTCAATCAAATCATCACGGCCAGCCCATGTTCAGGGCAGACTTCCCCTCTCAATGCGAGAAGTAGCAAAGGATTTGTAGCTATCATTAATCTACCATAGAAGGAATATCAAGAGCAAAGTCAGGACATGAGGAAAAAAAGGGAGCCTTTTTTTCAGAGAATTGAATCATATAGTTTGGATAGATTATAAAGTACCTGGGAGTTAAATCTGGGAAGGTAAAATGGAAGGCCTAGAAGGGCAAGGCTGAGAGCTTCGTACTTAACAGACTGGGCGATGGGGAGTTGATGAAACGATGTGAGAAAAGGAGTGTCCAGGTCAGAAAAAAACGTGGGTATTGGTGAGAAGAGCTGAGTGGGGCAATGAGGAACGGAGTGGAGGTGGGAGATACTGGGATTAACTCACCCAAGGGGAGGCAACTGGAGAAGTCTTGGGGGATATGTAGCCCAGGTCTGAACCAAGTGTTACTGGAATATGTGGGAAGGAGAAGGTCCAGGACTCCCAGCTGACGGCCTCAGCTGAGCTCAGGCATTGCCCAGGACCAGCCTGTTCATCACGTGGATGAACTGTCTTGAAAGTGGATCCTTCAGCCTTAGCTGAGCCACCCCAGGTGATGCCACATGGAGCAGAGGCAAGTTGTCCTCACTAAGCCTTGCCCAAGTTGGAGATTCATGAGTAAAATAAATCATTGTTGTTTTAAGTCACCAGTTTTGAGATGGTTGTTATACGGTGGTAGGTAATTGGAATAAACCCTATTGCAACGATACATCTATGTCACAGCCTCCAATAGAACTTTTTTAGTAATAACACTGATGTCTTGACTTTCAGATGCAGCTTTGAAATTTGTGTTTTGATCAGCCAGTTGTTTCTAAACTCAAGGTGGAAACTCAGCCTGTACATGTACCACAGACTATCAGAATAGTGGCTGAAGAAAGACACACAGTTGTGAACAATCTTTGAAAAAAACAGAGTAGTGTTGGGGTCCTGGGATAATGGCAATTCTCTTTTCATAGGAGGAGCCTTCACAGAAGAAACAAAAGAACTTTAACAAATACCCAACTGGTGAAAATGGCCATAAAACATTGAAAGCATTTTCAAATTCATCACTCATTTATCTGTCTGCCCTATCTGTCCACCCATCCATCCATTTATTACTAGCTCCTCTCTTAACAGAAAATCTAGGAATAAGCCTGACCAGTGAGAGTTTCATGGGATATGGGAAGAAGGAGAAAATTCTCTTACTTGTAGAGTTCTGAAAATTAGTGAATGATGGATTTACTTTGGATAATATTGATAAGAAAGTTCAAAGGCTTTTGTCAAATGCATAGGCAGACCTAGAAAAAGTGTTGGGACCAACCAAGACAATAATGTCAAATGAGCCAGAAAATTTAAAAAAAAAAAAAAGGACGATGAGGTCTTAGAAGGGTGGTATAGGCTAATATACCACCAATAATCCATCCAATAAGCATTTACTGAGTGCTACTAAGTACCAGCAGCATATTATGGGTGGACTGAGGGTTCAATAGTGAATAAGAGACGCTAATATACTGCCTTAATGGAGCTGATATTCAAGGGGGAAAACAGATAACATATGCATAAACTGACAAAAATTAATAAGATCATTTAGACTGTTGAGAGTTCTTCAGATAATAAAACAGGGTGATTGATAAAACAGGACTGAGCAGGCAATACTGGGGAAGATCCCTCTGAGGAAAATACATGTGAGCTGAGATCCACATTACAAGTATAAACAAGGAAGGTAAAGAACTGGTAGCTGAGCATACCAGGTAGCAGCCCCAGCACATGCAAAGGCCCTGGGCAAATACCTTTCACAGGCTAGTGCCCACAAGTAGCTTCAGGTGATGGGAGGACTGTGCAAATTCATTTAAAGGGACAGTGGCAGAGGAAGCCAGTTCAACTGGTCATTTATTTGTCTGTCCATCCATCATCAGGTTGGTTACCCTCCACATACCAGGAACTGTGAGAGGCATGGGGGCTGCAGAGATGAAAATATTAACAGTTCCTGTCAAGGGCATCATCGTCGATTCCCACAATCACTCTCTGAGATGAACTGGCACGTGACTGAACGCTCGCTTTACTGATAGGGAAACTGAAACACAGAGCTTAATGACTTAACCTGACATCACCCAAGGGGTTAGTGGCAGGGCTTAAGCATTTTATCTTCCTTCCTTAATCAGGGAAAGCGTGAGGCATGACTTCTTTTTTCAAACACTCTTCCTCAGTGGGGTAAGAGTTAGTGTTTATTCGCTAACGCTTGTCATTTTGGGTTTCTTTAATTAGAGTATTTTAAATTAGTGTTGTTTTAATTTTACTTATCTCCTGAGACACTCTAGAGGACAAATAGCAAATGAAATCATGCATATGAAAGCACTTTGTAACCTATAAGCCATAATACAGATGTGAGTTATATATAGTTTTTATTTGAGCATGCGTTAGCGCTGCTTCCTCCTCAGGGATCTCCTCAGGGAAATTCAGAGGAAAATAGACTTCTGGGTATGCATGCTTTAAAGACATTTTATATTTTCTTTAAAAAGGCGACTGTGGGTTCTGAAATTGACCCACAGTAGATGCTTAATAAATATTTGTTGAATGAATAGATGTGATGGAATATGCAAGAGACATGGATACCATGTGGTGGGTTTCATTCAATGTGGCCACTTACTGTGGAAGAGGGGCTGATTTGGGAGCACACTGTCACACTAAGGAAACCCTCTGATTACTTTACACTTTTGTAGAGAGAGTCCTTTTAGCCACCTTAGGAATGGGAAGCATATGTCTCAGGGAAGGAAGATAATTCTTTGAAAAGAAGGAAATAAAATTATCTGGGGGTAGATTACACACTGCTTTCAAAGTATTATTAATCGTTTTATTTATTTTTTTAACAGTTGGGTTTAAAACTGTTGGGGTGACATAATATGATGTGTACTTTTGTTTCCTCAGCTGAGCAGGTGATCCTTTACATTGAAAGCCATGACCTCCTGCCTTAACCTAGAAACTACTCCACGGTTGATGGCTTAGGCTTTGGAGACAGGCTGACTCTGAGTTCAAATCCAGGCTCTGTCTTTTAGAACCGTGTGACCTTGGGCTAGTTTCCTAAATGCTCTTTGCCTAAATTTCTTTTTTTTTTTTTAATGGGGATAATAAGTAGTAGCTACCTCACAGGATCGATGGAAAGATTAAATTAATTAATACATGTAAAGTAGTTAGAACAACACTATATAAATGCTCAAGAAATGTTAACTGTATGTGTTTACTTGCTCGGGTCTACTGTTGGATTATAAAAGCTGAAGAAGAAAGGCTCCATCCTAACTCATTTGCGGATCCCTTAGTGCTAGGACCAGTATGGATCCAGTAAGGTGTTGGCATGGGCAAATATTCGGTGGGAAGAGGGTGGGCAATATAAATTACCAAGGTAAACACTATTTTAATGCATGACTTAAAAAAATCAAAATTAGTGCCAACATTCCACAGTGAACATAATATCAATGTTTAAAATAAAGACAGGATCAGTAAACTGAAGTTAATTAAAAATTATTTAAGATCATTACTTGGTCAAGGGAAATTGTCAAACATAGGAATTCTCCCAGCTGAAAATGAGATAAGCAAGGAACTCTTTCTGAAATGTTATTGATGACCATGCTTCCAATAAAACCAGGAAGGTAAAATTATAATAAATTCAGTTTGGGGTATAAATAAAACATTTAAACTTAAAATAATGTGAGTTTTAACACTTCTGTGTTTTGATTTTTCAGCCATTCTAGTGTTCTGGAAAAAATCAGCAATTAAAAACTTATGCTAAAATTCCTTTGCCCTCAAGCTCCAACACAGCTTGGTCTGGCTTTGATCTTCCTAGTGTCTGGCTCAGGTTCTAGTACGTAAAAGGGATTCAGTTCATGTTTGTGGAAGGAATTGGGAGCACTACCAGGGCAAGGCAACAGTGTATCTGTCTTTTGAACCTCTTCTTTTCAGTGCCTAATACAGTGAGTGGTACCCAGAGGGGCTTAAAAAATGTTAGCTGAATGTTAAATAAAAATAATTGGATTTCAGATTCACAGACATAGAAAACAAACTTATGGTCACCAAAGGGGGGAGCCAGAAGGGAAGGGATAAATTAGGAGTTAGGAATTAACATACACACACTACCATATATAAAATAAACAACAAGGACCTACTGTATAGCGCAGGGAACTATAGTCAAAATCTTGTAATAACCTATAATGGAAAAGAATCTGAAAAAGAATATCTATATAATCTATATGTATATATGAATCACTTTTCTGTACACTTGAAACTAACACAACATTGTAAATCAACTATACTTAAACTTTAAAAACTTTTAAAATAAATTGGAAACAAATATCCACATAGGAATTAAAAAAATGGATTTACTCCAGGTTGATTCAAACCTCAATTCCTATTATGCGGTTGGATTCAGTAGACTGCAATGTTCAAAATGGATTTCAGAAGTCTGATCTATGAAGTCCTGTCCTGTGATGCCCCTACCTTGATGTGGGCCATGATGAGCCCTCCCCTCCACTGGAGATACCACTAAGGGCACCCTGTAGTCCCAAAGAGACCAATGAGAAGAGTTTGCTAGCAAGTAACTGTACCACTTAAATCTCTGTCTGCTGCTTGCAGATCTGCTAGATTAATGGCTTTCAAATACTTCTGACCATTATCTTTATTAGCTATATTTTGTGTGTCATGATCCAGTATATGCATATACATGTTAATATACATGATTAAAACAAGTGTCATTACATCACTGAATTATGTAAGATGCATTCTTTGTTTAAATTTGATTCTATATCATTAAAAATTGATTTGTGATGACCTCAAAGTGGTTTCATGAACTACTGAAGGCCAAGACTAATAGTCTGAAAAACACTGTTAAACTAGACTCTAAAGTTTTTGGGGAGGTATGAATTACCTGTCTCTGTCAACGCACCTGTATGGCCCCCAGAGCAGGGAAGGTGTCTAATAAGCCATACTGGCTGCAGGCTTTGATGCTAGTGTGTATGCTTTGGAAGTAGATAATCAGGTTTGAGACCCAGCTTTGTCACTACCAAACTATATGACCGTGGGCAAGTGACTTCACAGCCATGAGACTCATTCTCTTCATCTGTAATAAGAATGATGACAACAACAGTAATAATAGCTAGCGTTTGTCGAAGGCTCACAATGTATCAGGCTGCGTACAATGGGGTGATGACTGGAGCTTGATACAGGTGTTGTAGGGACCAGACGGGGTCGAGGTGTAGAGTACTCGCCACACACAAGGAACTTAGCCATTGCTAGGCCCTTTTTGTCCTTTGTGGATCCTCTGAGCCAGGACTCCCTACAAGAGTTAGAAGTGTGTTGCTAGCTCCTTTGGGTGTTTGGCACTTAGATCTGGGATGTGTCCAGTGCTTTGAAGAGCACTGTGAGAATGCACTGCCAGCCACCTTCTCAGAGATCCATCTTCTAGGCTTCCTCCTGGCCCGCTTGCAACCCTTTGGTCTGCTTCGTGGCATTTGGGTCCAGCTGGCCCCTGTCCACCTTCCAGCCTTACTGGGAAGGACAGTGGCAGTGTTGTTGAGGTCTGAGGCCCCCGGGAGGCACAGCTCATGTCCTCAGGCTGCCTGTGGCGTTTCGCTCCCAGGACATTCTGATGTTCTCCCCATCAGTCTCACCGACACATAAGACCAGAGAGAAAAGAGGGCTGGGCAAAGTGCCACTATAAATACAGACCACTGGGGATGGATGAATTGTGTGCATCGGTCTGTTCTGATCAAGTTTTCTGTAAAGAAAGATGCATCTATGCTTGCTTGAAATGAGGTTCTCAAATTTCCCAGCTGTACTGGTCAACCTCATTGATATGGACTCAAGAGTGCTTCAGTTTTAGCATCTGAGAAGTCCTATCTTGCTTAGGAAAGAACCTGACAGCAAGATCAATTCTAACAGTAATACTCTCTAGATGTGTCTATTACCCTATCGTTACATATAACTCCCATTTATTGAAAATACACCCTATTCCATTTGCTTGATATAGGCTATTTCAAATCTTCATAAGAACGCCTTGAACAGTGAATTATCATGCCCACTGTGCAAATTAAAAACCTGATATTGAGGAGTTAAGTAATTTCCTTCCAGTCATCCAGCTTATAAGGGTGGCATTTGAATCAGAGCCTAAGCCTGTCTGATTCTGAAGCCAGGTTCCTGTGCTCCCACGTCACCTGGTCACAAGCTGTGTTCTCATTAACGATCACAGTTCCCAGTACATTTATTGAATGTTTACTATGGGCCTGGTTCTTTTGTAATTACTTCACATGTTTTGCCAGTTACCCTTAATCCTCACAATAACTGTGAAAAAGGCATCTTATTATCCCACTTTCCAGACGAGGACTCTGAAGAATAGCTACACTTAGTAAGATCATGTGCTGCTGTAAGTGGTGGATCTGGGATTTGAATCCAGGCTGTCTTCACTCTTCACCACTAAGCTATGCTGCTTCATATTTATTTCTTTTGGATCTCACACGACGTATGACAGAGAGTGAACATCACCACTTTGCAAGTAAGGGCACTAAGGGAATTCATTTGCCCAATATTATGGAGCGGTTAAGTGGAAGGCGGAGTCAGTCTTGGGTCTTCCGGCTGCTGGTTCAGTGCTCACTCCAGTAGGTCAGGATACTGCTATCCATGTCATTGAGGCAAGCACAGTGATCCTTACCTACCCTGTGCTTTACACCTGGGTATGCTGCAAAGGTGTATGGTAGCATCTGTGAGCTTCAGGACTTGACTAGGCCATGGAGCTTGGGCTCAGACGGAAGATTCCTTTCCTGCTGGTGTACTTTTCTAGTTCCTGTCATCTGACTGTCATAGCCTGGCTCCAGCGAATCCCTTGCCCTTCCTCCTGACTACTTGCTGCCATCATTATTCCTCGGGGGCTTCCTGCTTTCCGGGTTATCTCTCCAGTGTGGCAATGACCCGATTCTGACTTTTCTGGCTCATTGGAGGTCTTATCTGTAATTCTTGCTGGTCATAGTCTAATAGGATAAACCCTGAAGAAACCTTAGCCAGCACTTTTCAAAATTCCCACCTTCTACTTTATACACATAAAAGCACGAAGTGCAAGAGTGAATGTTTGGCTACATCCTCTCCCCTGAAGTTCTCTAATCTGCTTATGAACAATTTTGCTTCCCCAACAGCATTGTCTTTGGCAGCAGGTAGGATTTTATCTACGTCTTATGGCTCCTCCAAAAAGAACAGCATAAGGCTAGACTCATGAGAAGCGGGAACAGAGACAAAAAGAGAGGTCAGAGGTGGATACTCTGTATTCCAGGTCCCACATGATTTAGGCATTTTTATATATACCATCTCATTTAATTCTGACATCTCCTTGAAACAGACACAATTAAAATTATCCCCATGTTTAGAAAGGAGAAAACTAAAAGTTCAGAGGGAGAAACAAATTCAGCCCAAAGTGCTTTCATCATGAAATCACTGTTTCTAGGAGTTTAACATGCGTGTATGTATGTGTGTGTACATACCTGGGTGTGTGTCACACAAATACTTTTTTCTTAAGTTTTTACTGGTATAATGTTTTTTGACCTCATGAGTCTGCATAAAGCTTAGACAGTGGCTTTTTGTAATTACGTTGTACATACTTGTTCACAGAATGAACGTATTTCCCACATCGACAACAGTCCAATATCAGATAATTTTATTCTTTTCAAATACACATACCTGGATGTGATAAATTTGTATTCACTAAGACATTAATTTAAGGAAATTCATAAATTAATAAAATCCCCTACTGAACCATTTATCTTAGTATTGGCCTCGGAAGACAAGGCCCACATATTGAGACACACATATATGAATATATTAAATGCTATGAGTCTATCACATGTTTACGTGTGACTAACCAATATTTGCCAAATCTGTTTCAATGCCATCAAATGACATTAACTGTGCGCGTGTGTCATTGAGAAGTGACAAGATATGAAATATGATTTATGTTTCCAAATTAAGTAGGGGGTTGCTTAAATAACCTCTTTTAGCTTAGTATATGGTTCATTCACCACTTCTTCCTCCAACGTGTGTGTAACACAAAAGAGAAAACCTAATGTGTAAAAGCTTGGCCCCATGCATACTTTCTCTTTCCCACATTCTGTGTTCCATGTCAATTCTGCCCATGCTATCCAGGACCTCCCTCTATGAATATTTCCCCAATTTGGCCTCAGATAACCTCATTGCTGACTCAGATTTCTAGATACATACATTATATATTGAAAATGAGCTTCTTGTTCCATGGTCTCTAAGCCTTATATTAAAATGAGTATGTAAATAATAGTTGTTTACAATAAAAATAGCTTAAATTAAAAATTGAATCCTCATTGATTTTCTACTTCTAATCATCTAAATTGAAAGAGACATCCAGTGTACTCTTCAGAATCTTGTGAAAATTCTATCTAAGAAAGCAAATACTTACTGAGCATCTAGTATGTGACAGGCACTATATTCTAAGCAGTGCAGTTAACATTTATGTCCTGAAGCAACACAGGTTACCCGCCTTCTGTATGCAGTGTATCATATTAGATGCTGTGGGATATTAGAAAAGTGTAGGAAAAATGTTCCTTAATTTCAAGGGAAGTTTCAGTTAGTTACTTAGGAGAGACAAGATTTAATATAGACTAAGAAGTTATCGTGATCATCACCAATTAGAATTGGTCCTGGAAAGTTCTTTGATAAGGGAACCTTAAACTGGCTTTGATAGGCAGAAGGCTGGAGAGGAGGCACAGAGGTAAGATGAATGTTGCCGGTGTGAAAGAGAATGGCCAACTGAAACCCAAGGCCACTGGGAAGTGTTGAGAGATGGGTTATATAGATTTTGTGACACTGAGATCTTCTTAGAGCAGGATGGTGAAGTGGATATAGTTCAGGCTATAGAAACACACCAGATTAAAGCCTGGCTCTACTACTCAGTACCTAATAACTGAGCATCAGGAAACTGTTTAACCTCTTTAAGCCTCAAATGTCTAATCTGTAAAATGGAGATAATAATATTATCTACACCATGGCATTACTGTAAAGATGAAATGAGACAATCTGTTACAAATTGATATGCCAATTTGGCTGTTTACAATTATTAGATTATTTTGGTAAACAATGGTTTACGACAATTAAAGATAGATGGGCGTTGTTAATCTATTCTTCAAGATTCTTACTTCTGTAAAGAATATTTTGATCAAAGCAAGTTTCAGGCTAAATTCTGTCACTTGTATAAATATTTATTATATTATCAAATAGGTCCCAAACAGCCATACATTCTGTTCCTGGACAGCTCCCTTCAAATATCAATGAACTACATCGTGGTGTATTTTCCTAATGTCTGTTTCCCCAAATAGAATGTCAGTTCCATGGAGGCAGATGTTTTTGTGTATATTATTTATTACTGCATCCCCAATACCTAGAGGACTGCAAGGCACATGGTAGTGTTCGCTAAATATTAGGTCAAATCAATGAATAAGTTAGTGAATAAATGAATTTATCACCCTCAAGGTACAGAATAAAGGTGACATAATACATGTATATGTATGTATATGTATACATGTATATGTATGTATATGTGTGTATATGTGTATGTATACATGTACATGCATGTATATACTGTACAAAACATGTACATGTATGTATATACTGTATAATACATGTACATGTATGTATATACTGTATAATACATGTACATGTATGTATATACTGTATAATACATGTGCGTGCATGTATGTACTGATATATATAAACGTAAACTGCAGATAAGATAGTATGTAAAGCGCCTGGAATATTTGTGTACTTTTCTTCATCCTTCTAACACAAATTCATTGCACGTGTCATTCTTCTCTACAACTTCTAGTACAAAGCTTGAACAAATTGGATGCCAGTTATATTAAATTAGATTAAATAGACATCCTTATGCATTTGTTTTCCTCATCCATAAATTGGAGATAATAATTCTCATTCTATTTACTTTCTTGGGCTGTTGTGACATTTGAAACAATGACTGTGACAAAAATGTTTGAAGTGCTATAACATAAGCCTCTATTTGCAAAGTGAGAGCCACGAAATGTCTACATCAAAATCCTCTGGACTGTTTTGAAAACGTTGAGTCATGGGACCCATCTCAAGATTTGCTAGTTCATAGCACGGCAAATATACTTGGACATTTGCATTTTAATGAAATCTCCAGGTGATTATTTTTCACTGTTTTATTTTTTTAAGACTTTATTTATTTTATTTTATTATTATTATTTTTTTTGTGGTACGCGGGCCTCTCACTGTTGTGGCCTCTCCCGTTGCAGAGCACAGGCTCCAGACGCGCAGGCTCAGCGGCCATGGCTCACCGGCCCAGCCACTCCGCGGCATGTGGGATCCTCCCGGACCGGTGCAGGAACCCGCGTCCCCTGCATCGGCAGGCAGACTCTTAACCACTGCGCCACCAGGGAAGCCCTAAGACTTTACTTTTATGTTCATTTTTTTCCATCCCTACTCATTTCAAAAGCACACTTAAATTTTAAACGTTGCACTAACAGACAAGAAAAGAGGTGGTTAGTGACGATAGCAATGATGATGATGACAAGTTGAATGACAACAATGAGTAGACCAAGAGTCCTATGGGAGAAAGAAAGGACATTGACTCTTTGCTCATTATTTTAAGCCTGGCACCTAGGGTAGTGACTGTCCCACAATCAGTGCTCAATAAATGGCTGTTGAATGAATGATGTTGATGGTTGTGATGCTGTCTTTCTAACTCTCTCTGTGACACCCAACTCAGAGAAGGTGGGACTTGCTCCTTGAGACAAAAGATGCAGGTCAAGCATGAGAATTTCTGTCTGTGTCTTTCCAAAAGGAAGACACAGACACTTGTACTTTCTTCCCCTCCCATTTAAACAATGTCTACAAGGTGGAAGAAGGTATATAAACATATAGATTGTGTTTGCACACCCAGCTCTCAGATGATAACGGTCACCTTTCCTGCCTTATGAAAACTGCCAGACTCTCTCTTGTCAAAGTTCTCTTTGTCCCCAGAATGCAATTCATTAACCCTTCCCTGAGCTGAGGAGGGTACCCAGGTGCCTCACCCTCTATTACTGACCTCTGCCTATCTCCTTCCAATCTTTTCCCACAGCAGTTCAGAAGGGGCAATGAGGAGTTCCTTGAAAATTTGTGCATAAAGCTAACTGCTTGAAGAGGTAGCTGATTGAAGGTAGGCTTTATTTATTTCATTACCCCATAAAAGAATCAAGTGATTCAAGAAATTGTTGTGGTTTACAAAAAGGAAACAAAAAGAAAGGAAACAGCTATGAATGTGTTGATTATTACAAAGACATTTCAGCCTCCATTTCAACACACACACACACACACACACACACACACACCCCGACACACACACGTTGCTGTCTGTCAACTTCCAGTGTATAGCAGCTGGAGGGGTCCGTGGGCTTGGCTTTAGGTAAAATTTCTAACTCATTACCCAAATGAGAGGTCTGTGAAGCCACCTGCTCTCCTGTGGTAAGTCTTCCCCAGCAGACAGCATTGGACCAGAGGGCAGAGAGGTGTTTGGGAACAAAAGGGATAAATTCTGGGCCCTGGGGATGGAATGGACTTCTTGATTGCGATTACCACCTGTCAAGCCCACTGCTTTCCTGTTAGTTCAGATCATCAGGGCTTCCCATGTCTCTTATCTAAATAAACTTGGAAGATAACATGTTTCAAATGGGAGGAGAAAGTATACAGAACATCCCCAAATTGTTTGTGTGTCTGTAACTGGTTTGTGTGTCTGTACCTTGCCAGGCATTCCTATCATGAGTTGTTAGCAGGGCCCTGGCCTTGTACTTCACAGAGTTGGGCAAGCCTGGCTCAATTCGCAATCTCATGGTCCACGGAAGTCCACCTGAAACTTCTTTCTGTTTTGCCCTAAGTCAAAGCGGTTACAGGAATTGCCTTTATCCGTTTCTATAAAAAATACACTCACACTAAGAATATATAAATTTAGAACTCGCTCCTAAAGATTTGGAAATTCCAGGGAAGCTCACATAACTAAACTTGCTGCCTTCTGCTATGCATTGGCCTCCTCTTTTTTTCCCCATCCAATCTCTGCTGCTTCTTCCTTCCAAGACTGGGCCTGTTGGCAGCACATCTTCTATAACGTGAAGAAGGAAGTTAGCTATCCACAGCTCCTGCCACCATGCAATCGTATGATGTCCAGAGCAGAAACACACTAACGTGAGTTCTTTATCCATCTCCTTGGAAGGCTGCCTTGCTTATCAACAATAGCATTACTGTCTTTGTTATGATTTACTTGTTTGCTTCCTACCCCTTGTGACAATGCTGAAAGTGAGATGAAATGACTGAATCCAAGGGGTGGAGCTACTTGTCCTAATGCATGTACTGATAAATAACAGAACTAAGATTTGAATTCGACTCTTTTTGATTCTGAAGCCCATGTTGTTTGTATCTGCCAAATCACATCCAAGGCACAAGGAGGAGCCAGGGAGATGATGAGGAAAGGTTTACTAGAGGTAAAAATTATGTTTCCCATCCTTGGCAGGACCTAACACCACTGGCTAATAGAAAAAGCAATGCAAGATGATATTTATAAAGAGGAGACATATATCTAAGATAGCTCTGTCTCTCTACCTTTCTGTATTAGTCTCGTACTGCTGCTATAACAAGTTACCACCAATTTAGCGGCTTAACGTAATAAACATTTGTTGTCTTAAAGTTCTGGGGGGTCAGACTTCCAAAATGGGTTTCACTGGGCTGAAATCAGGGTGTCAGCAAAATTGCATTTCTTCTGGAGACTCTACAGGAGCATCTGCTTCCTTGTTCTTTTCAGCCTTTAGTGGCTGCCTGCATTCCTGGGCTCCAGGAATCTTCCGTCTTCAAAGCTAGCAATCGTATAGCTCCAACCACTGATCCTGTTGCCACATCGCCTCTGACTCCGACCCTCCTGTCTCCTTCTTATAAGGGTATCTATTGTGATTACAGTGGGCACATCTGGTTAACCCAGGACAATCTCCACATCTCAAAATCCTTAACTTAATCAAGACTGCGAAGTCTTTTACCATGTAAGGTGACATACTCATACAGACCAGTGCTACAAAGGAAGTAAATGGTGATGTCTCAGGAGGTGGCCAAAGTTAGAGTGAGTGGTTAGGGAAAGTTTCTTGGAATTTCTACTAAGAAGAAGCCTAAAGGATGACAAAGTTCTAGAGGAAGGGTTTTCTGCAGATCATATGAGTGTATTAAAGGCATTTTGGGGGTGACAAAAACCCCCCTGTAGGAGGCAGGTCCACACAAATGAACAGGGCCATGCTCTGGTGCCACATGACTCTCTGAGCTACGCTTCCCTCACAGAGGCACTGAGAAGCAAAATGACGAAGCTAGACATTTCTTACTATCTAGCCTCCTGGCCTCTCATAAGCCCAGCGGATGAGGTACAACTCTAGGTTATTAGCAAAAGGGTATTTGTTTTCTATTGCTGTGTAACAAATTACCACAAACACAGCAGCTTAAAACAACATCAACTTATTCTGTACAGTTCTGTAGGTTAAGAGTTCAGGCAGAGCTCAACTGGCTTCTCTGCTCAGTATATCACAAGGATGAAATCAAGGTAGCAGCTGAGGCTGTAATCTCCTCTAGAGCAAGGGGTCCCATTCAAGCTCACGTGGTTATTGGCAGAATTCAGCTGCTCTCGGACTGAGGCCCCCATTATGTTGCTGGGTGTGGTCCAGAGACCATTCCCAGTTCCTAGAGACCACTTCAGTTCCTTGCCATGTGGCTCCTTCCATAGGCCCTCTCACACTTTATCTCTGACTTCAGGAAGGACCTGGTCCCTTTAAGGGCTCACCTGATTAGGTCAGGCCCACCTGGGTAACCTTCCTTTTGGTTAACTCAAAGTCCACTGATTAGTTACCTAATCACAAGAGTGGTACCCCATCCTATACAAGGTTCTGGCTGCACTTAAGAGTAGAAGATTATAAAGGGCCCATACGTGATGGGGCAGGAATCTTGGAAGAAGCTTAGAATCTTGCCTCCTACAACCAGTGAGTGTTCAGGCTGACCCGGAAGACCAGCCTCATGTTCATCGGGATGGTGAGATCAGGTTTTGCTGTATCAGTTTTCCTCAAGGTGAAGCCCTTTATGGTACAGACTGCCTGCTAGTGCTAGTTACACTAGGCATATGTGCTCATAAAGACTAACACTAAGTGTTTCCCATACGCTAGAAATCATCTTAAGAGCCCTAAATATATATATATATATTAACTCATATAGTCTTTACAACAACCCTATTAAAGTATTGAACATAGCTCTATTTTACAGACGAGAAACCTGAGAAAGTCATCTGAGGAAAGGTAAGTAATTTACCCAAGTTCACATAGTTAGTAAGTGGCAGCAGTAGGTCAACCCTGCAATATTGTTGTGGGATATTAGATCTCAGAGAGACTGCACAATCGCAAATTTTACTAAAACCCACCAAAGCGGCATCTCTAATAACTCCTTGGCACTAGTAACTAGTTATAGATGCTTTCAGTGATGAAAGCCCAAACAAGATGAAGTTTGAATAGCAAAATTACTCTTTCTGTATATGGAGAAAAGTTAATTCCTTGCATTTTCTTGAATAAATCATTATACTATGTTTTATATAACAACTCTCAGCTCTTGAGTGTTTCTCAAACACTTCAGCAACTTTGCCACTAAAAGCAAATCAAGTTTTTGAGAACTCTCCTTTACTCAAAAATATTAGACGAGAGAGCAAAAAACAAACAAAAAATAATATAAGAGCATTTATATGGGCCTCCAAAAATAAACTCTTTTTAGGCAGAATGGATGTACTTTTACTAATATTACAATCATTCCACAAAACAGCAGGATTAAAAGGTTTTTCTACTAAGTTGAGTTCCAAGCTCTTAAAGACACATATTTCTGTTAAGATGCTACTCAAACTTCAGAAAGCGGTCATGTAATGATTTATCTTTAGCTAAGAGACAGAAGGAAATGATGTTCTTTCAAATTTTGGTTTAGTATCTGTTTATCTAACCACCAAATTGTGTTTTTTTTTTCTCACTGGAAAGAGAAGAGGTAGCTGATCTCATTAAATTATTAAAAGATAATTTTATTTAAATGAAGAGAGCAATGACTCACTTATTAATTATACACTCATGGCCAGAATCTACTTTCTCCTCTCTTTGATTTAGAATTTGCCAGTCTTCTGACCTTTTACTAGTCTACCGTGGCACAATGGTTTACCACGTGCCTTTCATATCGTGCTACCAAATTTTGATCTGTACGTTAAATTTCTTTTCATTTGTCTTAAAGATATCTTCTGCAACAGTGATGTCCTTCAGAAGAAAGCTGAGGTTACATGGTGTGAAGCTTTGCACAACAGTAAGAGGTAAGATGAATGGCATCGGATAAAGCCAGATCCCAAAGGAAAAGTTCATTTTCATTAGAACATACCAGAAATTTCACTGGCAAATTTATAAGACGCATGGTCAGGTCTACACAAACCTGTTTTTCTGAAGGATGACCAACTATCCATAGGCAATAACTGTCAATGCTTTTTATGGACATTGTGAGACCCATATTACATGGGTTATTGTGCTATAATTATTGACAGCTTATTTAGCATTATTTTGTGTCCTGTATTATTACGATTTCCCTCAATAAAATCTTTTCTAATTTTTAAGTAGTAACTACTTATCCTAAGTTTCTGAAACTTGCTTAAAACAAAAAGCAAAAAACTTGTACTCACGTTTTAATTCCTTCAAGCATGATGCCAATATTTTACTATTCTTCCTCGGACCATGGTTTGTCTACCTGTAAAATAAAAGAATTGAGTTAGATTGTAGAGTCCATCTACAGAGCCTTTTGGAAATTGAGGGAGTACATTGTGAGTGGGGCCCCAAGTTTCCTACCCTCATTTTAATCAGAGGAGTCTGGCCTTATCTTTTTTATATTGCTGACTTTTAGACTCTTTTACAATGTTTTCATTTGCAAGTAACAGAAAATTCCACTCACACTGGCTTAAGTATAAAGATAATCTCTTTATTTACATAACTAAGAAGTCTATGGTCAGTTGGCTTCACTACAGCTTGATCAAGCAGGTTAACTGTATTTACCTTAGAGGTTCATTTCTTTGTTTCTCAGAGATCTGCCCCCTGTGCCAGCTTTGGCCTCAGGCTAGAATTGCTAATGGCAGAAGCTGGGTTAGGGTCAATCCCATATAATATACATGGAGTAGGGGTGTTTTCGCCAAGAAAATTAAGGTGTATTTTATCAAGAAGGAGGCAAAGTAGAAATAACAGATGCCTACCTCAGGGTCCCTTTAAGATATTGTTTGAAAAAGGGTTTCCATTGTTAAGAACAAGTTTGAAATCTCTAGAGAAGACCATTCCTAAGACCTCTCCAGATCTGCTTTTCTCTGATTCTACTTGTCTCTCATTTAACTCGGTGTCAAACTTCCCAGAATATTCTAGATCCACAGCTGATCTCATTAAAGCTCAGAATGGGTTAATAGCTTAAAGCAGAAACTGTTGAGTATTACTAATAATGTCTCATGTGTTCTCACAAAAGTCCTGGTAGCACATCCTACAATTTGCATTAACCCAGAGGCCAATGTTGTAATTATTTAAATGAGAATTTTCTTCTTAAAAGAGGGAGTGATTCCCTGAGGGCTGATACTCACAGCCGATTGCCATTCGGTGAGTGGAGCCGGTTATTGCCTTAAGTCAAATTTAGTACAGGTATCACTGAAGGAAAAGAAAATCTTCTGCTTATTACCAAAGGACCTGGAAGGCCCTGAGCATTCTGTCCACCCAAGCCTGGTTCCTGAAATAATCTCTCTCCTTGCCTGCTGGGGGATAAGCCAATGCCATCCTTATCACCATGACATCAAGTGGGGTTTAAGAGCTAATTCTACACTTGGGAGCTTTAAAGACCCGGCGCCAGGGGCAAGTGCTGTGAAATCAAACATCTGAACCATAGAGAAGGCAATCAATATGTATATACCAGGTATATGGGCTCTGTGTAGGGTTATAGTGAAGACAGCCAGGATACTGCAAATTCGCTGTCTTCTTTCAAGACCCTAGGCCTTTCATTATGGTGTTACCTTCGTCTGTAAGCCTTCCTCTCCTTCGTTCAGCCCCCAGGCCCCGCTCAGAAGTCATCCTCTCTCAATAGGCACATCAATGGAGATGACGGTTTTCTTTCTAAAGATTCCTAGAGTAACTCCTAATGCAGCACTTATTGCTAATGGCTCCTTTGGTCTTCTGCTTCCCTCATTGGGGTAAAATTATAACCTTCAGTTTTCTCATTCAGAAAATGGGAGGATAGTAATCCTTCATCAGGGTGACAGTAAAGGTAAACGAGCAAAAGCTATACAAGTGCTTCACCGGTGTCTGATTTCAGTAAATACTCAACATATTCAGGTTGTAAATATAAACCCGATAAGGTTAAAAATGACGATAAAGGTTTGCGACAAGAACAAGAGTGAAGTGTTGACTCAGCTTTTGAAGCAGCCATGTACCTAGCTGTTACTGGAGAAGCAGATTTCTTAGTAGTTCAATAAACCATGAGTTTAGCCGTGTCACTGATCAGTAACCACCTGGGATTAACACTGCCTTGCAGACAGATTCCAGCCTTCCCCAGGCCTGCTCCATGTCTACTGAGGATCTGCCTTGTTCACGGGTAATATTTTCTTTGAAATATGGCATTCTACAAAGAGGAAAAAACATCGTTTCTTCTTTGAGCATGTGGAAGCAGGGTTTGGATGGCCATCGCCCAGGGATAGGATGTAGAGGAATCCCTGTGATGGTGGCAACCATTGGCTGTAACATCCAGTGTCTTGAGATTTCTGATTATAGGGCCCTGGATGACATGATTTTTCTTTCTTCTTCAAAAATGCTTTTTTTTAAAAAAAATCTATTCTGCTTAGATGAGTTGCTTCATCCTAGTTCCTCAAGTTTCCTACCTGTATGGGTGGGGATATAAATTCTAGTCTCTATTTATTTCCCCATCAAGAGATGACAACACATGAGGCAGTAATAGAAGATTTGTGTTATCAAATCCTTGGAAGCACCACTGGAAAATCAATTTAAGATTTTACTCTATAGTATGAATGATTCAGATGCCTAAAGCAGTACATATATCCCAGACACATAAATATATCTGTGCTTTTCTCCAGAAAATACCAAATCTTGTAGGAACCACAATGAATCATTTCAACCATTTTGGGGGGTTCTTGGGACCACAGTCTGACACAGTCAAAAATGAAAACTTTTTTTTTCCCCTTAGATTCCATATATATGTGTTAGCATACGGTATTTGTTTTTCTCTTTCTGACTTACTTCACTCTGTATGACAGACTCTAGGTCCATCCACCTCACTACAAATATCTCAATTTCATTTCTTTTTATGGCTGAGTAATATTCCATTGTATATATGTGCCACATATATGGAATCTAAGGAAAAAAAAAGGTCATGAAGAACCTAGGGGTATGACGGGAAATAAAGACAGAGACCTACTAGAGAATGGACTGAGGATATGGGGAGGGGGAAGGGTAAGCTGGGACTACGTAAGAGAGAGTGCATGGACATATATACACTACCAAACGTAAAATAGATAGCTAGTGGAAGCAGCTGCATAGCAAAGGGAGATCCAGCTCGGTGTTTTGTGACCACCTAGAGGAGTGGGATCGGGAGGGTGGGAGGGAGGGAGACGCAAGGGCTATGGGAACTTGTATATGTATAACTGATTCACTTTGTTATAAAGCAGAAACTAACACACCATTGTAAAGCAATTATACTCCAATAAAGATGTTTTAAAAAAATGAAAACTAAGAAAAAAATTGTTTCTTTCCTTTTTCCCTTTTTTTTACAACCAAGAGGGAAGCTGGTGACTGAAAGGAAATTTACATAAAACTTTAAACGCTGCTTCTGACATTCAGCTGCGCTGGATTCCCTCCAACTATAGAACTTTCAACAGTATCTGTTCCCTAATGATGCAAGTTCCCACCTGTCGACTGGGCGGACTTAACTTTTACCTGTTTCAACACCTTTGCTTCTCTAACCATGGTACCAAAGTAGGAACAAAGGCTAATGACTGTGCTTGTTTCTTGGCAATGTAATGGATGGGATTTAAAGTTAATGTACTCTTTCTTTTCCTGCCTGGTGTAGGAAGCCAGAATACTAAGCTTACAATGCTTTGCTCCTTGGGAGTGAGCCCCATTTGGGCTCCGCTTAAACAAGGAAGAAAGGGTTAGAACAGGGAAGTACAGAGGTCAGAGTTTAAATTATTGCTCTGTGTGCTCCGGCTGTTATGACTATGCATGGATGTGTCTCCATTTTCTCATCTGTAGGGAGGGGATAATAACACAGACCTCCCAGGGCTGCCTGTGAGATTCAAATAAGACCATTATTTAAAAGTCTTCTTTGTATATTAGGCACTCAATAATCATTAGCTTGTTTGCTTCCTCATTCCAAGTTTATCCTGTTGATAGAAGGGGGTATGATCAGCCACAGTTAAGTGAATAGGAGCCTGTGTAATATAATTTCACAAGCACAGAGCCAACCCTGGGAAAAATTGGTGAGCCACTGACATATGTCTTCAGGTTGGCCACTCCTATTCCTCTACCCTTTGCTTCCTTGTTCAGGTCTGTTCTTCTTACCTAGGGCACCTAGATTCCTCACGTGTCTTTCTTCTTCCTTTTATCAATCCTTATCTCTAGAATATATCCAATAAATTCATTCCAAATGTAGGTGCAAAGTACTGGTAAAGCTCAATATATATTTGGGGATGGAGATTTAATCCCCAAACTAATGAACCACTTACCTAGGGACATTGGGCAATGGCCAGGTCAATGGTTGATTTCCACATCTGTGTTTCTTACTTATTTCCAAATATGCACAGAGTTCCTCCTCAGGGCCAGGTTGTGGAGGTTTGGAATACATGGCTGGGTGAGACATGACCATTGCTGTCAAGGGCCTCCCAGTTTTGTGGGACACAGCCATGTAATTATAAATAATAATAATAACAACAACAACTATAATAGCAAACATTCACAGAACAGTTACTCTCTGCTGGGTGCTGTTCTATGTGTTTTATATATACTAATTCATTTACTCTTGCAACAATCCTATTTGTTGGTGACTATTATCAGCTGCGGTTTCAAGTAAGCCAGCAGAGGCTCAGAGGGGTTAAATATCCCACCCCAGTCACAGAGCTAGCCAATGTGCTCTAGCCCTGGAGTTCTTGTTGTTGACCGCTTACTGCCTCGTCATACACAGGACAGTGTGATGCCGACTTCCAGGATTCTGCTGTGAGAAGTAATCAGTGATGCAGACAAAGACTAAGAAGAGTATTTGAGAAAGCAAAGGGAACAGAAAAAATTATAAACGTCCATCGGGAGTAGAATGCTTAAGTTAATCATGGTATATCTAGATGATGAAATCCCTGCAACCGTTAAAAAGATAAGAATACAATTCTAAACCTCAAGAGGAAAAAGGAAGGCACAAACCAGGTTAGAGCATTATTCTAAATTTGTAAAAAGTATGCTTGTGTATACATAAATATTTCTCTGTGTCAGATAGTGGATAAGGCACTTACGAGCAGCACAAACACAACAGGGTCCTAGAGGAGCTGTTGTTTAGGAAGAGTTTTCAGTTTAGGAAATGACATTTCAAGAATGGATTTTCAGGCAACATTAGAGGCCATGAATGGGGCAGTTGTGCCCAAGGGATCCGGGCTCTGCTGGGGCACCGGGAAGGGGTCTGGGAAACAGTCACAGAGAGCAACCGCCTTGCCTCTTTGCCTCTAGAACTTCACCTCCCAAGGACAGACTGATTTGCTTTGTTCACTTTTGTCTCTTGAAGAGGGAATGATGGAGGGTCAAAGCACATCTGTCTCTCTCCAAACCCCCAGAGGCTACCAGCGAGTCCATCTCTGACCCCTACTCCCATGTTCCCATCCCGGAGGCCCGGTGCCTTCCAATCCTCTCCCAGTGTCCCCTGCAATGCATCATTTTCATCCAGGAGCTCCTCTGGTCTCTGGAATGGTTAGCGAGTTGAAGCTCAAACCCTGGTTTCTGACTCCACACTTTAGCTGGCTTCTCTCCAGAGTTGCAGCTGGGTGTTTGGCCCTCAAATGAATGGCTCCTGTTCTCCAAGATACCATGAAACTAGCCCTTCCCAAAGAGGGAAGAAGAACCATCACTCTGTTGGCTGCGTGTGACAGGCACGGTCCCTGAATGACCTCCTCTCCTTATGACAATTATATGATGAAGAATTTATGATCCTTATTTTAAAGGAGCAGAAAGCCTAGCCCTGAGCAGGTGATGGAGAGTCTGCTGAGGTCTTACGGATGGTTATGACTGCAGTGCCTAAAACAGTTCTTGGCACACAGACTCCACTTGTAGTTGTAATTTTTGACACTCACAGGTAGTAAGTGGCAGGTTCGAGACCATCGTCCCTCTCAATACGATCCTGAAGCCTTTTCTCTTTCTGCCATGCCAAGCCTGGGCTCTCTCACCTGCCACAGTGTTCTTTCCGTGGATATCCTTCCTTCCCGGCTGCTATTACTTTTGGGGCAGCGATAAGTGCATTTACCCTGACCATCCCTCCAACTATCAGTGCTTCACGATGGCTTCTAGAGCGAAGGGTGCGGGAGCGTGCCCAGGTGGAGTGCGGGAGCTCTCTGGATGTTTGCAGGAATACTGTCTCACAGGGTGTACCTGGAGAGTAATCTTTCCCTCCTTTTCTCTGCCCCTTAGAAGCCTATCAAACAACACCAGGCCTTTGCTTTCTCCTTTTTCTCTCTCTCTGGAACACAGCTGTGACTTGGGCAACTGCAGGGTTCTTTTCTGTGGGAACAATAATCTCATTTCAGTGATTCCCAATCAGCTCAGACTGGGAATGTTTCACCCAAAAGTATTCCATAGTTTGGGTGGTAGGAGTGGGGAGGGGGAAGGAATTTACCCTACCCCACCTCCTAAAAAAGAACGGCATGTGATGTACTCAGAGGAGTTGAAACTTTTTTTCTTTTCTTTTTTTTAAGTTCTCCTCCTCCTTGTGAGGAAGGTCTCTAAAATCATGGAGACAATGTGGCAGGCAGTAGATACTGCTTTAGATTCTTTCTGGGTATGGTATTCGCAGCATGTGTTAGAGGGAGTAGACGTTTGGAGATCTGCTGTCAGGACAGGAGATTTGAGACAGGAGTCAGGTCACCTCTCTGGGTCCCTGTAAGGGGCAAGTTGGATTAGATGTCGACGGTATCCTGTAGGCTCCTTCGTTCACTGAGCACCTATTAGGGTTAAAGAAACTAGTGTTGAAGGTCTATCAAGATCCTTCTTGTTTCTTGCCTGAGTTCAGAGCCATTTGAGAGGAGGACACGTACGTCACTAGGCAGAGGGAGATTAGCACATTACTGCGATTGTAGATAAACACGACTGAGGGTGTAAAGCCAAACTTGCAGCACAGAGGACCAGTGGAGATTATGTGCTCTCTGCTGTCAGATACACCCCCAGAGAACGGAAGCAGGAGAGGAATTTTGCCAACAAGTTCAGCTCATTCTCCCAAAAGGCCCAGTAGCTAAATTACTCCCCCTTCCAATGGGGGGTAAGAGAGAGAGTCGAAAGAGGCCTTAGGGTTTAGAGTATTTTCCTCCCCATGGAAACCAGAAAACGTAGGAATAATTGTGTAGTTGAGCCAGTAGACACTCTCCACACATCTGTCAGCACCTACATTTCCCAGCCTCCCTTGTTGTTACATTGGGGCCATGCGACTTTGGCCAATGGACTTAAGTGGAAGTTATGTGTATTACTTGTTAGTTGAATCAGTTAAAGCCTTTCTCTGTCCCTCTCATTGTCTGCCTTGGCGACCCCAGAGGCTGTATGTTCTAGATGGCATGCCTGTAAGACGAAGGAAAGCTGTCCAAACTGAAACAGACTGCGTGAATGCGAAATAACCTTTATTTTTTAAAGCCACTGAGATTCAGAGATTTATCTTTTACCACAGCAGAGCCTGTCCTATCCTGACTAAGATAATACTCCTCCCCAAACATCAGGGACTGGATATACTGTGAAAACAAAGCAGACATGATCTATGTACTCATGGAGCATTTAGTCTAGTGGGGAAGATAGAAAACAAACAGGTTAAAAAAAAAATAGTTGCGAGCTGTGGTAAAGGCTGTGAAGGAAATGGAGAATAATTGGCAGGGTATAAATTTAAGTCTGCTGGTCAGAGTAGGCATCCCTGAAAAGGTGACCCTTTAGCAAAACTAAAATGGAACACTTCAATACAAAGTAATAGACCTTTTACATAATAATCTCTTGCCACTGAAGTTCTAGTATACGTGTCTTTCACGGTGGGAGCACCTTCCTCTTTTTGGATGATATATTTGCTAGTACATAGATGCCAAGTATTGGTTCAACCCATTGCCACTGGCTAACACAATGTTATCTTCCTTCTCCTGTTGTGGTTTTCCAAAAATAAGGCTTTGATTTTTATTTAATAGACATGTACTTGTAATAATATTAAGTATGCATTTCCATACTACATCAAAACCCCTTCTCAACAATATTCAGTTACCTTCCCCTCACCCTCACCCTGTGTGATATGTCCTTCCTGGTTGAAAATTACTGATCCAGAGTGTGACTTTGAAATCTCAGGATTCTAACCCCTGTGACCAGTATATTAGAGAACCAACAGGTATACCCTTCATTAAGATCAACCTGTGCATTATTTTAAAGGAAAAACCTGTACTTTTCTTCAACTGATGGTCCAAACATAACCTAGAGATGACTGTGGTGGACAATTGCTCTCACTGGGATGTCCAGGCTTCCTGCTCCCTTATTTTGGTAACAATTTGCTGATTTTCCACTGGGGCACCACCCCCTCCCCACTCTCCATCCACATGTGATTCAGGTCTTGACCATCAAAATATGGCATTGTCCTGGCTCCAGTGATTGGTCCACATATGGGCATGTGACCTGATTCAGTCCACTGAAAGTCAGACCCAAGTCATATGCGGGAATCTTGGGGGAAGAGAAGCATCACCCTCTCTGCAGGATATAACCCAGGAGAACACAGGGCTATAGCCGCTAGCTTCCATTTGGCCTTAGAATCAGGCAACACTAAAGAGAGTAGGTCTGCTTCAAGCCATAAATGAATTCAACGCTCATGCCAACTTCTTCCTGGTCCCCATGCCAATCTGATTTGGGTTTCTGTGGCCTTCAGTGAAAATAAATCTGATATAGACACTAAAATTCACATGAGGAAAAGAAAGATGTCAATGGACCAACTGTCAAATATTTTGCTGATCTCAAATCTCTTCACTGTTTTCTCCAAAGCTCTGGGTTCTTCAGAGTGGTTCTGATAATTGCCTGAGGAAGGAGCTCACATTCCAATGGCTTTACTTCCTTAGTGGGGAACTTACTTATTGAGAATAAAAAAGCATAATGTCTATCTAATTATTATTCAAGGTGTAAGATGGAAAGAGAAAAAAACAACTATGATCACTGTTAAAAGAAAAGAAAAGGCACAGGAAAAGCATTTAAAAGCCAGGAAATAAAAACAAGACAAAAAACCAAAAAACAAATGGCAACAATAACAAAAGTCTTACTGAATTTCTTTGCCTAGTGGAAGCTTAAATAAATGTTAAGTGCTTGACCCCTCAAAGTAGACTTAACTTAGTCAACTCACAAACTCACATAGCTGTTTAATTCTCTCTTATCTCTGTCTCTCCCTGGGTATTGCATTGTTCTTAAGGTGCAGAGTTTTTGTTTTTGTATTTGTTTTTTGCCCCACAGTGAGACTTGAGGGATCTTAGTTCCCAGACCAGGGAAAGCGCAGGGTCCTAACCACTGGACTGCCAGGGATTTCCCCTTAAGGTGTAGTTTTAATTCTAGATGGTTCAAAGGAGAGGAAGGACTTCAAAATTGATAAGTAAGTCAGATTTGCCTTAGATGGTCCTCAAATTTTATTTGACAGCCATTTCCTCACTTCCCCATTCTGGAAGGAAGGAAAGAGGAAAGGAAGGAAGGAAAGAATCATCAAATGCATTGTTAAAAACCTAATTGTCACTATAACCTTATGAGTTGAATTATGTCCCTTCAATTTTCAGAAAACTGAGGCTCAGAGAGGGTGACAATTATAATTAATCTTTTTCAGTGTTTCCTATGTCACAGGTGCTTTTCTAAGTGCCTAATAGGAATTAGCCTATTTAATTCTCACAACAATGCCATGAGGAAGGCCACAGAGTCCTCAATTCATGGAGGGGGAAACAGAAACACTAGGCGGTGGAATAACTTACCCACGCTCACGTAACTTGTGTCAGAGCCAGGGGTCACCCAGGTAACCCTGCTCCAGAGTCCGTGCCCTTCCTTAATCATTAGGCTGTTTTGCCCCTGAAAAAGCCAGACGATCTGTGCAGGTTGATTTGTTCCAAGTTTCAAAGTAAGTTAGTAGTTATAGTAGTCTTGTTTCTTTACTACAGACTACATAATTAATTCTAGCTGTTTTAAGAAGAAAGGGATCCATTAAACAAGGTAGATAGCTCCCACAATGGATGAAGAGGCTAAAGTAACAGACTCTAGGCTGAAGTTCCAGGAAAGAGTCCCCGAGTCATACCATGGAACTAACCCACCGGGAGAGAGGTCGTTCCCGTCACCATCAGGGCACCATGAACCAGGAGCTGCCAGCCCAACTGAAGATTCCAGAACCAGCCTCCATCCGCATCAGTCTGGGCCAGAGGAATGGATTCCCTACATCCTGCCTCCTTCTCCGTGAATCTATCTCATTGCGCCCAAAATGTCCTCCAGGGCCCCTCTGATTAACAGAGGCTGTGCTGCATGTCGGTCCTGCAACAGCCAGGAAAATGAGTCCTGTGCTGGAAAGGAGAGCCTCACACTGTAGACAGCTTCCAAAATGTGGAGAGGGTGTCCCCACGGGCTACCACGTCACCAACTCACATTCTGCAGTAAGCATTACCCCCGGCCCCCAAACCCCATCCAACTCTCATATTCTGTGGTACCATAAAAACCAACTCTCTTTTCCTGGAGTACTTTTACATTTTACATTCATCCCCAAGCCTCCCTTTCTACAACAATTCACACTCCCAAGGAAACCCCATCCACTCCCCCTCACAATCCCTTCACAATCCACGACAAACCCCTATCCATCTTCCCTACACCACTTTACACTCCAGAGTTAATCCCAAGACAGAATCACTCTCCACAGGAACACCAGTCTTCTGGTCCAGCAACCCCATTCACGAGAAACCCCAATCCTCCTTCCCTGACGACCACTTCACCCCCCAGAGTGATCCCTGCTCATCTCCCCTACGGCCATTTGACAGCCATGGTAATTCCCATCTCCCTCCCTAGCCCCAATTCCCGCCCCACACCAAACCCAGTCCTCTCTCACAGGACCACTTCACAGCCACATACACAGCAATCCACAACCCTCCCTCTCTACAAACACTTCACGTTCTGCCGTGAACCCTCAGCCTTCCCTCCCACAAGCCTTTCACACTCCCAGTGAATGGCAATCCCATCAGTCCTGCTATCCCCTCATACTCCATGGGAAATTCTTTTCCTTGAATCCCACCATCTCTGAAACCACCACCATTAACTCCAATCTTCCCACTTCCACGGCCACTTCACAGCCCACTCCCAGCCTCTGTCCTGCTTTCTGCCCCAGTGCCCTTCGTGCTACAGGGTAAGGCTCAGTCCCCTCCCTTCCACTCATTCCCCGCCTCATAGCCAGCCCCAAACCTCTCCCTTTCAACCACCTCACACTCTACCGTGAGCCCCTTTCCCCTCGATCTCCATCAGTTCTCCAAAGGACATTAGTGGGAATTGCAATACTGTTCATCAAATTAAGTCTATAATCCTGAGGGCCTATTCTAAGCATTTAGAGTGAAAGCAGTGTCACATTTTCTGCTTTGCCATACTGTTTATATATTGGTAGCAATGTAAGCACTTCAAAGATAATGCCCAAATACTGGTCTCTAGCTATAACAAATTTAGTTTGTAAACATGGCAATGTTCCATGCTATATTCAAACAAGAAAATGATAAATCCAGAAATGGCAACTTTACCCTGATCATAGCTCCTCCAATGTCATGTGTGCTTGTGATCAATTGGAGAAAGAGGACATAGGCAAATGAAAGTAGGGTTTGGGGGAGTATATTGAGACTATGAATGAAATGTATTTAGGTTCTATATAGTGCTGTAGCACTGCTCATGTAATACAATATATATGTTATTGGAACAATCCAGAGGCTCCTTCTGTCTTCCTCAATTTTTAATCCTTTTCCTCATCGAGTACCTTCGGTATGCCAGGTGTGTTATGTGATGTGCAATATCTTCCTGACTCTTTCCAGCAAACCTGTCAGGTAGGTCCCATTAGAGGCTTAGAAAGGTTAAGGGAGGACTTAGGAATGACCCAACTCCTAGAGAGGCTAAGTGGTGGTTTTAATGTTTTTGTCCCAAACACATGCCCTTTTAATTCCACCTGATTTTGATGTGCTCATTTGCAGGTAAACAAAGGAGATGAAGGGAAGCTGCCTGTCACTCTCTCTAGCCCTGGGTGGAATGAACCTGACTTCCCGGGTCTGGGTATTTTCCTATCTATGAAGCCAATGACTTTGCTTGTCTTATTCACCACTGTAGGCCCAGGGCCTAGCCTAGAAGGAGCCCAATAAATGCTTTGGGGTAGATAATCATTTCTCTTTGGCTTTGGAATGAACTCCCTTGCCTTACATACACATCTTCTTCTCAAACTTCATTCTCTTTCAGTTTAGTTATGTGGTCAAGTCTGGGAAATAGCTGGGAGAGGTGGAGCGGTGCCTCTAGACAAAGTACCATGAGAGCTCTGTAAGTATCTTGAAAACTCTGAAGTGCTATTAAAAATGTAAGGCATGGTGCCATTTCTTTTATTTATTTATTTATTAATATTTGTTTTTATTTCCATTACTCTAGGAAGTGGATCAGAAAAGATCTTGCTGTGATTTATGTACAGGAGTGTTCTTCCTATGTTTTCCTCTAAGAGTTTTATAGTGTCCGGTCTTACATTTAGGTCTTTAATCCATTTTGAGTGTATTTTTGTGTACACTCAAAAATAGGGAGTGTTCTAATTTCATTCTTTTACATGTAGCTGTCCAGTTTTCCCAGCACCACTTATTGAAGAGACTGTCTTTTCTCCACTGTATATCCTTGCCTCCTTTGTTATAGATTAGTTGACCATAGGTGCGTGGGTTTATCTCTGGGCTTTCTATCCTGTTCCATTAATATATATTTCTGTTTTGGGGCCAGTACCATATTGTCTTGATTACTGTAGCTTTGTAGTAGTCTGAAGTCAGAGAATCTGATTCCTGCAGCTCTGTTTTTTTTTACCTCGACTGCTTTGGCTATTCGGGGTCATTTGGGTCTCCATACAAATTTTAAGATTTTTTGTTCTAGTTCTGTAAAAAAATGCCATTGGTAACTTGATAGGAATTGCACTGAATCTGTAGATAGCTTTGGGTAGTATAGTCATTTTCACAATATTGATTCTTCCAATCTAAGAACATGGTATATCTCTCCATCTGTTTGTATCGTCTTTAATTTCTTTCATCAGTGTCTTACAGTTTTCTACATACAGGTCTTTTGTCTCCCTAGGTAGGTTTATTCCTAGGTATTTTATTCTTTTTGTTGCAATGGTAAATGGGAGTCTTTCCTTAATTTCTCTTTCAGATTTTTCATCATTAGTGTACAGGAATGCAAGAGATTTCTGTGCATTAATTTTGTATCCTGCAACTTTACCAAACTCATTAATTAGCTCTAGTAGTTTTCTGGTGGCATCTTTAGTATTCTCTATGTATAGTATCATGTCATCTGCAAACAGTGACAGTTTTACTCCTTCTTTTCCAATTTGTATTCCTTTTATTTCTTTTTCTTCTCTGATTGCCATGGCTAGGACTTCCAAAAGTATGTTGAAGAATAGTGGTAAGAGTGGACATCCTTGTCTTGTTCCTGATCTTAGAGGAAATGCTTTCAGTATTTCACCATTGAGAATGATGTTTGCTGTGGGTTTGTCGTATATGGTCTTTGTTATGTTGAGGTAGGTTCCCTCTGTGCCCACTTTCTGGAGAGTTCTTATCATAAATGGGTGTTGAATTTTGTCAAAAGCTTTTTCTGCATCTATTGAGATGATCATATGGTTTTTCTCCTTCAATTTGTTAATATGGTGTATCACATTCATTGATTTGCATATATTGAAGAACCCTTGCATCCCTGGGATAAATCCCACTTGATCATGGTGTATGATCCTTTTAATGTGTTGTTGGATTCTGTCTGCTAGTATTTTGTTGAGGATTTTTGCATCTATATTCATCAGTGATATTGGTCTGTAGTTTTTTTTTGTAGTATCTTTGTCTGATTCTGGTATCAGGGTGATGGTGGCCTCATAGAATGCATTTGGGAGTGTTCCTTGCTCTGTAACTTTCTGGAAGAGTTTGAGAAGGATAGGTGTTAGCTCTTCTCTAAATGTTTGATAGAATTCACCTGTGAAGCCATCTGGTCCTGGCCTTCTGTTCGCTGGAAGATTTTTAATCACAGTTCCAATCTCATTACTTGTGATTGGTCTGTTCATATTTTCTATTTCTTCCTGGTTCAGTCTTGGAAGGTTATACCTTTCTAACAATTTGTCCATTTCTTCCAGGTTGTCCATTTTATTGGCATAGAGTCGTTTGTAGTAGTCTCTTAGGATGCTTTGTATTTCTGCGGTGTCTGTTGTAACTTCTCCTTTTTCATTTCTAATTTTATTGATTTGAGTCCTTTCCCTCTTTTTCTTGATGAGTCTGGCTAATGGTTTATCAATTTTGTTTATCTGCTCAAAGAACCAGCTTTTAGTTTTACTGATCTTTGCTATTGTTTTCTTTGTTTCTATTTCATTTATTTCTGTTCTGATCTTTATGATTTCTTTCCTTCTACTAACTTTGGGTTTTGTTTGTTCTTCTTTCTCTAGTTCCTTTAGGTGTAAGTAGATTGTTTATTTGAGATGTTTGTTGTTTCTTGAGGTAGGATTGTATTGCTATAAACTTCCCTCTTAGAACTGCTTTTGCTGCATCCCACAGGTTTTGGATCGTCATGTTTTCATTGTCATTTGTCTCTAGGTATTTTCTGATTTCCTCTTTGATTTCTTCAGTGATCTCTTGGTTATTTAGTAACGTATTGTTTAGCCTCCATGTGTTTGTGTTTTTTACGCTTTTTTCCCTGTAATTGATTTCTAATCTCATAGTGTTGTGGTCAAAAAAGACGCTTGACATAATTTCCATTTTCTTAAATTTACTGAGGATTGATTTGTGACCCAAGATGTAATCTATCCTGGAGAATGTTCTGTGTGCACTTGAGAAGAAAGTGTAATCTGCTGTTTTTGGAAGGAATGCCCTATAAAATATCAATTATATCTATCTGGTCTATTGTTTCATTTAAAGTTTGTGTTTCCTTATTAATTTTCTGTCTGGATAATCTGTCCATTGGTGTAAGGGAGATGTTAAAGTCCCCCCACTACTATTGTGTTCCTGTCAATTTCCTCTTTTATAGCTGCTTGCATTTGCTTTATGTATTGAGGTCCTCCTATGTTGGGTTCATATATATTTATAATTGTTATATCTTAATCTTATATCTTTATCTTCTTCAAGGGATTGACCCCCTTGATCATTATGTAGTGTCCTTCCTTGTCTCTTGTAACATTTTTATTTTAAAGCCTATTTTATTTGATATGAGTATTGCTACTCCAGCTTTCTTTTGATTTCCATTTGAATGGAATATCTTTTTCCATCCCCTCACTTTCAGTCTGTATGTGTCCCTAGGTCTGAAGTGGGTCTCTTGTAGACAGCTTATAGATGGGTTTTGTTTTTGTATCCATTCAGCAAGCCTGTGTCTTTTCGTTGGAGCATTTAATCCATTTATGTTTAAGGTAATTATCGATATGTACGTTCCTATGACCATTTTCTTAATTGTTCTGGGTTTATTTTTGTAGGTCCTTTTCTTCTCTTGTGTTTCCCACTTAGGGAAGTTCCTTTAGCATTTGTTGTAGAGCTGGTTTGGTGGTGCTGAATTCTCTTAGCTTTTGCTTGTCTGTAAAGCTTTTGATTTCTCCATCGAATCTGAATGAGATCCTTGCCGGGTAGAATCATCTTGGTTGTGTAGGTTCTTCCCTTTCATCACTTTAAATATGTCATGTCACTCCCTTCTGGCTTGTAGAGTTTCTGCTGAGATATCAGCTGTTAACCTTATGGGAGTTCCCTTGTATGTTATTTGTCATTTTTCCCTTGTTGCTTTCAATAATTTTTCTTTGTCTTTAATTTTTGCCAATTTGATTACTATGTGTCTCGGCGTGTTTCTCCTTGGGTTTATCCTGTATGGGACTCTCTGCGCTTCCTGGACTTGGGTGGCTATTTCCTTTCCCATGTTAGGGAAGTTTTCAACTATAATCTCTTCAAATATTTTCTCGGGTCCTTTCTCTCTCTCTTCTCCTTCTGGGACCCCTATAATGTGAATGTTGTTGCGTTTATTGTCGTCCCAGAGGTCTCTTAGGCTGTCTTCATTTCTTTTCATTCTTTTTTCTTTATCCTGTTCCGCAGCAGTGAATTCCACCATTCTGTCTTCCAGGTCACTTATCCATTCTTTTGCCTCAGTTATTCTGCTATTGATTCCTTCTAGTGTAGTTTTCATTTCAGTTATTGTATTGTTCATCTCTGTTTGTTTGTTCTTTAATTCTTCTAGGTCTTTGTTAAACATTTCTTGCATCTTCTCGATCTTTGCCTCCTTTCTTTTTCCGAGGTCCTGGATCATGTTCACTATCATTATTCTGAAATCTTTTTCTGGAAGGTTGCCTATCTCCACTTCATTTAGTTGTTTCTTTGGGGTTTAATCTTGTTCCTTCATCTGGTATATAGCCCTCTGCCTTTTCATATTGTCTAGCTTTCTGTGAATGTAGTTTTTGTTCCACAGGCTGCAGGACTGTAGTTCTTGCTTCTGCTGTCTTCCCTCTGGCGGATGAGGCTATCTAAGAGGCTTTCGCAAGTTTCCTGATGGGAGGGACTGGTCGGTAAAACCCAATTTTACTAACCCTTGAAGAACTCCCATAAGCATTTAGAATAAAGTAATGCAGAAATTCACGTCTATGGGATTGAAAGTCATTTATACATAAGAATCAAAGAGTCAACTTGGATTTCACAACAAATGCATGATCCTCATCAAGACACACACCAAGGGACCACCAAAGGTACACTGAGTGGGAAAGAAGGGCATGAGTAGGTATCAATATTTTAAAAAGTCTAAAAGATAGTCCACATTAATTGTGTTAATACTTTATAAACTGATTAAAGTAGTAAATAAACTGTGCTTCAAGCTGGAATTACTGTCTGATCCCTGTTGATTAGTAATTTTGATTAGTAATTTGTGTATCTTCAATCAGTATAAAAATGGGAAATGAATTAACTACTAATTGAAAACTGCCATCATTTATTTTTGGATGAAATCCTTTTAAAACATCAGATCTGTGAGGCAAAAGCAAGAGATATTTCTTGTAGTAAGATAGCTTGTAGGTACCAGGCCTCTAGTCCAATTCCAGGTTTTACAAGTGACCCTAAAGCAGTGAGTGACTTCTCCAAAGCTCAGGGCTGGGCAGATCCAGTTCTCTCTGAGCCTGTACACTGGGCCAGGGCAGGCACACTCTCTCCTTTGCTGTTCTATTTCCCCAGTGCCTGTGTATTGAATAGCAGTGAATTAACATCTTCTGATTTAGTCTATGGTCCTAGAGAGTATCTTTTTCAACCTAGCATTTGCTGATACTTCTATTTTCTTCTTTTCTTTTCTTTCCCTGCAGTTTAACTAACACGGAATACTGTGTTAGAATTAGTCATTTGCTGACTGTGCCAGCCGGCAGCCTCATAATCAGAGCCTTGTCACAGAGCATGGATGCCACAGTGACTGGAATTAATGGAATAAATGTTCCCCATCCTGGTATACCAAAGAACTGCCTCAAGCTTACAAATGTGAACTTGGAGGAAGCTTTTAAGTCCAGCAAAGGCTTTACAGTTAGTGAGCCTGGCTGGGAGCTGGGTAGACCCAGTTTGATGGGTTGCATGGTGTGAATACTGGAGAAGCACAGAGGCAACTCCCTGTGAGAGTGGAAGAGAGCACTGGGAAAGGAGAGGAGTGAAGGAGCATGATGTTGATGTTCCAAAGGATGATTGGAAGTGAAGGGAGATGTCTGGCAGTGATAAGTCCCAGGTGTTTGTTTGTACTTTATTGGAAAGCCATGTAAATATATAGAAACTTCCTGGCAAAATACCTTGACTTGTAGCAACCTCATCTGCCATATTTGGGTGATAATCTAGAAGTGGCGTTTGCCCACACCCTATTCATCTCAACCCTGGAAGCAGTGGTCCCCCTGACTGAAGGAAAGTTCATGTTTGTGAATGGAAGCAAGAAAGCTTTGGATGTGGCATTCAACTGGACACCATAGAGAGAAGAGGACCGTGCATAAGCTGCCTCACAACTCCTAATGCAGAAGGCTCATTTCTAGCCACAGGCTTCATTTCTAGCCAAGTCATTTTCATTAGGAAATCCACCAAGAGCTCCAGAAGCATTGTAATTATCCAACTTGTGGACCAAGTCCACAAGCAGTGATCCAGGGTAGCCTGTGTGCCCGCCATTGTGTTAGGCGTTCTCTTGCTAATTCATAAAGACCTTCACTCATTCAATAAATACCACACCTGTGTAGATCCTTGCAGATATGACAGTGAGCAGAGCCTCAGATCCTGTCCTCAAGGGGCCCTAAGTCTGGAGGAGAGACATAGACATATAAACAGAATATTACATTACTGTGTGTGACAACTCAGCCCTTGAGCTCCTCACCCAGCCTCAGTGGATAAAGAGGGGCAACTTCCAGAGGAGGTGACAATCTTGAACTTGGTTGTAGAGATGTTAAATTTTGCCCTGGTTAAGGAGCAAGGAGGCAGGAGAAAGAAAGACATGTGAGCAACTGCACCTAGATGAGAAACCACCGGCTATGTGGTAGGGTTTGTTTGGTGCTGCTGGCAGGGAGAGAAGAAGAAAGGGGTCAGGCATCTAAGCTTCTTATGCCAGGTTGAGCAGTTCTTCATAGAACCATGTAGTGTGTGAAAGAGCCAGAGAGCAGAGAAATAAACAGGGCATGATGTTAGGAAGATACCTGCTTTACAGTGCATCAAGGCTCTGAGAGAAATGAAAATGTAATGGAGATTATGGCATGACTTGTCACGTTACCTGAAAACTGGGTTCGCCTCTTGATGAGTGTTGAGCCAAAAGATACAACGAAGCCAAAGAGAAGGAAGGATTTATCATTAGTTGCAGCAAGTAAGGAGAACACTGGGGATCTTTCCCAAAGGAGCATCTTCCCAAACAGCAAAATTGGGGACGTCTTAAGCGATAGGTACATGCATATTCGTGAAGGGGCTTGGGCGGTAGGTAGAGTCTAAGCTTTAGTTGATCAAAGTCATGAGGGTCAGAAAGGGTCACCATCATCATCCCTTAGATTCCAGCCGGTCAGGTGGTTGAGCAACTGAGGGGGATTTAAATTCTGCAAAACACCTCAAGACAGTGTTTTAGGATAGCCTTTACCATTGGAATAGAACTGGGAGTATTTACAACTGATTTGTTATCTTTGCTACTGTTACTTCTCTTGTCTGATAAGTTTGTCCTTTTGTTCTCTTAAGATCATTATTACTGAGACCTGTTCAAGGGCAAGCATTGTGGCCAGGCTTAGATCACAAAATGGCTTAGACCAAAAATGGCTTCTATTATGTCAAGAAAGCCAGGCCCAGTTCTCTTTCTCCGGGGACCATCCCCCCAACCCTAACTGCTTACATTCAGGGTGTTTTCATGTGAGGAAAAAGTGAGGTGAGCATTTAAGAACATTTGGGCAAAAAGGAGTAAATTCAGTGCTCTAGGTTGGGGCAATAGCATGATACAAGTAATAAGAGCTCCAGTTATTGAAATGCTACTCAATGCAAAAATTATCCGTTTATTTCTCACAGCAACTGAGAAAGGTTGATATTATTGTACCCATTTTACAGATGAAGACATGGTGGTTTACAGAAATCAGTGACTTGCTCAAGGTTACAAAGTAAGGTAAGAAGTGAGATGTTATATCTAGAGTTACCTGGGTCCAATACTTGTGTTTTTGATGACTCTGATGCATGTCACAGGGACATGAGTGAGCATGACAGGTGTGGGACGTGAGTTGGAAACTGCTCTGCCTGGAAGAGCTGGCCTTGTTGGAGCACAAAGAAGATGCAAACATGGGTGAGGTGGTTGTGCATTTTCCGTGATAGGTTCAGGAATTTAGCAAGATTCTGTTAGAAAATGAAGAGCTGTTCAGGCCTGAGGCAGGGCAGTGTGAAATGGTTAGAGTACAAGTTCTGGACATAGACTAGATGGGTGCAAGTCTCAGCTTGAAAACTTGCCAGATATGTGATGCTGAAAACGGGTAAAGTTATAGAGGAGAAAGGTTGAAGCAATACTGACAGAACACAGCTCACATCATGTTTACCTGCCCTGGTTCCTCGGAAGGAAGAGTTAGGGACCAATTAACTTCAGTGAACTAGTGTCAGGAAATGTGCTCTAACAGGTACAAAACTTGCCTTTAGACAAACAGAGGGAACAGAGAACAAACTACTCTGATAAACTGGCTGATAAGCCCTCTGCTAGGACGAGAGGAAGAGAACAAGGGAAAACATCACCACCACCTTGATCTTGCAGCCAGTAGCAAAAATGCCCTGAAAAACAAACTTGTTGGTTGTCTCAATTTGTAGTCATTTTTCACGGAGTACCACCCAGATCTTTTTCATCAAAATTTGGGTTCTGAGGCTATAAAGCAGCTGCTGAGGGGCTGAGATTACACTGGCCCTAGAATGAAAAGACTGGAATTTGCAACACAGCTTCTACTACCAGCTGGTGATGGTGTTCCTCAGGATACTTTACACCTCTGAAGGTAAGGTTTCTTCGCTAAAATGGGGCAACAACCTCCAACTTA
Source organism: Phocoena sinus (assembly GCF_008692025.1). NCBI lineage: Eukaryota > Metazoa > Chordata > Mammalia > Artiodactyla > Phocoenidae > Phocoena > Phocoena sinus. The sequence goes on along the minus strand of NC_045779.1, from coordinate 66,506,830 downwards.
CCACTGGTGAGAAAGTTACATTAAATAGAGGATGGGAAGGCACTTTGAAGCTTGTAGCGGGATACAGAGAATGGTAACTATCATTATTATGATAAGAACCTCAGCATAAGCACCAACATTCTTGCATCTGTTGGGTTCTTTCTATATGTCTAGTCATGATCTACGCACAGGAAAACAGAGAAATAAATAATTGATGTAACTGTGAGCTCTTTTACTCAAGCACAGAGTTGGAGAAAGCAGATTTCTTGGAGTCTAAAGCAGTCATTCTCAAAGTGTGGTCCAAAATTAGCAGCATCAACATCAACATCACCTGGGAGCTTGTTAAAAATGCAAATTTGGGGCCACACCCTTGAACTACTGAATTAGAAACTGTTGCTTGGAACCAGCATCTGTTTTAACACATTTGATAACCATGGACCTAGAGAAAAGAGAAATGTGACCCTCTGGCGAAAGTCACGACCAAATGACTGTTCTATGTGATCACAAACATTCCTAATGAGAAAGAAATTGGGACTTTAGTGATGGGCTCAAATTTAGTGATCTCAAAAACTGGAAGGTATCGGTGCATAATCAAGGTGGAACAAAAAAGGTTTGTTATAATGTCACCTTTTCTTACTGTAGTGGGTTGAATGGTGTCCTCCCAAAATTCATGTCTACCCAGAGCCTGTGAATGTGACCTTATTCAGAAATAGGGTCTTTGCAGATGTAAGCAAATTAAGATGAGGTTGTACTGGAGTAGGGTGGGCCCTAAATCCAATTACTGGTGTTCTTACAAGGAGACCCAGAGAGATGCAGAGACAGAAGGAGAAATGTCATATGAGGCAGAGATTGGAATGATGCCTCTACAAGCCAAAAACACCAAGGAATGCCGGCAGCCAGAAGTTCGGAGAGAGGCTTGGAAGAAATCCCCTTCAGAGTCCTAAGAAGGAATCAACACTGCTGACAGCTGAACTGTGAAAAAATAAATTTCTGTTGTTCTAAGCCACCCAGGTTGTGCTACCTTTTTACCACAGCCCTGAGAAACTCATAGACAACCCTCCCCCCTTTAAAAAGCAAGTATTTCTCAACACAATACTCTGGAACCCCTCTGATTTCCCCCAGTTTCTCAGACTCTTGATAGTTCTGTTCTTCTATGTGTAGATTTTTTCCTTGGGTCATATTGTCCCTGATTATGGCTGAAGCTTCTATTTCTGGCCCAGACCTCTTCTCTGAGGTGTTAGATATTCAGATATTTAAGCATCCCCTAGGGAGACAGCACAGACTAGTGGGTGAGCCAGGGCCTTTGGGATGGATTGACAGCTAGTGTGACCCTGGAAGTTAAGTTATCTAATCAGTCAGGGTCTCAGTTTCTTCCTTTATGAAATGGAGAGGAATTTCTACCACCCTTGCTGTAATATTGTGGGAGTTAATGACTTAATAACTGTTCAGCGCTTAGGAGAGGGCCTGACGCATAGCAGAGTATCTAACAAATATTAGGTGTTAATATCTTTTGATGACCGATTTAACTCCATCTGAACATCTCACATAAATTCACGATTCTCTTCCCCTAAAACTGGTCATCCCCAGTGTTTCCAATCTCAGTGTATGGCACCATCATTCATTTGGCTGTTAAGTCAAGTATCTAGAAATTGTCTTTGACAACTACCAAGTCCTGTGGTTTATACATCTCACAAATATATTTCAAATCCATCCACATCTCTCTATTCCTATAACAGTCGCCTTGCTTCTCATTTGGACTCTAACTCTGACATCCTAACTGGTTTCTCTGTCTCACTCTTGCCCTACCTGAATCCATTTTCCACAGTGAAGCCCGATGAATCTTACAGAGAAAAGTGCAAATCTGATCATATCACCCCACAGATCCTTGTTGACTGAATGAATGAAGTCAGTTCTCCCCGATACTCTGGAGGCTCCATGAGAGAAGAAACTGTCTCGTCTCACTGTCGTGTCACCGTCTAGCGTTCAGGTTTAGTAGGCCCCAAACAGATACTGTTCAATGAATTGATGAATGAACAAAGCAAAGCACATCAGCACGAATGAAAAGGGGCTCAGGCTTCATGGTTCCCAGTAACACCATGTCCTCCCTGGTTTCCATAAACGATTGGTAGGAGAGGGAAGAGAGGGTTCTGGAGTTCTAGGTGCACCAGGAAAGGCCCTACACCCTACTTCCCACTGTGCTCATAGCCTCACCATCACCGTCTTGGAAGCCGTCTTGGTCTCCATCTCCATCAGACACTGTAAGAAGCCCAAGATCCCTAGGTCATTCTTTCTGCCCCAAACGTTCCCCCAATGTTGGTATACAGCCCTGTATGTAACCTTATATGGCCCTCCTCTTCACCTCGTCCCAGTTCCCAAACCTTCCTACTTTGCCCTCTGCAAGTCCAGATCAGTCATTAGCAATATTCCCTATTCCTTACCTCTTCCTTGTAAATTCTTTTTTTTTTTTTTTTTTTGTGGTACGCGGGCCTCTCACTGTTGTGGCCTCTCCCATTGCAGAGCACTGTTGTGGCCGCTCCCGAATGCGCAGGCTCAGCGGCCATGGCTCACGGGCCCAGCCGCTCCGCGGCATGTGGGATCTTCCCGGACCGGGGCACGAACCCGTGTCCCCTGCATCGGCAGGCGGACTCTCAACCACTGCGCCACCAGGGAAGCCCTCTTGTAAATTCTATTCTACCTTTTTGCTCTAACAGAAACTCAGACTCTCCTGGGAACCCTGTCTCCCCATAAAGCCCTTTTAATTTGTAATTTTTTTGCCTCCCTCTACCATTAGCCTGGAGATGGGAGAGATGTCCTCCTGTTTTCTCATGATAGCATCCAGACTCTTCTCCCTCCTTTGTCTCTGAAAACCCACTTTGAAGTTTATGTCATCAATCTATACCACCTGTTACCCCTCCTCATTACAGGCATCTGCAGACCTGTGATTCACCACCCCCTCCCCCTCCTTATTCTTTAAAGTTTTTAACTCCTGACTCATTCTTATAATCGTAATTATTATTCATATCATAAACTGGTGATTTCAATATCAGAGAAGATAATCCTGGCAGTAATCTGGTCTCTCATGTCTTTTACCTCCTCTCTATCCTCCCCAGACCTTGGCATTCACACAACCATCCCCTCTGTAATCTCAGTTTCAAGCATCACACTCTCCCACCACCACACACTGTCTTTCCAACTTGTTGCATTCCACGACCACAGCTCCAAAAAGGTTTCACTGCACAGTGACCTACAATCTCTTGATCTTGTTTCCTGTTTAACTGGGAAAATAGAAGGAAACAGAAGACAAATTTCTCACAATCCCCCCACCACTTCTACCCTGTATGTACCTGTACTATACACTCACCTTTCTCCTAGTCAGCATGAATGACATAAATCTGTGTTTATGTCCAAGACCCTTCTCTACACTTTTGCACCAGAACCCATCCCCTCTTGCCTATTCAAGGACATTGCCACAAAAAGCATCCCTTATCTCTTCTGCACAAATATTTTTATTAGCAAATGAAGCTGGTGAGTAATTCCTCCTGTCCTCAAAACTCCTTCTCTGGATGCTGCATTTCCTGTCAGCTGCTGCCACGCTTCCCTGCTCCCCTTTTAGCAAAACTCCATCAAAGAGATACTTATTGTCTTTACATCTGTCTCCGTCCTCTCTTGGACCCGCTCCATTCGGCTTATCTCCTTACCACTTCATGAAATGTCTCCGAAGACCTGCATGTAGTACATCTCATTCCTAATCTTACTTAACCTATTGGTAGCATTTGACCAAGTGACCACTCCCTCTGCAGTGAAAGATTTTCTCATTTCCAGGATACCATTCTCATATTTTCCACTGCTTCCATCTCAATCTCCTCTGCTCTTCACTGCCCAGCTCCCCAACCACCAAACTTCGGCATGCTCTAGGATTCAGTTCTCGAATGTTTCTGCATCTATACTCACTGCACGGAGTCTCATGGTCTTAGTATCGTCTATACACTGATGACTCTCCAAATTACATACCAAGTCTGGGTCTCCTCTGAGAATGCCACAAAATTATAAGCAACTACCAGTATATCTCCATGTGAATGTCTAAAAGAGTTTACCCAAAACAGATTCCCAACTTCTTCTGTCCCCACCCCGGTCCTCTGCATCCTTCTCCACCGCAGTAAATGGAACTCCATCCTTCTATTAGACCCAAAACTCCTAACTCCTTTCTTTCCGTCACACCCCACATCTTTTTCACGAGCAAATCCTGTCGGTTCTGTCTTCAACATATGTCCAGGATCCACCGACTTCTCACCATCTCTAGCACTACCACTCTGATCCAAGGTACCGTCATCTCTTATTTGGATTATTTCAATAGTCTGATACCTGACCTCCTTGCATGGTGGCAGTCAGGCCATTCTCTTAAAATGTAAATCCTATTATGTTACACATAGCTCAAACTCTCCAGTGGCTTTTCCTTTTACTCTTAATAAAAGTCTAAACTCTTCCAGTGACCTGTACATCCCTATGAGATGTGGCTCCTACCACTTCCCTGACTTTATCTCTTTACTCTCTTCCGCCTTGATCTCTGATCTCATTGGCCTCCTTTGCTATCCTTGAAAGAAATCATGCAAGCTCTTGCCTTAAGGATCTTTGTACTTGATGTTTCCTCTGCTTAGGACATGACCCTCCCAGATGTCCCTCACCTCCTTCAGGTCACTGTTGAAATGTCACTGTCTCAGAGGTACCTTCCTTCACTTTATTTTAAATGGCATCCTCTCCCTTCCAAGAGGACCCTTGTCCCTTTTTTACCTGCTTTACTTATTTCCATAATAGTTATCGTCATCTAATGCACCACATTTGGATCTGCTTATTTTATTTGATGTGTGTTCTCCCCTTTGCAAGTAAACTCTATAAGGGCAAGGAGTTTTGTTTGTTTTGGTCTGAGCTGTATTCCTAGTATTTTGAAAAACGTATGTGGGGCACATATTATTGGCTGAGCGAATGCATGAATGAACCTACATGCTATTTTGCTCCATATCATACATTGGCATATGTGTAGAAAGAGAGAGATCTCATTCAAAATATGAGATACTTACTATCTCTGTCACTCCTGCATTGGCTCTGTGTTAACCACTTGAGCGCCCCCTTTCCAATGGAGCAGTGAGCATTCTGAGATATCAGTAGTTCCACGATGCTTTCTCCATGTTCTTCTGACTCTCATTTTCATTGTACTTTCTGCTTTGGGGATGAGAAAGGGTTTGTGTCATTTTATTTTTTTCTCAGAACATTTAGTCATTTTAAGACTTAACTTGGGGTTGGTTTAGTCTTCCAGACGCTGGTCATCAATCTACTTTGGTTTTCTTTTCTTTTCTCTTCTCTTCTTTTCCTTTCCTCTCCTTTCTTTTCTCTTTTCTTTCCCTTCTCTTCTTTCTCCTCTCTCCTCCCCTCTCTGAGACTAGATCGGAGCTTGATAAACCATCCTTCTGTTATTAACATTTAGATGATACAGAGAAGAAGAGAAAGTGAAGAAATCCCATTAAGCCTTTTGGAAACCTTCACTCAAGTCATGTCACTGTCACTCCTCTGCTTCCTGGATTCATTGTTTATTCCTTGGTACACCAAATCTCTTCACAAGTATAATAGGAATTAAACTTTTAAGTTTTTTTATTGTGGAAATTTCAAACAGGCATATATGTTGAGAGAATAACATCATGAACCCCCGTGTACCCAGCCCATCTAGTTCCTGGGTCTTTGTCCCTTTTTTCTCTGCCCCTATAAAATCAATGAATTTTTATTCTTCAAGTGAGAGCTGAACCAGTCTGAAAAGAAGGACTTCGTTGCTTTGACTTCCGGAAAACTGTTTTAAGGAATACATTGAGACAATGGTGTGAAAGCAAATGCTTCTGACGTGCAGAGAGCAGGTTTCGTGGACAGAGAGAAAACAAAACAGAGAAACGACTTCCACGGAGGTGGAATCTGAAGGCTACTCGTAGAAGAAATTATAGAGCATAGTGAGAATGCTGACCAGATGCAGGGACATTCCCACAAGCAGGAAAGAGGGGGCCCCTCCAGTGCTTGGGAGGGGCTTAGGGACAGAAAAAGGGAAGCGGAAGAGACGTGACACAACTGTTCAAGTTCCAGCTTACCCCTTAGTGTGAAGTGTCAAGTTGGAGAATAAGGAAGCCTAATATCATTTAAGAGAATTTGACAGCATCAGAACCTGGTTACCTGCATCCTTGGGCAAAGCCTTGGGAGTCTGCCAGCCCCACAGAGAAGCACAGTCAGCATGAAGCTACCATCCAATGCAGAGCAGGAGTAGCGGGGAAGCAAAGAGGGGGCTGAGGCCAACTCCCACACCACCACCCATGCAGAGACCCACAGTGCACTCATTGTGCCACCAGCCCCCAGAGGGCAGGAAGATCCGGAGCCTGCAGGAGGCCTGGGGTTGAGAGGAGGCCCCGCAGCAGGTAGACTTCAAGATGGAGGCCACAGCAGCGTCTGATGTTGGCAGAGGGGGCCGGCATGATGGCTAGGGACTGAATGAGGGCATTTGCTCTGCCAAGAAAGCCTGCAGAGGAAGACAGCCCTCTCCTGACACCACTAGGCCACACAACCTTCTCTCTCTATACAAGTGTCCTCTTGGGGCGCTGAAGAAGAGTATAGAAGAAACCCCCAAAGATGTACGTATCTAAAAGAGGCCAAGGTTACCTGAAAGAGATTTCCATAAACCACAGCCTCAGCCAGGAACCTACAAGCTCTTCAAGGACCACGGCTGGGTTTCGTACATTTGTGTCCCAAGCAGCTAATACAAAGCCTTACATTGAAGAGTATCTTGGTAGAGGACCCCTGAATGATAAATGAACAGACTAGATAACAGTATCGGTGTTTACAGGCTGGCATCTGACAGGAAAGATGGGCCTGAATCCACAGGAGAAATAACAAGAGAAAAAGGCAAATGCCTGCCCTTTGGCTTCAAAACAATTTGCACAAATACAGGGGTGAGAGCCCTCTTTCAGATCATTTGCTATGGATGAGAAACCAAATTCAATTTAACGCAACAAGATTTTAAAAAGATTTATAGACTTAAACACTATTATAATACTTAAAGAGAAGGTGCAGTTTTATTTTATTCAAAATTTTGTACTGATGAACGATTCTTTAAATTCTGTAGTGTTTTACAGTTTTCAAAAGTGTCACACACAGGATTTCATAGAATCCCGTAACACTCCTTTCTCCTCTACCTATATATTGCCCCTCCCTCCTTCCCTCTCCCCACTGGTAACCACTAGTTTGTTCTCTATATCTGTGGATCTGAAGAAGGTGCAATTTTAAAAGGAAGAGGAGGAAAAGCAGAAACGAAACAAAACCAAACCCAATTTGGGGCTGTATTAATAAAACCACAGTGCATAGATTGAGGGATCTGATGGGCCCGGTAGACCCCAAACTTGTGAGACAGCATTCAGAGTATGGGGATTGCTCTGGGCACCCCACTGGGGAGAAACTTTAATAACCTGGGTACATATGAAAACAAACTTGTTCTAGCCTCCTGGAGGATGAGACCGGCTGGTGGAGAGCCCAGTTGACTAAACTGAGAGCATCCTAGGCTAGCCAGTTGCCAGTTGACCCCAAACATGCAAATGAGTCCAACAGAGATCAGTAGAGCCATCTACCCAACCTATGGCTGCCCACAGATGCATGAGCGAGCCCAGCTGAGGCCAGGAAAATGGCCCAGCTGCCCCACAGCCTTGTGAGCGATACACATGCTTAATGTTTTAAGCATTGCCTTTTGAAGGCATTACTAATATACCACTAGACACAGGGAGACCTGCATCTCACTGTTGTGTGAACTTAAAATGTTGATGCCATGTATACATGTTTCCTTGGGAGGAATCAATGTAATAATTTGTATTAAGTAGTTTGCATCATACCCAGCACACAGTTAACACTCAACAAATTCTACCTCTTGTTAGTATTTCATGAGTGAGTTGGGGAAAAGTATCAGCGGAGAAATAAAAGACATCACTTGGGAATAAATTCCATATGACATGCATTCTTTCACACATCAAAAGGATGAAACAGTTATTTTCTTTATCTTTTTTTGATTGACATGTTTATCTTGAGAGAAATCACTTCCTTTATATTTCTGTGTACTGGGCCTATGTCCAGAGGAACACAGAGAACTTAAGCTGGTGACACCCCCTCACCTACCTCTTTGTGGCAGCTGCGTGTGCATCCTTTGTTTTACAAATTATTTTGTGAAGGTTCTTTCTCTGCCTGGATGATGGTGGGTGTCAAAATTTAAAACTAGTCAGGACCAAGGAAATGGCGTATTCTAGCAACCCTGAGCACTTCCTAAGCTGAGGAAGAGCAGAGCAAACAAAGAAGGTCATTTTTTAAGAATGTGCCACAACAAAAAAAGAGGCTGAATATCATACTTTCAAACAACCTCTAGAAAAAAATCCTCCCCAGAGAACGTTATGTATTATCTCATTCATAAGTTTCAGAATCCAAAGCATGAACTTAAGGTCTCTTTTTCTGTAAGGGTGTAGTCAAATAAATAATGATTCAACTTAGCGCTAGAAAGGACAGCAAGGTCTAAGTGTGGTTCTTTCAATCCAATTACCCATGCTATTCCTGAGTCTCCCCAAATGCCTTCTTATATTCATGAATGCTTCGACTGCCAAGAATCTCACTACCACATGAAACAGCCTATCTCCTTATTTTTGGTTTGTGAGATAAGGATTAAAGTGCAGTTAGTTTCTTCGGGAGGTTATCCTGGTATATTCGGTAGGGACATGGAGAATTGACATGGGGGAACTGACAGGCAAATAAGTAAACGGTATATTTTTAATCAAGTTATTGCTTTAGATCATTGGGGCTTAATCCTGCAGAGGAAGTCCAGGAACCTCAGAATTATCTAACCCGAGGGATGAGGTCGCTGGGGTATTTATCCACCAGGCTATCTCTATGGAGAGGAGTTAACTCCCATGCAAGTGAGACGCCAGAACTGCAGAGCGATCTTCAGCCTTCAGCCGAGGAGCACAGCAGTAGCAGTTGGTTGGGCTGGTGTGAACAGACATTGTAAGAGCCAAGGAGATACGAGTAGGTCTCCAACAAAGTGTACTACAAGATGTAAAAATCTACTCTTCACTGTAGGTGGCATCTGGCATGTTTGTCTTCCGAGGATCTCTCAGTCTCCTTCTGCCAATCCCTCATTAGGAAAATCTCCCCTCCCCTTGTCTCAGCCCACATCATTTGGAAGGAGCTGATCCTAGCTCCTCCGAGCTGACCTCCTAGCTCTGGAGTCAACACATTACCCAGTCCTGGCCAATAACTGTAGAGCATCTCAGAGTGACTGGTTCAGAGGTGGGTATCTGATGGAAGCCAGCTTATTTAGACACAATCCTGGGATTTTTCTAGAGCAATTAGGAAAGGGCAAATACTGTTCCTGGCGGAGCTGCTAAACTGATAGGTTGTGAGCCTCGATGTTCTTGCGGCCATCTTCGTTTAACCCTGAGAATAAAGCCAACAGAAGAAAGCATATTCCTGCCCACATGGTTTGAGCATCTATATCCAGCTGTGTCTGACTGTCCCTAGACTTTGGACTTTGATCGGTTCGAATTGGGTACTGCCCAATACACTTAAGTCTCTATCTGTCTGCTTTGTGTAATTTCTTCTCATTTGTCCCACGACTAACTCAATAGAGCCATACGAATTGATTACCCTCTCTCTTCCAAATGTTACCCCATCAGAGAGATATTTTATGTAGGCAGTATGTACGTGCATATTGATTACATTGTAAGCTTTATTTTCATCACCCATAAAATGGAAGAGGGAGGGGGGCACCTACTCTGCAGAGCTCTTGAGAGAGAAAGTGTGGAATCTGCTTAGAGAAATGATTTCTGAAGAGTAAACACCCAATGGATTAGGTGGCATCTGAAGAAAAAAATTGCAGAATGAAAACAGTAGTTGTTTTCTAAGGTTAACAATCTAACAACATAGGTATTTGTCTGGGATAGAGTAAGAACACCTAAAGGTAGCTGCACTTATCATATCTCACCCTAAGTCTTCTCTAGGGTGAAACTCCCTGCCATTTCTAGGCATACACTGTTAATATCTTTCCAACATAATCTCACCAAAGTTATGACAATGTGGTAAGATGTTTTAAACTGTGAGTGATGTTTAGCACTAATAAGGAATGTGTGATGGCTGAATGGGTATATGGCATGATTTGGGGTTCTTAGTTATATTCTTTACTACTTTTATCTGAGCACAGTCCAAGTTAAAAATACATCTACTTAAAATCTTGTCTGGCATGCATAGCAGTGGCTGGCTCTGCTGAGAAAGTGCCCTTCATTTTTCTGGAAGCAGAGATCGCCACTACAGGCGCAGAGATGGGACTAGTTTGTGCAGAGCTGCTGCTTCTCATGGGCTCTGCCTTTCTAACCACAGGGGCACACCTGAAAAGCTAGCCCAACACTGTGCCAGTGGGGAGCCGTGCAAAACAGAGGCTTGGGAAAACTACAACACCTGGGTCAAGTGATGACATTCAGGGGGCTGATCTTTCACCCCAAAGTAGCGAGTGGGGTGCTTTTCCAACTGTATGCTCTATGGCACTTCCTGGGCCAGAGATTATGCTACAAGCATCCTCTCTGAACCATGCATCCCATCCTTAAGCCACCGCTAAAGGGTTGCTTGCAAAGTCTTACTCTGACTAGTAATTTGTAATCAGGGACCTCCTATCATCCTCTCTATGGTTGGGTTTCCTGAGAAACAGACTCTGAGATGGAGATGTGCCTGCATCTCCATTTATTGAGTAGTATCCTCTGGAACAATATTTATAAGAGACTGAGAGAGGCAGGATTGGGCAGAGGGCGAAACTGAACGGCAACACAGGTGCAGCTGAAGCCTTAGCAGATCCCAGGGGCGCCGGAACGGGGATGACCCTGCAGATTTTTTCCGAGTTGAAGCAGAGGCCTTGCCTTTATACGTCCATATAGACCAGTTATTGGATCAGGCTGAACCCAGGAGGGAGCGTAAAAATTCTGCCAAAAGGGCAAAGGAGCCGCCTTCAAAAAGGGCAGTTCCCATCAGCAACCAACATTCCAGCAGCTGGAGAAATGAGTACCTTGATTCTGGGTGATATACCATAGCATCCACAGGTCAGTGTTCAAGGAAATTTGTAAGTGCACTTGGCATTTGGCTGAATCCAAGCTGAAAAAAAAAAATCCTTAGAAGTAAAGGGAGCAGCACAGTGATATAGAACTTGTTTGAGATTTGAAGTCAGACAGATCTGGGATTCTCTTCTGAATACCCTGCTCTTGGTATGACCTTGGGACAATCTCGCTAAATTATATAACTTCTCTGAGAGGCAGCTTTTTTATTTATAAAATGATGATATTGGTAATTATATCAGTTTCAGGGCAGATTTGGGATAATATGATGAGATAAGTCACCTGAAGTACAAAGCAAAGTGCCTGGCTTATTCAAAGTATGTAGTAACTAGCAGTTTTCTTCCACCTTAAAGACACTGAATGATTTGTCTGAGGGTCATTCTTTATTCAACATGTGTGGAGGAGAATATATCAGAATGTTTGAAGCATTCACAGTGGGCTGAATGCAAGGGAATGAAGGAAAGAAATGGAAAGAGAAATACAGAGACGGAAGCCAACATGGAGTGCATTGGGAATACAGACCAGGAGCCCCCAGAACAATCTGAGGAATCAGAGAGCTTCCTGGAAGAAGAAAAATCTGACCCATGTGCAAAATCATAAAGAGGGATGAGGGTGGTGATGGAGCAGTGAGGATGAGAATTTAGGGAGGGGGCTCTCAGGTCCAAAAGCATGGAGGCAGCCGAGACCACGGCACACCTGGACATCTGCAGGTGTTACAGTGCATTTGGGCATAATCTGGGAAGGGATGGGCAACAGAAAGGGAAGTCTTCATCTCAGTATGCTTGGTAATGGCAGCTCTTAATTCATCACTTGTTTCAAATTTGTTAAGAAGCATTAAAGAAAGGAGGTAGCTGAAGGAGTTCATGGTCTTGTTTGAATAAAGTCTACCTGGGGCTGAAAACCCCAGTTGGCATGGGGCCCACTTGCTCTACCTTGTTAACAGCCCTGGCTTTCAGGTTTAATGATCCAGCCGGTTTAGACCGATTTTGATATGTAGCCCGTGTTTACTTTGGATGATTGGGGAAGTTATTCTCCCAAACTATATGGTTCATGGAACCAAGCTCCGGTGTTCTAAGTTCACCGTAAGCCCGGGACGTTGTTCACAAAGCCCTTAGCAGGAGGAGCTGTGTAAAGTGAGGTGAGTATAACCTCTGAGGCCAGACTCCATCCTCCACTCACCGAGCTCTGGTCAATTGGTTGGGGAGCAAAGAGTCCCGGGCCTGTCTACAACATGATTTCCACTGTAAACTTTGTTTTTATTCTCTGTGAAAGAGTACCTTATACTCAGAACTTTATGAAAGTTGAAAAAAATTTTTTTTCAGATGAAATTTTTCAATTTTGGACTCAGCCCAAGTAGGATTAATAAAAATTGTCAAGTGAAAGTAAAATATTCCAGGAGGCTGTTAGAAATGCAGAGTGTTGACCAAAAAATAATGAAAGCTTCAGAGTACTTGGTTCAGAGACTTCAGTGAAGGTGGTGGGTTTACTTCCACACATGCCTTGTTCTGGTTCACTTCCACACCTCCTGAGCTATCCTAATAATACTCCAGGCTTGTACAGAACTTTGTACGTTCAAAGCTCTTTTCCTTTCTTAACTCATATTTTGATCATATTATCACTGTGAGGTAAGCAAGGCCAAGATATGAAGAAATTGAGGCACAGACAGGAAAGTGACTTGTCTAACATTGACATGGCTAATTTTTAGTCGGAAGAGTATAGTCAAGACACAGCCGGGGTGCCTGGAGGGTGCTGCTTTGGACTAGCTAAGTACCTAAGCCTTGATTACTTACAAACCCTGAGCCTTGACTTACCTGTGAAATAAGGACAGTAATATTACAGAGGAATATAAGAATCGAATGAGACGGTGGTAAGATTCTTTGTAAATTATAGTGTCACTTAAATGTTGAATGATATTTAATGCAATTAAACATCTAGTTAGGGATGTAAATGGGAACTCAACCCATGTCTCCTCAGTCCTGGGTCAACAATTTTATTTCCAACGGGTCATCATTATCAACCTCACGTCACCATCACCAGTTTATCTGGGAGATATCAGGTTTAAGACTTCTTCCGGGTTCTAAGTAAATTACAGGATTAATTTCAGGTTTCTCTATTAACCCCCTAATCACTTTTGCCCCTTGTCAAGTGAAGTTGAACAAAATTCATGTGGAATGCTCTGGTTTTCTTTTTTTCTTTTTCTCACACTAACTCACTCTGCTTTCTGAAGGATGGCCTCTTATGTAATCTGGAGTGACACTGTTTAATGCTCACAGTCTGCCTCACTATTTGTTAGAAGATACAGTCTACAGAAGGACATCGTCCAAGCCCTCAAGGACTGGGTGTCCTCAAAGACATCAAAAGCGAGGCACAACTACTACTCTAAACATCTGCCAAATCATGTCTGCTTTCGAAACTCTAACAAAATGAAACCAACCAAACCCCACAAACCAAAAATCAAAACACTGACCAACCACAGAAAACTCTGAAGTTCCCCAGATGTACCCTGTCAAGGAACGGAGCACATAAACATGATGAACAACTTCCTATAAATAGATGCTGGCTCTTTCTCATTGTATGTCTCTAATGCACTGATTTTAAAGAAGTAGGTATGCCTCTGTTTCCTACCTTCTCAAGTGGACTGTGAAAGCTGGGATGGGTATCTTATTAATTCTTGTACCCTCACACCACTCAGGTGACATGGGGAAATAACACTTAGTAAGCTCCTATTCAGTGCAAGGTGCTGTACCAGATTCTTCACATTGATAATCTCATTCACTCTTTGAAAAAATTCTTAAGTGGGAGGTATCAGCATCAACCCCATTGACAGACAGGGAAACAGGCTGGAGATGGGTAGAGTAACTTGCTCAAGGTCACATATTTAGTAAATGGTAAAGCAACAATTCATATTGAATCGATTTCCTATTAGACCTCTTTGCCTTTCATATAGTTTAGTGGCTGATAAACAGTATGTGCTTATGGACATAGGCTAAATTGTCAAATTACCACGCCTAAAATAATGCTCATATACGATGTAGCATCCTGGATTGAAACAGACCTTATTATAGAATTCTTTAAGGGCTAATTCTTACTTAGACACTAGCTCTTGATTATAATTTTCACTTACCATCTACTCATCCAGATAGAGACAAAAGGCATGCATTACGGTCATAACTCATAACTGTTATAAGCGATTGACATAAATTACTTTGTCAAACACTCAAAGCAACATTTTGAGGTAGGCAATATTGTTACTTCTACTATAATTATTTTTCCAATTAAGAAAATGAGGCTTGGAAAGTTCGCCAAAGCAGAACTGAGATTCAACCTACACAGCTCTGGTTCCTTTATGTCTATGGTTCTCAAACTTGATTGCACTTTAGAATAACCTGGGAATCGTCTATGCTGTGGGAAGCCTAGACGTGGCTTCCAGAGGTTCAGATTCAATTGATGGTGGGTGAGGTCCTGGTACTCATACCTTTTTACAAGCTGTCCATGTGATCCTACTGTACAGACAGGCCTGGGAGTCCCTGCACTAGACTAGACCACCTCTGAATCTCACTGTGCAGATGCCTTGCTATCCATGAAAGCCAAAACTGAGTGGATACATATTAATAAGCCCGCCCTTCTCATTGGCTTCTGCAAACCAGGTTGTCTGAAGTTTTAATATGAATTGAATTTTTTAGCCAATTGGTTATTGGTTAAGAATGAACCCATCCCTTGGAATGAAAACTAAACGTGGTTTATGTGCCAGGCACCACGTTAGGAACTTGCTATGGCTTATTTCAGTCAATCCGCAGTACGGCCCTGTGAGGTAGGGATTATTACTATAGGTAAGGTATGTCAAATATATATTTCATCTTGCTTCCTCCCAGTCTGGTTGGTTACTGAGGCTTGCAGCCTTGCCACTCACAGTGTGGTCTGTGGAGCTCACCTGGGGGCTGGTTAGACGTACAGACTTTCAAGTCCCTCCTGACCCCCTTCTACCTAATCAAAATTTGCATTTCAACAAGATCCCAAGGTGATTCCAATTTGAGAAGCTCTGGCCTAGGGCCACGTCTTGAGCAAATTCTGTGTCCCCGTTGAACCAAAGATGAACGAGAAGAGTTCTTTGACAAATGTGCCATGTCTGCCTGGGCAGAGGATGGATTGGGGCCATGTGAATCAGGCTTTGATCACTTCAGCTTCACATACCTACATACAGGACACTAGAGAGACTATGGGTTCACAGTTTAGTCACTGTTTCTTCCTTGCTAGACAATTACCAATGTCCTTAACCAGCGTAGTCAAGGGGACCATGTCAGTTTGGTCCTGGCGGCTCCTGTGTGTCCAGCACTTCTTTTGATTTATAGCATCTATATTGGCTTCATGCTTCTAGCTCTCAAGGTTTGTGTCACTGATGACAAAGTCTCTTGATCTTTGCTTGTTACGGAATGGCCGCAAGATGCTGCACCTGGGGAAGCCAATTGTCCTGGTTTACCCAGAACTGAAGGGTTTCTGGAGACATTGGGCTTTCAGTGTTGAAGCCTGGACAGTCCTGGGAAACTGGAACCATTGGCCATCTTAGCTTTAACTCTGTCTCTCTCATGCATGTTGAGTCTGTTTTCTGTTTGTTGCAGGGATGCTTGTTCTTCTGTTAGAGCCACATTCTGTACTCTCCAGCAGTAGGTTATTATTTTCAGCTTGTTTTTTTGCTGAAAAGTATCACTTCCAATATAGCCCATGTTAAAAATAAATACCCTGCATCTTAGAAAAATGAAGGCATATTTCTGCACAGTACCATTAAATGTCACCTTCTCTCATCCCACTTCCCTCAACAGCAATAACACGGGAGTATTTGTTAATTGCTTCATGGCAAATGTTATGTGATTGAGGACTGCTTGTATAAGAACCTTACAATCCAATTTGAGTGACCTGTTTTTTTTTTATCTTTTTATAATCAATATTAATTAAGATTAAGGACCTATTTTTAGGTTGTACTCCATGGTCACACTGTGTTCAAGTCCAAGTGGTAGGATTTATGACACCAGAAATTTATTTATCTTTTTACATTATTTGATTTACTTTGATTCTTCACTGTGGAAGCTTAGGGTTACCTTTTGACATCTTTGTTTGTAACATCCTGATCTTCATAAGAGGAAGTGGCAGATTAGAATTTCAACCACAAAGGTAAAAGAATTGCCTTAGAAAAAAGGTCTAAGGTTTTCTTAAAATCTAATGTTTTATATTGTACATTTCAGATTATTGCCTTGGGTATTTCCATATTAATCCATCCAGCCTGTTGGATACTTAGTTAAATAGATCATATTGAAAATAACAGGACAGATTCTAAAAACATGTGTATCTGTCTTTCCTGTGTCTGGGAGAAACTGACATTGGCCAGTTAGAGATGTATTAATCTGTTAATTTAATTATATTGAATTATATGGAATGTGGCTCAGTAATGTTCAAGAAAGGAAATAAACATATTTTCTGTCCATTCTCCCACACTGAGGGATCATTAAGATAACAATCTAATAGCTTGGGGGTGTCTATGTCACAAAACTTCATTTATTGTTTATTATTAACTGATGCTACTGATATTGGCCATTTATCATATCTCTTATGGATATGGGAAGACTGAATGATAATTTGTATAATCAAACCGCATTTTTTTTTTAAAGTCATATTATACAGGGAGTTGACAGATGTGTCAGTTGGACTTCTAGAAACTGCGCCTAAGATGCTGGTATCTTCAAGATGAAAGGGACTCAGAGACAATTTGAAGCAACTTCCCTTAGTTTTCAATTAGGAAACTGACATGTACGAAGCTGAAATGACTTGACCAGGCTCACCCAAGATCAGCAGGTGGCAGGACAATGCCTGCTGACTCCTAATTCCGTGGGTTCTCCCTGGCAACCATTTTGCACTGAACTTTAATACCTCCCCTGCCTCTTTCTTTACACCAGATTCTTATTGATAATCTCTCACCTCCAGTAGCAGGAAAGTTTCAAGCAAGCACGAGCTCTAGAGCTATGCTTTACTGTGATTTTTTACAACTGAAAGGAAGCTCATACGATTCTTGATTATTGTTACTTTTTCCTCAGTCGGGAAGGCTGTAGACAAGGATGATTTGCCATTGTCCTACAACGAGCTTCCATAAATGTGTGTGTATACACTTCACTTTTTTATTTATCACAAATGATCGTGTGATGATATGCTAGTATTGTGTAATCCCAATGTTCCCAACTGCCAGTCATCTAATGTTATCCAATCTTCTTTTCTTAATTTTTAACAAATTTGGGGACTCTTTTTAATAAATTTTCCACTCTTTAGTGAAAAAATATTTTTAATTTGGATTTATCTCCTCAGTACAAAGGATTCTAACCACTAATTGTATGCCACCTGTCACATTCAACATCAAGGCATGGGGCACACATCTTTGGAATGTGTTGATTTTCACATTTCTATAAGCCTATGGTTTCCATGGTCTGAATTGTTCTTATTTCCCTTGATGTCTCAATTTTTTTTGATAAACATACCACAACAGAAGGAAGACAAAATTATCTCTAGGTATAATAAATTTGCTTATTGGGAATTATTCAGGACTTGTGGTTCAATGGGGGATTTATACTTTGATTCTATAAAGATCTCGAATATTTTTAATGATGCCTCTAATTATAATGTTGGACTCACAGTAGGCAATGAATATTTGTCCATTTACTGAATATAGCACATCAAAAATGTTGATTTCCCTCCACCATAATTTTAGTGCTAAGTATATTGTATTCTATTGCATCAAACTATATATCACTTTTAAGTAGAATCAAACTTGCTAGATATCAGAGTTGAGTTTCTTTGTCCTTGGTGTTCCCTTCCATGGGGGGATAAGTTCTCTCATGCTAACATACCAGTCTTATCTCTCTCGGAGGGGAAACTGTTACTCCCCAGAGGAGGAATGCTTAATATAATTTGGGAGTCTGGGAGGGGAACCCAGGCACATGTAACCTAGTTCCTTCAGTATGACCCACACTGTCCAGGAATGGACTGCTCAGAGAGCAGAACATTTGCCATTGTTCTTGGCCATGCAGGGAATTTTATGAAACAGTTATTGCTGAAACCTGGGATATTCCAGCATCCCCTCTGCCTGATAGGTAAGTCTATCCCAGATGTATTGGGTAGGTGCATCTATGCCCAGAAGCAGATGCTTCTGGGGTTTAGATGAGGAAAGCCCACTTGCCTGCAGGTATAAAACCATTTTCCAAAGCAATGTTTTGTACAATGAAGGTAATATTTTCATGTTACATTCATCCAGAGGCAGAAAGACGTTATGGGTGAGGGCATAGGTGATGGCCTCCAACAGCTAAGATTCAAATCCCTACTCTGTTACCTGCTCCATTAGTGTTGTAAGGATTTAATGAGTTAATATACATAAAGCATTTAGAACAGTGCCTGGCACAAGGTAAATCTCTATAGCTGTTTGATGTTAATAATACCCTTTTGTTTCATCGTTGGGTCGGTTCAGAGCACAGACGTGGCAAAAGGGGTGATGTGTCAGCTCCCTGCTCCTGCCTCAGTAACAGGAGTTTTAGAGTAACTTGGAAACACATTCCAGTTTCAAACGACTCAGTGATTAGGCTAATCCTACACCATCAGAGGTCTCATCCCCAGAATTATCTTTCCAATATTAGAACTAATAATGTCACTCTAAAATGCTTAATGAATGCAGACCTCCCCAGTAGAGTTTCAAACCCACCAAAATCCAACCTCAAGCCTACATTTCCAATCTCGTCTTTCTAACACACTCATCAAGTTGGCCCAAGTCTAATACCACTCATGGTTCCTGAATCACAGCATGTGTTTTCATACCACGCTGGCTCTGCTCTCACTCTTTCTAGTGTTTTTTTTCTCCCTTCTCTGCTCGTTAAACCAGAGCCTATCTTTCACGGCCCAGCTCACAGCCCTACTCCTTTGTGAAAAACCTTTTCCTCCTCCTCTGTTACAGATGCCTCTCTCCTCTGTGTTGTGAAAACAAAAGAATGTATCTATTGTAACTCTATTGTACAACAGATTGCTGTTGGAATTACTGAAACTCACCTGCTTCTGTGGCAATTATGTGAACTGTGAGCTCCTAAGGGTCTGGACGTGGGACCGCGCGTCCTCTTCACGCTTCTCCACTCATAGTACTTAGCCCCTAACTCAGTGGTCGCCCCCCTTTCCCCCGCAAATGACTACCCAAACACCAATCCATCAAGAGGTTCTGTCAATGCCTTCTCCCAAATATCAATCAAACTCATCTACCTTTTTCCACCTCAACTTGACCACAGTCATTTCGTACCAGGTCTCCTTCAATAGCCTCCTGAAATAGCTCTCACCTGTGCAGGCCTCAATTCAGGTTGTTCCCCAAACAGCCATCAGAGTCAAACTGTAAACCACGTTGTGTTACCGTCTCACTTAATGAACTCCCTTGCGGTGATATGGAAACCTACATTCTGACCTTCTCGTGCCTACCTCCTCCCCTTCTCACCTCATTTTATACAATCCCCCTCCATTCCTTTATTCACTGTCCAACAGTCACACGTGTCTTCTTTCAGTGCCTCTGGCAAGCCAAACTTTTTTTCCCCCTTCAGCCTCTTGCACATTCTGTTCTCTCTGCCTCGAAAGCTGAAGCCTTAGTTTTTTATTTGCTAGCTTTTTATCCTTTAAGTCTCAGCTTAGAAGCCCCTTCCTAAGAGAAGACATTCCTGACCTTCCATCTAAAATGAGTGCCCCCCTCCATCACGTAAGGAATTACATGTATGTAATTCCTTATGCTATGGAACAGAATACCTCAGAACCTCATTATTTCTTTCATAATGATTGGTAACAATCTTTAATGTGTGTTTTCCAGTGGTTTATTGTCTGTCTATTCTCCGCCAGACCTGGAGTTCCATGATGGCAAGAACCAAGTCGGTCTTGGTGTCATTCCCTTCTGGGGACCAACCACACAGCCCAACACACAAGAGGCAAGAGGAAAATGTGCTAAGTGAATGACAGTTCATGAGTGGCCTCGGAGACCTTAAGGATTCTCAGAGCAGGAAGGAGACTCAAAGGGTATCTGGTCATAGCCCTTCATTTTACAAGTGAGAAAATCAGGATCTAGGACTTGTCATGAGTTCTCCTGAGGCCCCCTAGTTAGCACCTGTGGGACCTTTCCTGGTCTTTGGAGACACCCATCATTATCAAGTTCTCTTGCCCTAGGCTTCTGGAAACTATGCAATAACTATAGATCATTAATGAAATAATCTGACAGGAAGACCAAGTGCTTCATGCATTTCAACATTTCACTGAGAAATGAAAGCAAAGCCTAAGGAAATGCCATCTGACTAATTTCTAACCAAGGCAAATCTTCTCTCTTAGTCACCCCCAACAGAAATGTCAGTGTTCCACAGGCACAGTGAGAGCTGCCAAGGTCCACAGCAGCTTCCCAGATCTGCTCTGCCCTACATGGGGATCTGGGATCCAGTGCAGAGCCCAGTGGCTCAGGGCTGTGCCTGAGTGCTTCTTCGGCAAGCAGAGAAAAGCTAGCACTTTAAACAGATGCTCCCTTTCTTCTACCAGGGACTGTTTTCTACCATCATCTGTGGCATACCTGTGAATCTATTGTTTATACTCGTGTTCCTGATTCTTTCCCTCTCTGAGTCTCAGTGTTCTTGTCTCCATAATAGAGCGGCTGATATCGAGGTCTCTTCGGCCTTGGCATTCTATAATTTGGCTTTATGGAGTTAGTACTCAAGCTTTAACGAGGACATATGCTTCGCAGAGCATTTTATTCAGTCCTACCATGTTCAGGAAAGTAGATGATGATTTCAGCACCTCTTAGCATCCCCTACTGATCTGAGCAGGTGTGAGGTCCTAGTGAATCCTGAAGCTAGTGCCTCCTGTTTCCTGTTCCCTAGGACTTTGCTGTCTTTGCTAGACCAAGATATTCAGAAGCAGAGGAGGATGTTCTCAAAGCTGATGACAGGGTCTGCAGGGGAGCCTGACTATCTGATCACGTGCACCCTTTTCAGGACTGCCAACATCATCACCAAATGCCAAGTCACCCAATGCACTTATTATTTATTCCACAAATATGTACTAAGCAACTCTTAAATGATATGCATTGTGCTAGGTGCTGGGGAATCTAAGAAATAGATTAGAAAATGATCCCTGCTTTCTAGAGATACACAGATTAATGGGGAGATAGGCAAGTAAGCTATTTCCGTGTAGTAGCGAGATATGCTGCTCTTTCTTGGTGTGCTCACAGGAAGGGTATAACTTAACTCCATGTGGGGGCATCTCAGAGGGGCTATGAGAACTAGCTCATCAAGGGTGAGAAGGAGTTTGCTCGGTAGAGACAGAAGAGATGACAACACCCGGTGGAGAAGCAGCAGTGCACAAAGGTACTGAGTTTGGGCTTGGTAGCTTTTGGAAATGGTGAGGAATATAAGATGATTTTGTGGTGACATCAGGGAAGGGAGAAGATGAAGAAGATAGTGGAGATGAGGCTAGAGGAGCAGGCTGGAGTTAGATTGAGAAGGGCTTGTTAATGGGCTTGGACTCCCGTTCTACATGCAAAGGTGGAGATCCTGATTAATGTGGGGGGTGTGCATGTGTGTGCGTGCACACAGCATAATCAGGTTTAATTTTTTAGGAAGATAATGGTGTCCAGGGAATGATGGAGAACGTAAATGAGAGAAGCATGAGAGGATACAGCTTCTGGGGAACTGTGAACATTCTGACAGCTACTCACTGATGAGTAAAGGGGAGGCAAGCTTCGGAAAATTGTTTTGGGGCCGATCAGTGGAAGGTCGTATACTTATACTAAGGAGGTTGTGTCAATAGGTACAGCTCGGGAATGCTACTCATAGCTTTTCCCTGTGGTTTCTATGACAGTGATTAATGGAGCACCTACTGGGAGACTCTCCCACAACTGAGTAGTGTGGATTGAAGTAATCTATGCTGAAGATGTGACTTTTCTGGAAGAGACCGATTTCCCACCTCCTGTACACACTTATGGCTAAAGTCATTTCATGTCTCAGGGAGTGCGCTGTTGGTTTTCTCGGACTATGTGGCTTTGACAAACTTCTGGCCTCTCAGAGACTCCTGTAGCCACTCAGAACAGGAGAGCTGGCCTCGTGTCTGGCTCCATCACTGCTGGAGAGAAGTTCGACCCCATTTTCAAACAGCAGGCTCAATACAGCTGTGCTCCTGAATGTAACAGGGATAAGAGGACCAGTGTGAAATACAGACCTTTGGAGGGAAGAACGCATACATGTATAAATGAAGAAACAGAATTTTTCTGTCTTCTTCCCACTCGCAACATATCCAAAGGCCTTGACTCAGCAGTATCTGGTCTTAACGTTCACGCTTGTCCATCCGTCTTGGCGATGACTGATTTCATTGTTGGCTTGTTTTCACGACACGAATGTGGGATCTTTGGAGTGCCTAATTCCTTGCAAGTTCCATTCGAGGGTGGAAGAGCTAGAACAAGCTCTAACCAGTAGACGGCCCAGTGACTCAGGAGCTTAAGCATTTAGCTAATTGGTAAAGAAAAATGTGGCAAAGATTTGCAGTTAATAAGAGTGAAAGAAGACTCACTGGGGCCTACATTATGCAAGTTTCTATTTCCTTTTGGGACCATATCAGAACTTGGGAGAAGAAAGGCTACATTTTACCTTTGAGGAATTTTCAGAACATATTTTTTCATTGGTGACTAACAAAGGCAACGGTTTCACCACCTCGGAAAAGCTCCTAATTTCCTTTTGTGAAAGCTGGGTGCTTTTGAATAAATCCATGTTAGGAATGTGGATCTCCATCTGTGATGGTCAATGTCCATTCTCATTTCTGAACAAAACCTGGTACCAAGTGGGGTCCTGATTAGAAATAACAAGCAAACAAAAACAAACAAACAAAAAAACCCCAAACCAAAAAAACAAAAACAACAACAAAAAGGAAGAAAAACAGAGAAAAGAAATAACAGAGCACTTGCTTTCCCCAGGCATCCTGGAACCTATATTTATCCTTGTAAATCAGGAAAATGTAATAATTGAGAGCACAGTCTTTCATTGGAGGAATTCAAATCCCAGCTTGACCTCTTTCTAGTTACAGGACTGTCCTCTCTGAGCCCCAGTTTTCTCATCTTTAAAGTGGGGTCAATTATAGCCACTTCCCAGGGCCTTCTAAGGATTAAATAACTACATATGAAAAATATTTAACTTAGTGTCAGACACACAGTAATCATTCAATGTCATGTCAATTACTATTAACAAAAATAAAGATATAGAAAATGCACACTTATATTGCTTGTTAACATTTATAGTAGAATCTACTTAGTCTGTAAATGGGACTTCTCTAAGTAAAGGGAAAAATTTGATTTCTATGTGTATTAGGTGACAATGGTAGGTTAAAAAATTACCGTTATGAATGATGTTTTCTAATTTTGTAGAAAGATGGTATTTCAATACTTGATTTTTAGATTTGTTTTATTTAATTTTTATTTATTTTTCTTGCCTTATTTCAGAAAAAGAATTCAAAGTAGCTTATAAACCCATAAACAAAATAATACAAACTAAATAATTATATTTTTCACCTACAATCTTTTTTTCTCTCCTACAATCTTAGCAACATTTTAAAAAGTTGTATAATTCCCAGATCGACATGTAGGACTTGCTCAATAAGTGTTTGTTGAGTTTAATTGAAATGAGAGGGAGAGCGGGAAGAAAATTCAATAAATGTTGCTCCTCGAGACTTTTTTTTCTTTGTCAACATATATTTCTTAAATTTGACCACTATATTGATTTGAACCATCAATAACCAGATTTATTTTTCTTATTTAAATGTTTATGTTAATCCGCTTTAAAATTAACTTTGACAATTTAATTGTTTTGAATAAGTACTAAATTCATGTTTCAAAATTGCAAAGATAGAAGAACACTGATGGGAATTTCTCTCCCATTCCTGTTATTTAGCCACTTACTTCTTCTACCTGGAGACAACCTCTGTTAATAATTTCTGGTTTCAATCCACTGTTGAAGTTTGTAAAAGAAAATCAGGTCAAGATCAGCATGTAGAACTGTGATCACCGCTTGGTCTTTGAGGTTAGAGATGTATGAGCTCCATCACAAGTGCTTCCTGGTAGCTCAGTAGTTTGGGGGCAAGTTGCTTAACATCTCCAAGATCCAGTTTCTGGCTCTGTAAATGGATACAGTTCTTTGCAGAGAGGTTATGAGGTTTAAATGAGAAGATGTGTGCCATGACGTGGCACACAGTGAGCATTCAGTAAATACTGCGTTCTGTCATCTTCTAGGTACTTCAGTCTTTGGATCAAAAATCCTCTTTGATTTTTATGTGCATCAGCGACCTGAATGTATGTTCTACATGTTCATACTGTGCATTTGAAACATGAGGGAAATGCTGAAACACGTCTTCCTCCCCCGTCTCCCGTGTTGCCGCGTGGATGCTGATGCAGTCATTCATTTAAACACCAAGGATGGGGTCCTTCCGTGTACTCCTCACCGCTATGGGTTTCTTCTCCCCACCCCACCCCTGCACCATGTCCTTCTTATTCTTACCCAATGCCACTGACTTCAGAAAATAATTCATTTGCCAAATGGAGCAGGGATTCGATTTCCCTCAGTTCAAGCCCACCTTTTTCCTACAAATGTAGGAAATGTAGGTTATGAGTGTTAGCTTCAGAGGTACAGAGGCCTCAGTTGGAATCTGGACTTTGTCACTTTCTAGCTAACTAATCTCAGGTACCTAACTTATTATTTCTCAACCTTAGTTTTCTCACCTGGAAAATTACACTAGAAATACCTCCATCACTGAGATGTTTGAGGATGAAAGAAAAAATATAATAAAGTTCCTGAAATGTGGCACGTGACCAATAAACTATGGCTTTTGTAAGGATTATTCTGAGACACAGGAAAGGCTTAGATATTTTCCAAATGTTCTGCCTTCTCCACCCAGTAAAATGCAACCACACTTGCAGATAGGCAAATCAGCCAGTGTTTTATAATGGTGCTTGATGATAAACGGTATATCTACTTGCTACGTGTAGACTTACCCAATGATGCATTTAAGATCATCTATTCTACTTGATGATCTTAAATGCATCATTGGGTAAGTGTTGACTATTCCCATTCATGATGATCGGGCTGGAAACTAGCCCTCATGGACCTGACCTATGTTAAAGGAAAGTGGATCAAATCTATTTGCAAACTTAGCTTTTTGATCATACTATGCTTTTCTTTTCTTTTTTTCAATTTCCCTTTCTCACTCCTTCCCTTTGTTTCTTTCATAATTTTATGTCTATTGTAAAGAATAAACAATAGACTGGGTCTGCTCTCAAAGAAGACACGAGGGAAAAAATAATCATCATTCATCAGATGGCATCCACACCCCAGGGCCAGCGCTAGACTACATGCTCTCATTTAGTCTTCACAGCAGCCCTGGAGCTACTAGTTGCCCAGACAGGGTAACCAAGTTGTCCAAAGTCACACAGCTAACAAGCAAATCTGGGGATCAAATGTAAGACTGTGTGATTCCAAATGTGATTGGTGGGGCCGGGGCTACTGTGTACGTACGTGTGCGTGTCAGTGTGCATGGAAAATTCCAAATATCACAACTTTCCTATAGACGCTAGACTCACTCTTTGACTGACTGCGATGGTGTCCCTCTTCACAAACTCCACTGTGCTGTCGGTCGCTGTATCTGCAGAAAGTGAAGAAGCTCCGGGGTCCACGTGCCTTCACTGCTCTTCCCTTTGCTCTGAGGACTGGGCAATAATCTTCCTACCCTTCCCACAGGGCTTCTGGTCTTGTCATCTGCTCAGACTCCTGATGTGTGCTTGCCTCGATGCCAAACATGGGCAGCGACGGCATCGCTGGTGCCCAGCAAATGTTTGCCTGATAAATAAATGAACGAGTGAGTGAATGCAAGTGAAGGAGAGTAGCTGGCATCCGGTCATCTATATCTTGGTCTTTGTCTTGGATTTGTGATATTGGCCTCTAGCAGAAGCCTCAAACCTCTCTTTTGATTTCCTGATCTTCTAATTTCTAACCCCCCCCACCTCCCAGCACCCCCCCCCCCCCCAACACACACACACACAAAGATGTGGAGGAAGGATGCCCTGAGCATTCAGGCTTCAGAATGTTCACTGGGCAGATTTTTAGAAGTGGAACCATAGGGACTGAATTAGATCTTTCTGGGTAGATGTGGATATGACCTTTAAATGGACAGGTTCAAAATCAGGGGAATAGAGGAGTAGGGCCTTGAGGGTAGTTGGCAATACTTTGTCCAGGAACGAAAGTAATTTTCCATGTAGTCCTGTATGTTTTATTGGAGTTCCACATTGGAGTTTGTGGCTAACAGTCCAGCTAATGTATAGCACTTTTCTTTGCTTTCAGAGATATAAATGGGAAGGGGTGGTCATGGACAAGGGCAGGATTCAGACACTTACAGGTTCCTGGCTGAAATATCATGTCATTCTACACTGGCATCCCAGTCTCACCAAGACCCTCAAAAATGACTCGTCTCGGGCTTCCCTGGTGGCGCAGTGGTTGAGAGTCCGCCTGCCGATGCAGGGGACACGGGTTCGTGCCCTGATCCGGGAAGATCCCACATGCCGCGGAGCGGCTAGGCCCGTGAGCCATGGCTGCTGAGCCTGCATATCCGGAGCCTGTGCTCCGCAACGGGAGAGACCACAGCTGTGAGAGGCCCGCGTACCGCAAAAAAAAAAAAAAAAAAAAAAGAAAAATGACTCGTCTCAAGGGCATTTCTCAATATTCTGTTTGATTGTTTGGAAGCCATGAGACAATCATATTCTCCATGTCTAGGTCCTCATCTCATTTCTCATATGATGGTGTTAGGACAATCTGTGGGGATTCTGGAGAAGAGAGGGGGAGTTAAGGCACTGACCCCATTGACTGGATGAGTTGGGTCTCAAAGTGATCTATTAATGAGTGTTACTCATTTTGACCACTTTCTTGGAGGGAAACTTCTTGGACTTGGCCCCTTCTCCAACTTCACTTTTTCTACCCACAGATATCCAGGCTGGAAAAACCATACTAACAGAGAAGTCACTTAGTTCTCTTACTGCTCTCATGATGTGTTCCTGATTCACCAAATTCATCTTGGTCAGGTGTATACTTAGCACTTAACCCATCAATTCCCCCAAACTCCTTGGGGTTCAGGATGACCAGTGCCAATAAATACACGAAGGTAAAGCATGGTGAGTTTGCAGAAGATGCTGTGGGTCTGTTCCAGGGTACATGGAAAGGCCCTTAAATTGCAGCTCCCAGCTACTCTTTACATAGTAGATTCTCTATAATCATTTCCCTTGCTCAGGTCAATGGTTTTAGTCCCTCATCTCTGAATGACTGAACATGTCTAATTCCCATTTTAATCACATTACCTGGATGAGCAAAAGTAGCTCTAGACTGATTTACTCATTCTAGCTGCCAAGGAAAAAAACCAATGAATGTGGTGCTTAACCTATTTTGAGGGCCGCTACAAGCCATATTGGTGTTCTTGCAACTATGAGATATTTTATGTTCTGATAAGGGACAGAAATTCCTGTCTCAAATGGCTCCCCATCGCATCGAGATCTTGCAACAATAACACTAGTGATTCAGACATTAATCTTAAGTATCCGGGGAGCTCTAAAACATCGTAACCCACCAGCAAGGCCCATGGTAATTGCCACGTAAATCCCCCCCATAACGTGGCCCTTATTATGTGACCAGCCAGCTAAGGCTTGCTCTTAAATCATCCCAATTGAACAGAGCCTTGTAGAAACACCATCACCTACACATACCTCTGCTTCTTTTCATTAATCTGTTATCCTCTTTACAAATGCGGTTCTTCACCCACTCCCTTCCTCCAGATTAGTAATGCCTGTTAAGTAAACGAACATGAAATTTCAAAAGGAAACAGAAGCAATAATCATTACCAGCTGCTGTGGTAAGCACTGCAAAAATGCTCACACTTCACAGAGAAAAATCCATGCTGCTCTTTGAAGGCATTCAGTTCTTTAGAGATGGATACATGTATAACTTCTAGGCCAGCCTCCATTCTGTTCCAACAATAAGTTCTGCACTTTGGGAAAGGTGCTGAGAAATGAGCTTTGGCCTTCATGATCCATCTGGAGAATTCAGTGATGACACTGACTTTGAAGTTACACTGACCTGGCCAGCCCTGCCACTCACTGGCTTGGTATGCTATTCATTTTTTTTAATCCATTCATTCAGACCACAAATACTTTGTGTCATATACTTGCTAGGCACTGCCTATTACTAGCACCCCCTCCCAAAAACTAAATACCAGAAAGGCAATGGGAACTCAGAGAAAGAATAACTTAACCATACTTGGAAGGTCAAGGAGGGATTCTTGGAGGAAACAGTAGCTAAGATCAGACATGGAGAATGAAGAATATCAGCCCCTGTTTTCTCATCTGTGAAATGGGTATGAGGGTACCTACCTTCAAAATAGTTATAATGTTAAATGAGATGATGTTCCTTAAGTACACAACTGCATTGGATGCAGATTTGGCATTTTCTAAATCTTACCAGTGTTTTTATATGATTATAACAATTATATTTTCCACTTTATATAATTTGAAAAAGGCATAAACATATTAAAAAGGAACAAAATAAAAGCCACTCATATCCCATACCCTAAAAATGTTTATCTTCTATTAACATTTTAAGATATTTCCTGCCAAACATTTTTGTTCCTTTGTATACTTATATATTTGGGGTTACCCTTTTTATGTATTTTGGACCCTTATTATTTTAAAGTTAGCTGTGTATCAAAGTGCTTTCCCACATCATCAAACAGTCATTGTAAACACTATTTTCAATAGCTATGTATTACATCATATGGATTTATTATAATTTAGCTAAACATTCGCCTATTTCTGTTCTTTTAGGCCGTTTTCAATTTGTAGCCATTATAAATTGAATTTCTGACTATTGTAAATCATGCTTAAATGAACATCTTTGTGCATAAATCTTTGTGCCTATTTTTGATTATTTCCTTAGGCTAGCTTCCCAGAATTAGAATGACTGGGTCATAGGCTATGAATATTTTTAAGGCTATGAAGTCATATTGCCAAATTGTCTTCCAAAGGGGTTATAACAATTTACGTTCTGACTGGGAGTGAATGAGCTGGCCTGTCTCCACATAAGCTTGCCTCTAAATTGAAGTTAATATTACTGTTATTTTTGTTACCATGTGCTGTTAGATCCTCAGGGCCATATCAGGTTTTCAAAGTTCAACCTAGATTTTTTTTTTTTTTTTTTTTTTGCCTCTAAATTTAAAAGCAGTACCTGTACTTTCTGTACTGGTAAAATAGAGAAAAACAACCAACTAAACAAACAAAAGAGAGCAAAAGCATGAATAATCCCACTAATCAGACACAACTACTCTCAAGCCAATATTGTTTTTATTATTTCCAATGTAGAAATTTGTTCTTTTTCATTATTGTTTAGTGCTGTATGTCCCTTTTTTCATTTACATTTGTGTATGTTTTGACATTCTTTTTAAAATGTCATTTTAAACAATTGTCTACATTACAATTAATGTTGTCGATAGATGAATTTCATTTTTTTTTTTTCTCCCAGGCATGGGGATATTAGGAACTAAATATATTTGTCAAACTCTTTACACTAGGGATTCTCAACCTTTGTACATTTTGGACCAGATAAATCTTTGCTGGTGGAGGGCTGTCCTGTGGATTGTAGGATGTTTAGCAACATCCCTGGTTTCTACCCACTAGAGGCCAGTAGTACCCAGAGGCCCTCCTACCCATCCCTAGACTTGTGACAATCAAAATATCTCCAGACATTGCCAGCTGTTCCCTGGGCGGCAGACTTACCCCAGATGAGAGCTACTGACCGCATCCACTACGCTGTGCTCCTGGAGTCACCGCTATTAACCTGGACTTAAAACATTCCTGGCAACGGCACATTCACAACTGACACGTGCATTCAAATTTTGGACAGCTCCGTCCCAAAAGTTCTTTCTTACAGGAATCTTTCTGTAAGAGTCTTTCTGTAAGAGTCTGAGTCTTTCTGAACTATATAGTCACAATCTTAGCTTTTCCTATTAAAAATGTATGCAGACATATTTTGTCTTTAGCACTTATCTTTCAAATATTAGAAGACTGCTAACATCTCTAAATTAAAGAGCCCGCTTATATTCTTCCCCATTAACTGAATACCCTTTCAATCCCTTCCCAACCTCGTCCCCATCCACTGAATGTGTTTCTGTCTCTGTCCGTTACTCTCTTTTCGTACAGCATCAAACATGAGCTGAACTGAGCAGAACGGAGAAAAGCAGGGTTTTTCCTATCTTACTTGACAGACCATGAACCTTATGAAATTGCCTTTATTCAGCAATTTTTGATCTACTAAAATGGAAATTTAATACTCTAAAACTTAATGTATTTCTGTGTATTCAAACATCAAATTTGCCTTTTTGGAGAATGTATCACATCAGTGACTCATATTTCATTTACTGTCATCTAAAGACTAAAACTTTGTTCACAAATCCCTCAACTTGGCTTGTCTGATTAAGCTAAAGAGAGTCACCTGGAACATTACTAATGACCATGTGCCCCACAGAAACTAGATACAAAACTACAGAAATACAGAGTGATGGAGTAGGAAAGGACCAAAGAAACCATTTGATTTCACATCCTCCTTTCACAGATGGGGGAACTGAGACTCAGAACATAATACCTGCCCAAGTTTCACAGCTACTAACTCCTAGTAAGTTTCCTTCTAGAAGCCTGATTCCCAGACTGCTGATCTATCCAAGGACACCAAGAAGAACAATGGAACGGCTTAAGAAAAAGTATCTATGTACATAATATGTTAGATAGAAAAACAGAGCAGGGAAATAAAGATGGAAGGACAGGCACAACCTGTAACAGTGATGTCTGCAAGGACAGACAATGGATGGGAAGCTCAGGCAATTAGCTAACACTGTTTTGACAACAGTGGCCAAAGGCAATAAGATATATTTGGCTGGGTGAATCGGAATGGGGAAGGGAATGGGTCAATTGCATACTGCAACTTCTAAGTGTCTGGGTTCTCCCTTTCCATATGGCCACTTCAAATTAATCTTATTAATTGACCACAGGAGTTTTGGGCAGACAAATTATTGCTACTCTAGATCTCTGAGTAAATTATTCCCAGTCACAGGAGCCTCCTTTATTTTCCCATCTCTTCTGCTTCTCTCTTTGCCTTTAACTAGTCAAGGCTCTATTCCGCTAGAAAGAGGAAACAATTTCTAAAATGAGTACTTGATGAATTTCACCAAAAAGTAACCGCCACCACCAACTTAAAAAAAATAATAATAATTTTTTTAAAAACCTCATTATTTTGTTTTTAACTAGTTTGTTTCCCAAGCACCTTTTGAGTTCAAAAAATGGACAGTATAAATAAACAACATGGATATTTCGTAAGACACTTGTGATCAGCCTGGTACACTTATCTATACCTCCCTGCAGCCTTTTCCCTGTCAACTCGTAAACCTCGTTTGTGTTCTGTGACTCAGCATACCTGCGGCAATAACTGAATGGCTCCTTATGATAGCAACAGGATGTTTGATTTAGGTTAGCCATGAATAAATGCTGATACTCCTAATCCTGAGAACCCCAAGTATGGTAAAAATAAATATTCTGACCTTGCTGCCAGTGAGTAGTTGGACGTGAATTACATTTGTCCCTTTGATAATGATGCAAAGCAGAATGGCCAAGTGAGGGGACGTCCTGTATTTATGTGCTTCCACCACAATGGGTAATTAAGTGGAGGTGAATAGTTTAAGGTCAAACTGTGGTCCTGCCCTTGATGTGCTGCTTTCAATAGCACAGCTGAAACTGAAAAGGTAAACAGCAATGCCCTCCAATGGTAAGGATGTTTAGGATCATGGGTTTTAGAGTCAGTGAGAAAAACTGCACTCAAATCCCTGCTCTGTCTGTCTAGCCCAGTGGGTTGTCCTGAGCTTAAATGAGGTTGAAATATGAACACGTCATAACAGTAAGAGACACACACATGGCAGATCTTAATATTATTGCTTCCCTATAAGTAGGTGAAATTTCTGAGTTCATTTCTTTGAGTAAATGTTTCCTAACCCTTTTAAGGGGACATGAACCTCTTTGAAAATATGATGAAGGCTATGGGCCTGCTTCCCAACAGAAACACACTCACACACCACACATACACATGCACTTACACACACTCTTATACAACATTCCAGAAGGCTGATAGAACTTCAGCAAGCCTATGTATTCTAGGGCTCCATAAAGCCTAGACAAAGAGTTCTTAATCCAAGGTGTTTGGGGTCAAAAAGCTTTAGATCCATTGTCCTTTATAAAATGTGTATTTCCCAGTTCCTTCCCATTTAAAAATGGAAGAAGAATAAACTCTAAGAGGTCAGGGCCGGCTCATGGGCGTGTGACCTGTGTAACTGCACAGGACTCCACACTTAGAAGGGTCCACACTTGGTTTAATGCTCGACTTGAAACTTTGCACTGACTCGAAATTTTGAACAGCAGGCCCTACATTTTCATTACGTACTGGTCCCCACAATTATGGAGTTGGTCCTGCCCAGGTCACAGTCACACATCTTTTTTTTTTTTTTTTTTTTTTGTCCAATTTATTGATAAATTTATTTTTTAATTTTTTTATTAACTTTTTATTTTATATTGGAGTATAGCCGATTAGCAATGTTGTGATAGTTTCAGGCGCACAGCAAAGCGACTCAGCCGTACATATACATGGATCCATTCTCCCCCAGACTCCCCTCCCATACAGGCTGCCACATAACATTGGGCAGAGTTCCCTGTGCTGTACAGTAGGTCCTTGTTGGTTACCCTTTTTAAATATAGCAGTGTGTACATGTGGGTCCCAAACTCCCTAACTATTCCTTCCCCCCACCCGTGCCCCCGGTAACCATAAGTTCTTTCTCTAAGTCTGTGATTCTGTTTCTGTTTTGTAAATACGTTCAATTTGTATCACTTCTTTTTAGATTCTGCATATAAGCGATATCATTCGATATTTCTCTTTCTCTGCCTGATAGTCACGCATCTTGTGGGATGCAAAGCAGAGATTCAATCTCTCTCAGCCTCCACCTACCACCTACCCCAGCCTTTTCCAGCACGCACTTTCCTCTTATCCTTCGTATCCCTCCATCACACTCATCCTCGTTTCTCATAAAACTTTCGTACATTTATTATTTGATACTCTGTCTTCCCTCGGCAGAATGTCTGCTCCACGAAGACAGACTTCATCTGGGTTGTACCTCATGCCTAGCACAGTGCCTGGCACATGGCCAGAACATCATAACTATGTACTCAATGAATTCAACCCAGGCGCCTTGAGAGCAGAGCACACTTAACACTTCACCAGTTAACACACTTAACTAATATCCTATAGTTACTTATGATGGCACCACCCTGTACACTGAGCAAATTCAGTTTTCTGGGGGTCAGCCAATAGCCATGACTTTCCTGAAATAAGAATCTGTGTGTTTGACTGGAGGAAAAATTAGGAGGCACTTTTATTTTTTAAAAAAGGCATACTAGGGAGAAAAAAAAAGATCCCTAACGCTTCTTGAAATCTACTCTGTGCTACGAGATAGGTACCAAAACATATTTTACCTCATTTAAATGAATTATTCCTCCACACACATGGGTATGCTTTATTATCCCCATCTTACAGAAGTGAAAACTGAGGCTCATGGTAAATCACTCCCTCATCCCAGCTTCCTCAGCCAACAAGGGGTGGCTATATAAATCAGCCATCAGCAATGATGGTTATTATTGTCAAAATGCATCCATTTTTATAACTTGTGAAGCTCACATCTTCCAGGAAATAAAATAGAAAACTTCTTATTTATGAGGATATTCAGGCTTGGGAGCCAGTTTTCCTCCCATCTGCTTGTCACTCTTTCGCTGGGTTTTGTTTTCTTTGGTGAGAGTTGAGGAAAGGGGGTCAGGAGGCAATATGGCGTCCGTTATTCATTTCCTCCCATATTCCTCTACTTAGGACTTACGGTGCCAGACTCCGTGCTAGCTGCGTGTGGGGGGCTGCAGAGGTGAACCAGACACTGTCCTGTTCTCAAGGAGGTCACTGCTTCCTGTTGGCAACAAAACACCCAGTCACTCCATAAACATCCCGTTAGCGCCTACCCTGTGCCCAGCACAAGGCCAAGTGACACACGGAGTATCACCCTTTTCCTCGGGAGCTCCCAGCGTGGGAGGAGGGCCTCTGGCTTCTAGTTAGTGTAATAGTCAAAATGCAAAAGCTACTGCAAGTGGCGTGAGAATGACAGGCGTGTCTTGCCCTGGCTGTATTCCCAGTGCCTCGCACAATTCTGGGCACACACCTGTCGACTGAAAAAGAAAGCATAACCTAAAAGTTGAGAATTACGTTTTATTCGGCAGATTTTCTGAGGACTTAAGCCCAGAACACAGTCTCTAAGATCGGTTGGAGGGACTCCTCCAAAGAGGAGAGGGAGGAGCCAGGATATATAGGTGTTGTGCCATGAAAACCAGGTAGCTGGAACATCCTTAATTAAAGAAAACCAGATATCTCAAGTCAATGAATTAGCACTTTTCTGTGTATGGGAAGATGCCAGAATCGGGGCTCATTGAAATCATTCCTTTGATGTGCACCTGAACTATCCAGGGCCAGGACACTGCTTTTCTCTGCCCTGCATCCTTTTGGGGTGCACAGTTGGGGGCGGCTACAGTAGCTGAGGGCTTAATGGCCACAACATCCTTTGTTCGCTGATATGACAAGAGACATTTTTCATCCGCACACTAGACGTTCGATAAATATCTGTGAGAGGACTGAAATGCTCCAGTGCAGTGGTATGTAAGGTCGGCCAAGTGTGTGTGGGGGGTGATAACTGAGAAAGATGTAATATCAGACAGCTGATATCTGAGCTTCCTTTAATTAAAAATATTATCAAGAAAAGGACATTTGAGAAAAAAGTATCTTCATGAGCAAAAGACTAGTGGTGCTAAAATGTGTGTGGGACAGCTGAGTCTAGCAGGGGTGTGGGTTCCCGGGGCACTGGAGCTGAAGGAGGCAGCGCAAGGCTGGCAGGGGCAGGCTGTGAAGGCCTGTGTGCGTGGCTAGCACGGAAGGGCACTACCAGGCTCGTGCTGCACTAGTTGTGACCCAAACTGACTCACCGGCAGTGAGAATAAAAGAGAGTGGATAGGCACAGTTATAAGAATGTGGAATCATACTTACTTCTCACAATAAGTCACGTATTATCATCAAGGTATTAATATCCTAACTCCAGGAGAAAGGTATTACCATCCCCACTTTACCGTTGAAGAAATAGAGGCTTCTGGCGGTTAAGTGACATTTCCTAGGTCACAAACCGAATCAGTTTCATAGTCGAAATTTCAGTTTATCTGACCCTAGCCCAGTATCTGAGAAAAATGCAAAAGACATAAATGGGTAGAAGAAGCTTACTGGTAGAGTCATGATTGCAAATGCGAGACCCTATACACTTGGTCTAGTCCATACGCAGGCCTTCTTGGGCTGGTACTTCTTGAAAGATTTTTGAATTTGAAGGGATGCACCACAGACCCCACTACTCCCCAGGTGTCCACAAAGCCTCTTCACATATTCATGTGAATGGTCTGCCCCAGTGATGGCAAGTAACAAGAGCTGCCAAATGGGGAGACTTAAAAGAGGTAGAACTCATTCAAACTCATTTGAGACAATAAGAAAATGTCAATAAAGAACTTGGAATTGAAGTGAGATAGAGAAGCAAAAGCAAAAAAAGGGTTAATTTGGAATTGACATTTGGGACCTTTGTGAAGAGAGAAACAGGAAGCCAGGGAATTTGTATTCAGTCCAGATGTGAGATGGGCAGGAAGAGGGAAGGAACATTCAGAAAGATAATGGGTTCCATTCTCTGCCCTCTGCCTGGAGCAGGGGAGAGGGTAGGTCTGGAGGGTGCAGGAAAGGGGGAAGAGCTAGGCCTGCGACCTTCCAGCATTCCCTTCTGTTGGAGTCATCTGTGTGAGTGAAGGGTGAGGAGGCTTCGCCACCCGAGTACCATGTTTACACAAGTAAACATAAGCCTAAGACATTCTGCTTCTTATCAAATTAACAATGATTTACAAAGTGGTAATATTCAGTGTTGGTGTGGTGATGGAGAAAAGAGCAGTTTAATACATAGCTCTGGGAGTAAATTGGTGAAGCCGTCTGAGACCCAAAAAAATGGCAATATTTTCCAAAGGTATGAAAAAAATTCCACCTTCAGAAATCTATCCTATGGAAGCAATCTGAAATGTGGACAAAAATCTAATGTATAGAGATGTTCATTACAGTATGTAAAATAGTAAGAAAACTGTAAAACATCTAAATGTTCAATGGTCATGAAAATTTTGTGACATTCATAAAATGAATAACAAGCAACAGTTTAATGCAGAATATTGTATAAAGAATGTTCAATAACCTGAGAAAGTATTTATGATACAGTATAACGTAAAGTGAAAAGAGCAGGATACACAGCTGTATACATGATGCGATAGGCACAGAGAAAATTCTAAATTCTATATGCCAGGGGTTGGCAAACTATGGTTCCTGTTCCAAATCTGTCCTGCCACTTCTTTTTGTAAATAATTGATACACAGACACACTGGTTCTCTATGTATCCTCTAAGGCTGCTTCCATGCTACAATGGCAGAATTGAATGAGTGAGTGCATAGATCCTCAAAGCCTAAAATATTTATAATCTGGTTCTTTAGAGAAAAAGTTGGCTGACTCCTGCTGTATGCTAAAAGTTAATGGTGATTTTTGTAATTGCAGAATTATATTTTTGAAAAAGCATTGTTATATTTATCTTTTATTTTCACAATGGGCATGTATTATTTTTATAGCATGTAAAAAAAGAATACTTAAAATATCTGGCTACAAACGAGAGCAAGCACTCAATATGATTTTGCTCAGTTTTGTGTTTAGTTATGCAAAGTGAAGCAGTTTTGCTTACTTGCTCTGAGTATTAGGAAGTCCCAAAGCTAACCCCCAGGGGTGACCTTTTCCACGTTTGTAGTACACCCTTTCAAAGGTGTGTGTGCAGAGGGAGAACCTCCTGTTTTCCACAGCTTTAGGCTTGGCTACAATGCAGATTTTATGTCCTTTGCCGATTAGTTGAGGAGGTACGTGTGATAATGGAAAGATAATCATTCTCCACTGTCAGAGCCTGCAGCCCGGTCTCTGGATCTGACCTTTGGACCGGAGGAGAATGCCTGAATACCTCTGGGCCCCAGTTGCCTGGCCTCCAAAACCAGCATAATAACCTATTACCTGCTACTAGTCAGAGGGTTGGCTCAGATGTCCCGTTGACCTCCTGTCCAGCTCTCAGCTCTGTGATTCCATGATTCATCGTAATATGTGATCACCTTTCAGCACTGAGGATCTTGCTACTTGACCTCCTGAATTAGTGAGATGCAGGGATAGCAGTTAACAAGCAGGAGAGAAAAGCCTCTCTCTCCTCCACAAAACTCTGACACGACACTTGACGTCAGCTGGTGACCTCTAGAAAAAGCTCCCCAAGCAGGATGGTGCCCACTGCCTCTTCCCTCTGCCCCAACCCGTGTCCTCTCCAGTGATAAACCATAATGGAAAAGAATATTAAAAAAAAAAAGAATGTATATATATATGTATAACTGAGTCACTTTGCTGTACAACAGAAATTAACACAACATTGTAAATCAACTACACTTTAATAAATAAACAAATAAATGTCCTGTCATATGTGCCATTCCATGTACAGTTCAAAGAAATAGGATGTCTGTGAGAAAGAAACACAAATTGGTTTGCTATGCTTCAGCCACCAAGAAAATATACTAAAATAGCTAAAAAGGCAGTTCACCGGAAGAAAAATTCAAATAGATATTTTTCTTTTGGTTCATAGTTCTGGTTTCTGTTTGCAATGGGGATTTCATGGGGGAAAATATTTAACCCAAGAGCTGGACATTTTGAGACAGCAGAGGTGAGGACACCCACATAGCTCTTCACTGTTGTCACAGTTTCCCAGCCCAGCTCAGGCACCATCCCTTGTATGCAGAGAATTTTTTCTACAAGTCATGTGGGGTGATATAGGACAAAAGGCATATATTTTCACTTACAAAAAGAAATTCTGAAGAGCTAATGTACAGCATGATGACCACAGTACTGTATACTTGAAAGTTGATGAGAATAGATCTTAAGCCTTCTCATCACACACAAAAAAGAGTTCTATCTACGTTAACTATGTGAAGTGGTGGATGTGTATTTATCCTGACTTTGGTAACCATTCTACAAAGCATATGTGTATCAAATCATCAGGTTGTATGCTTTATTTTTTCAAGTGTCATGTGCAGATTATTCCTTTGTAAGTACAGAATGTAGCAATTAAGAAAGCTGATGCCTAGATAAACTTAATGGAGAAAAGGACAAAGAAAGATATCATGAATATTCCTCCTACTGGATCATTTAAATCTTCCTCCAAAAAAATTATGTTCTAATGGGGCACTATTTTGTTCACAGCTCTGTATGCCTAGAATGTATCTCCTGAGATCCCTTGATAGTTGGGATAGGAAGACCATATCTTCAACCCCATTTCACAGGTCATGACAAGCGGGTGAAGGTCATCACATTTCTGGTCAAACGTAGATAGTAGGGAAAGGCCCCCGTCTTCCCCCTGCCCCCAACTACTATCCTGGAACTTATACATTCTTATCCATGGTTCCACATGGAGTGTTGAAATCCTGATGCTTTTGCTGAAACTCATTGGACTGACTTTCGACACCATCTTCTAAGGTCACACCTGAGCCACACAGGAAAACTTGCTTTATAACTATGGAGGCATTGATCTGATAATCACCCAACGCATTCACATTTTTAACTACTCTAAGTAACCGGGTTGTCTCAAATCAAAAGCACGCGACTATTAAGGCCCTCTTTAGCACTGAGAAGATGGCCGTTCAAGTCCTGATTGAAAAACTTCAGAGTCTTTCTAGGCGCATTTCCACTCACACCCCTTCACCATCACCCAACCCCACTGGGAGGGCGTTTGCCAATGAGTTCGGCCTTACACTCTCAAGATACCATAGGAATTTTTACAATTCCAAGCTGTTTTGTAAATGCTGTCTCTTTTGCCAAAAGTCCCCTCACTTCTCTTTAACTGCATGCTTCTATTCATCGTTCAAGACCCAGCGAAAATTATACTGCACCATTCTCCCTAAACTTCTGTAGTCATTTAGGTGGCTCTGTGCCATTTCATCTATTTCTCTTTCCTAACACAGAAATGACTTGCAATTTGACAGTTGGACTGTTTAAATTTGAATTTTGAACCTCTCATCAGTAACTTGAAAGTTTTAGGCAATTTATGTAACCATCTTACCCTCAGTTCCTCGTCTTTAAAATGGGTCTAATGAGGATACGTACCACACGGAGCTATGGCAGGAAGTAAATGAGAAAAAGAACCTTACAGCCTTTGCCTAGAAGAAACACTGCGAACAGAGGAAGAAAATGATAAAGCTAGTTTTTACAGTCACTGTATCGGTGAGCTTCAGAAGGAAAAGAACTCTGTCCCATTTATCCCTGAGCCTTGAGCTCCTAACCAAGCCTGACATACACTTACTGGGGAAGGAGTGTCTGAAGCATAATTGAAATTAGGTCACTTGAGGAAATTATAAACCAACCCCCATGCAAGGAGAACACTGTACTACAATGACTGCAAATAGTTCAGGCAAGCTGTGGATGGCTGTTGGAATCCAAACAGTGTAGGACCTGGGATGGGAGAAAGGATGTGTAGGTGGCTTGCTCTCCTAAATTTATCTAATCATCTGGGAGAGTGATAAGTATTTCGGGTACTCGGGTGGGTAGGTCCCCACACTTCTGCCCTTTTGTAGGAAGGCTCACCGGAACACTTGATGATGTTGGATTTCATTAACTCTGTGTTCCGCTGCGTGTTTCATCTCCATGAAATTGTGTCTCTCACTGTGCTTTTTTCCTGTATAAATACAACCCTGTGTATTTACTGGATTATTTACACAGGCCCACAATACCAGGGCCTGTGTATTTACTGGAGTAGGAATAAAAACCCAGATGTGCCTGAGCTGCACAGTCTCTATCTTCCCCCCCTTGCTGGGCAGGTGGCATCAGTGTCACTGTCAAGCTGAAAAGAGGGGCAGCTCCTGTTGGTCAAATGAGGGATGTGTTTATGAGAGCTGCAAAGGTACAGATGGGTGAGGGGGTCAGAGTAGGGAAGGGGGATATGAAGAAGGAGGCGGGCTCTGTAAGCATGAGCTGGCCTCAGTTTGTCTTGCCGACTCTAGCCTCTTAGCTCCCAACCAGACTATCTCCTTCCTTCTTCCCAAGCTGTCTTGAAAAACCTGTAGAATACAAATCTGTAGAATACAAATTAGAGGAATTCTTCCCTACTTCTTCTCCTTCACCATTAGCACTAAATGACTTTATAGTAGCACCTAATGGCTTATTTTAAAATTGTCACCTTTTAATATATTCATTTATTCATTCAACAAATATTTCTGTGGTACCTATTATGTGCTAAGTGCTGTGTTAAACACTAGATAGAGATGAACAAATCAGGAGTATTTCCTACTTCCTCAGAGTTTACAGCCTGTAAGCTATAAGCTTATGTTCATCTGATGCTCACAGCAACTACTCTGGAGATAAGAATCGTTATATCCATTTGACAGATGAGGACGCTGAGATCATTTAGTGAAAGGAAGAGAGGGAGTTCATGGTTACTGGTTTCTCCTGTACTATGTGTTGGGCCACACTAGAAGATAGGACATGAAAACAAAACAAAACAAAAGCAAAATGGTAAGAGAGATGATATTGAGTATAGATCCATTAGTTTTCTCTCGAAATTATTTATGAAAGTGGAATTTGTGCCCTTGACTCCAGGATCCCCCACTCCATCCCCTTCTCTTGTAAATGCCTGGTCATTTTCTGGCCACCTTTCAAACTCTAGGGAACACTCTGGAATTCCAAGCTAGGAGGGGTTTCCTCTGTAGGTCTGGCTATTGTAACTTTACGAGAAACTGTTCAATACTTCCTTTCAGCAGTTACAAAACACAGTTTTCTGAATGAATTTCATATTAATTAAACAGTTAACCCTTCACCTTTCTGACTCACACTTTTTACATTATTACTCAGCCCTTAGAGTGAGATAAAGCCTCGAACAGCTTCTATGTACACCCCCACGCATACACAAACACATATCACATATATCCGCATCCTTACAGGCAACCACTAAGAAACATGCACACACAAGCACACATACACACTATGCGTACACAAAATAAAATATAGAGCTATGCACATTCCCTATACATGTAAACATCCTTACCCACTCAGGTGTGCACCCAAACACTCACACTGGCATGGTGTTGACTTTGTATTCTTCGTGAGAGGAAGGAAATAGAAAGACCCCAAGTACTCAGACTCCCAGCTAAACACATAAGAATCCTGTCAGTCCAATGTATTTGGGGCTGTTTTCTCTTTTAAGAGAAGCAGGACATCACTGCTGCTGTTGCTTGTGGAACGCTCACTTCCCACCCCACCCCCCACCCCATTGCTAGGGTGTGAAGATCAACCTTGCATCAAATGAATGATCTTGTTTTTTTTTTTCTTTCGTTTACTGGAGGTAAAATCATAGTGTTACTGAATAAAGTAGAAATGAACTCCTGAATTCCAACCCCTGATATAACATACCTGGTTTATAGCAAGTACTAAGTAATACTAGCTACATGAAAGAATGGATAGAGACTATTTGTATTTCATTATAAGAAAACAAGATACCTAAGAACACTCAGTCCAGCCCCTTCATGTTTCAAGTAGGGGCTCAGAGACCCAGAGGGCTATATGGTCATCCTGGCGTCACACTGGTAACTGTGAGAAGAATGGGGCTGGGGCTATAATCTTCAGGGTCCAGTGAACTTGGTGAGTGAAAGCCACTATTACTGGGAAGCTATTCTCTTCTGCTGCATCTCCTCCTAAACGTTCATACAAGAAGTCAGTAAGGTGTACGACACAAAGTCAAGTGGGATTTGGGGCAGTTATCCAGTGAGTCTTTGTGACAGCTATCCAAAGCAGGCAATTCAAGTCTCAACTTGATTTTGCTGTCTTTATTTTGATGAGCTACTTGAATGCAAATTTGTCCATGTGGATTTTCTTTGTTTCTCTGAGGTTTGACTTACCTTTCAAGGAAAAGAGAGAGAGAGAGAAACAGAGAGAGACAGAGAGAGATGTGGAGGCAGAGTCTTCGGAAATGTGAATTATAATAATTTTT
The DNA here is from genome assembly GCF_008692025.1 of Phocoena sinus. NCBI lineage: Eukaryota > Metazoa > Chordata > Mammalia > Artiodactyla > Phocoenidae > Phocoena > Phocoena sinus. The sequence continues at coordinate 66,464,357 of NC_045779.1, read as the reverse complement.
TTAAATATTTAAAAAATTTTTAAATTGAAGTGTAAAATACGTCAGTAAGGTACATAAAGGGCTCAGATCTTGTGTCCAGCTCACTAATTGCTTAGATGTCTGCATATCTGTATATACCTGGGTAGCCTCTAACACCTTAAAAGCTTCCCTTGTGTCCCTTTCCACCTACACCTCCTGATATAATCGCTATTATTATGGATTTGCTTTACCTATCCTTGAACTTTATATAAATCCTATGTCATGCATTCTTTTGTGTCTGACTTCTTTCACTCAACATAATAGTTGTGCACTTAATCTGTGTTGTTGCATATATCAGCAGTTTGATTTTTTTGCTGAGTTGTGTTCCATTGTATGATTGGACCATAATTTATTTATACATTTTTATGTTTATGGATATCTGAATTTTTCCCAGTTTTTGGTTGTTATGAATCAGGCTGGTTATGAATATTTTTGTGCATGTCTTTGCATATATTTTATTTCTCTCGGGTATATATTTATGAATAGGGTTTCTGGGTCATAGTGTAGGTAAACGTTTTACTCTAGTAGATAGTTTCAACAGTTTTTCAAAAGGGGTGCTCCTATTTACACTCCAGCTAGCAATGTATTGAGTTCCAACTACCCTTCTTACTTAACAATACTTGGCATTGTTAGTTTTTTAAAAATTTTTAGCCATCCTGATGAGGATGTAGTGGTAGTGATAACTCATTGTAGTTTTAATTTGCATTTTCCTGAGTGATCTGTATGAAGTGTCTGTTGAAGGGTTGGGTTTGTTTTTTTGCCATTTTAAAGTGGGTACTTATCCTTTTGCTATCAATTTGTAAGAGGTATTCTAGGTATGAGTATTCTAGTAAGGTATTTTAGGTATGAGTCCTTTGTCAGATATAAACATATATGTACAATATTATAAAAACCTTATCCCAGATTTTGGCTTGCCTTTTCACTTGTGTCCTGTTTAAGAAATATCTGCCAATCCGAAGTATGAAAGTACTTTCCTTTTCTTTTCTAGAAGTGTATCTTCACATTTGGTGTACATTCCATCAGTAATGAATTTTGGGGTGTTGCATGACATATAGTCAAGGTTTACTGGTTTATATCCAGATATCTAATAGTTTATTTAGAACATCATCCTCTCTCTTCTGAATTGCCTTGGCACTTTTGTCATAAATCAGGTGACTGCGCATGCATGGTTGTTTCTGGATTCTCTCTTCTATTGCATTAGTCTATTTGTCTATTCTTGTAGCAATATATACTCTTTTAATAATTGTAGCTTTGTCGTAGGTCTCAAAATCTGACAGTTTAAGTCTTCCAATTTCGTTCTTCTGCAAAATTTCTTTGGGTTCTAGTTTCTTTGCATTTCTATAAAAAAAAAAACTTCAGAATCAGCTTGTCTATTCCAACAATAACAAAGAAGAAAGTTTCAGAGACTTTAATTGGTATTGCATTGAATCGATACGTAAGTTTGGAAAGAATTTACATCTTAGAGATAATGAGTCATCCATACCGTAAACATAATAAGTCTCTCCATTTATCTAAGTCTTTTAATTTCTCTCAGCAATATCTTCCAATTTTCAGTCTAGAGACCTTGGAAATTTTGATTAGAATTAGTCTTAATGATTTGATATTTTTTGATGCTATTGTAAATGTTATTGTTTTAAACACTGTTTCCAGTTTTCAGTTGTTAGTCCACAAAAATAAATTAACTTTTGAATATAAACTCTGTTACCAACGACCTTCCTAAATTCACTTATTAGCTCTGATAGTTTGTACACTCTTTTGGATTTTCTCTCTACACAATCATATCATCTCTGAATAAGACAGTTTTACTTCTTCCTTTATCTGTGTGCCTTTTATTTATTTTTCTTGCCTTATTGTGCTGGCCAAGACTTATTTAATAACAACCACAAGTTGTGATAGGGAGAGAGAAATAAGAGAGCTAGAGTTGGAATGTGAAGAAAATGTAGTGTGAAATATAGAAACTGAGGGGACTAAAACCCAATTTCTCTGATCCTATAACTGGCCTAAGATGAAAGAGTATTGGCTCTGGAGCAATTTTGGTGAGGTAGATCTCGTGGTTGTATTAACAAACCTCTGTCATTCAGGACTGAGTTAATCATTCTGGTGGGGTTGTGTCCCATGTCCTACGTGACTCCCTGGTCCAACCTTGTGAAGGAGTGATTGATTGAGGTTAGACTATCTCAAAACTGCTTTTCCTAAAACCCTCTACTGCCTATGCAATTTTCATTAATCCCATCCATCCTTTATTCACTCATCAAACAGGTGTTGATTAAGTGACTCTTATGTGCTAGGCACTTTGGTAGGAACTGAGAAATACATTTTTAACAAAATGGACACAACCCTGTCTTTATTAAGCCTACAATCTTGTGGCTTTTAGCTGCAAGTAATAGAAAACCTACATTCTTAGATTTAAAAAGCACCTAATTTTCTAATACGACTGGACGTCTGAAGGCATTTGATTTTAGTATTAGTGCAGAAAAAATGTTATGGAAGAGCAAAGGTTTTCTATTCATCTTCTCTAATACACTCATACTGTTGTTGTTTTAATCATCATAAGACCACTATGACTGCTGCAATTCTAAACGTCATAACTTCCCAATGAAATGTTCAAAGAAGAAAAAAAGGTGGTACGGCAGTCTCTAGTATTAATCTCTTTTATTAAGATGTAAAATCTTTTCCAGAGGCTCCCCTGAAGACTTTCCTTATATATCAATGACTTTCTTTATATATCAGGTCACTTTTAGCAATAAGAGAGGCTGGAAAATGAATATCTGGAAAAGAAGTGTGGATTTACCATGGAAAATGTAGATTAGCCATAGTGGTTCCACTAGAGCTGTTAATATGGTCACCCCAAACTAAGCTGGGCTCCTATTAGTAATGAAAAAAAGGAAATGGCCAATAGATGGGCGATAAGCAGTGTCTGCTACAGGCAGAGGTAATGTTTACCATATACTATAAACAATTACTTTGGATTAGGCCATCCACTTCCATTATTCTCTCTCTTAGCACATTGTTCTTTTCTTTCCTAGTACAATACTTACCTCCATTTGAGATATGGATTTGAACATGGTCTCTCTACCCACCAGACTATAAGCTCCATAACTGCACAAAGCATGATTGCTTTGTTCACCACTATATGCCCGGGTCCCAGTCCAATACCCAGGTCCCAATAAGTGCTTAATAATCACTTGTTGAAGTAATAAATGAATTCTTTGTAAACATTTATATTTAATAGGTAAATGGATGACTAATAAATGTGTTAATTAAAAATTGTAACCCTTAACTACAATATTACTGCTTGATTTGTTACAATCATATCATCGTCAAATTCCCCAAAGACACTATTGTTCATGATTCAAACATGGGGGAGATCAAAAAGTATAAAGAGCACTTTGAGATTTAAACAAAAGCTTGAATCAATTGCTAGACAAAATCAGGTTAGAAAAACACTATTATGGGGACTTCCCTGGTGGCCCAGTGGTTAGGGCTCTGCGCTTTCACTGCCGAGGGCCCAGGGTTCAATCCCTGGTTGGGGGGCTAAGATCCCACAAGCCGCCTCACAGTGTGGCCAAAAAAAAAAAGAAAACACAATTATGTCAAAACTACCTATTTGAACGTTTAAAAATTCGTCCCCAGCTTTCCTACAGTTTATATTGCCACTGCTGTCTTCTCTAAATCTTACACAATCCATCCTGGAAGAAATTAATTTTTTTATGATTCTCCAAATGTTCATTCATTCATTCATTCCATACATACATTTATTCATTCATAAAACAAATATTTAACGCGGCTGCTCTGGCTAGGCCTTGCGCCATTTCGTGACTCAGCGCCTTAGGACGGTCCTCTGCCTTGAACACACTTCTCTACCTACTTTATCTGATAAATTCTAACATATTTTAAGGCTCACTCAAATATCTTCACTTCACTGAAAACTTCTGGACCACCTAGAGAAAAGATATTCTCTCTTTCCTCTGTGGTCACATTGCACTTTTCATATTTCTCAGTAAGAATTTTTGAACTTTTGCTAAATTCATTGTTTGTGTTTCATGCTTTTTCTCCTTCACGAGAAGGCGACTCCTTCAGTGCAGGAATTTGTAGTAATCAAATCCTTGTGTGTAAGTGTCTTGCATAATCGGTAACAGATACAGGTTTATTTAATGAATGAATAAACGAATGTGCAGACATTTAGTGACCCATTTTGCAGGTGATGGAACCGGCTTACAAAGGATATTAGCAATCGATAGATCTTGGGCTACAATTTGGATCTTCTGACTCTGACTCTGGGTACAACCCACAGAACCCAGCTACCCTTTCGTATTCCTCTCTGCAATGTTCCACCTCTGTCACTTTTAAGAAAGGTGTGGTCCTTCTGAAATGGAATCGTATCTCATTGGTAGACCCAACTCTGCAGTGTTTGCTACCTCATCTAGAAGAGCACGTACCTGTAGCAACCTGCGGATTCATCTTTTCCATCTTCTGTGGGCGTCTGTTCACAGGCAGCACCTGAACAACAGTGGGACCAACCAAGGGAGCGGAAGAGGGCATTTGCTAGTTCTGAACATAGATAAGCATCACTAGCTTTTTTTCCTTCTAACAGTAGTGGCCTCAAAAGTTCCAAATGAGAAGAAAAAGCCAAAGGCTCACTAAAGTGTCTGAAAAGTTAGAGCAAACCTTGCTTTTGTCAGGACCCTATTTCCCTCCTCTGGAAATTTCTTTTTGCATTTTGCACTTTTGAACTTTTAGGCAATATTAAATGTGTATCATCCTGTCACACACAGTGTCTGGTACATCATAGACACTCAGTAATCTTTAGCTTCCTCCTTTCTTCCTCTAAGTTCTAAGCGACAAAAAAAGCCCTACTTGAATACGGATTTATTTTTTACTAGTTTATTTCAGATTGTAATCATACAATCTAACATTGCAACAGTGTTTTGCTATTTTTGAAGCATTTCAACCTGATTTTTTTGCTTAAGAACCCTGTCCTCTTCTTTGCATGTCTCACAGGAGTGAATACAGAGACTGAGAAAGGTTAAATGACCTTTTATTCAGAGACTATTTATTCAACGTTTAATCTCAAAGTATTTATTAAGTGCCCACTACATATGGTTAAATATGATAAGATTTATCATGGGTAAAACCCATGTTCTGAACTAAACCAACGTGGGAGACCCTGCAAGGCCTCTCTGTGAAAGTGTCTCTTAAACTGCTGCTTGGATATGGCTACATGCCCAGAAAGTGGTTGAGTTGGGATATGAACTCATGCCCGCTTGACTCTAAAGACCATGCTTTTGGCTTTGTACCCCACTCTCTCTCAAGCTCTGGCCCCAAATCATAAAAGCCAACTTTTATCTCTGTCCAACTTCAATTGGCATGGTATGACAAATAGCCTGGTGGTCTCAGATGCCCAGTGGACCTGTTAGTGGAATTTTCTGGGCTAGACCTAGGCAAAATGCCAGAGCCTTATAGACCCATCACGTTTGGGCTGGCAAATGTCTTCAACAAAGAGAAACAGTTGTACCAGCTAAGAGCAACAGGCCTGGCAACAACATGAGGACAAAATTTGTTTCCCTAAAATATAATAAACCATTTACTGGCCAAGATCCTATAAAACCAATGATTGGAAGAGAGAGAAGAGGCTTTAGTATTCTAGCCTTCCTTATTTATAGATGTAGATATTAAGAATCAGAGAAGTTACATGGTCTGATTAGTGTCACTCAGCTAGATAACAGAAGATTCGGGATTAGAACCCAGTTCTTGTGACTCCCAATGCAGGAGGAAACATGACGTAGCATCAAGACATGGGCTGTGGACTCACATCTGATGCTGGATTCGGATGCTGTTCTTTACTAGTTGCATGACCTTAACCTTTCAGAGCATGTAAGAGTGCCAATCTCAAAGCAGGTTTTCAAGCCACCCTAGACATTTTCACCTCTTCCTCTTTGACTTGATGCCCCCTGTTCATTCAGAAATACCCCAAAGATGTTACATTGATTGATTTTACATGCAGAGTACATGTTACTTCAGGATATATTGAAATGAAAATATCATCAAGTCCCAGTCAATGTTTTATTTACACTGAGTAATATTTAATAGCTAGAAATTTAGGACAGTTCAAAGAGTTTTCCCATCCCCGAAATAAAGGTAATGGGATTTGACTCTTAGAGCTAGCTCAGGGTAGCGGCAATTCAGGATACAGACAGAAGAAATAGGAAACATGAGAGAATTCACAAAACTCATCGACGCCAAACATCTAGCCTTTTATGTCACCAAAGGTTTGACTCAAAAGGTGGAAATGGGCAAGATAAGTGAAAAGGGAGCTTAGCTCTTAGCATTTCTTTTTTTAACATTTTTATTGGAGTATAATTGCTTTAAAATGGTGTGTTAGTTTCTGCTTTATAACAAAGTGAATCAGTTATACATATACATATGTCCCCATATCTCTTCCCTCTTGCATCTCCCTCCCTTCCACACTCCCTATCCCACCCTTCTAGCTGGTCACAAAGCACTGAGCTGATCTCCCTGTGTTATGCGACTGCTTCCCACTAGCTACCTATTTTACATTTGGTAGTGTATATATGTCCATATATACACTACCACTCTCTCACTTTGTCCCAGCTTACCCTTCCCCCTTCCCGTGTCCTCAAGTCCATTCTCTAGCAGGTCTGCGTCTTTATTGCTGTCTTGCCCCTAGGTTCTTCACGACCATTTCTTTCTCTTTTTTTAGATTCCATATATATGTGTTAGCATATGGTATTTGTTTTTCTCTTTCTGACTTACTTCACTCTGTATGACAGACTCTAGGTCCACCCACCTCACTACAAATAACTCAATTTCATTTCTTTTGATGGCTGAGTAATATTCCATTGTATATATGTGCCACATCTTCTTTATCCATTCATCTGTTGATGGACACTTAGGTTGCTTCCGTGTCCTGGCTATTGTAAATAGAGCTGCAATGAACATTGTGGTACATGACTCTTTTTGAATTATGGTTTTCTCAGGGTATAGGCCCAGTAGTGGGACTGCTGGGTCGTATGGTAGTTCTATTTTTAGTTTCTTAAGGAACCTCCATACTGTTCTCCATAGTGACAGTATCAATTTACATTCCCACCCACAGTACAAGAGGGTTCCCTTTTCTCCACACCCTCTCCAGCATTTATTGTTTGTAGATTTTTTGATGATGGCCATTCTGATTGGTGTGAGATGATATCTCACTGTAGTTTTGATTTGCATTTCTCTAATGATTAATGATGTTGAGCATTCTTTCATGTGTTTGTTGCCAATCTGTATATCTTCTTTGGAGAAATGTCTATTTAGGTCTTCTGTCCATTTTTGGATTGGGTTGTTTGCTTTTTGATATTGAGGTGCATGAGCTGCTTGTAAATTTTGGAGATTAATCCTTTGTCAGTTGCTTCATTTGCAAATACTTTCTCCCATTCTGAGGGTTGTCTTTTGGTCTTGTTTATGGTTTCCTTTTCTGTGCAAAAGCTTTTAAGTTTCATTAGGTCCCGTTTGTTTATTTTTGTTTTTATTTCCATTCCTCTAGGAGCTGGGTCAGAAAGGATCTTGCTGTGATTTATGTCATAGAGTGTTCTGCCTAAGTTTTCCTCTAAGAGTTTGATAGTGTCTGGCCTAACATTTAGGTCTTTAATTCATTTTGAGTTTATTTTTCTGTATGGTGTTAGGGAGTGTTCTAATTTCATTCTTTTACATGTAGCTGTCAGGTTTTCCCAGCATCACTTATTGATGAGGCTGTCTTTTCTCCATTGTAAGGTGATCATATGTGCGTGGGTTTATCTCTGGGCTTTCTATCCTGCTCCATTGATCTATATTTCTGTTTTGGTGCCAGTACCATACTGTCTGGAATACTGTAGCTTTGTAGTACAGTCTGAAGTCAGGGAGCCTGATTCCTCCAGCTCTGTTTTTCTTTCTCAAGATTGCTTTGGCTATTCATGGTCTTTTCTGTTTCCATACAAATTGTGAAATTTTTTGTTCTGGTTCTGTGAAAAATGCCCGTGGTAGTTTGATAGGGATTGCATCGAATCTGTAGATTGCTTTGGGTAGTATAGTCATTTTCACAATGTTGATTCTTCCAATCCAAGAACATGGTATATCTCTCCATCTGTTTGTAACATCTTTAATTTCTATCATCAGTGTCTTATAATTTTCTGCATACAGGTCATTTGTCTCCTTAAGTAGGTGTATTCCTAGATATTTATTCTTCTTGTTGCAATGGTAAATGGGAGTGTTTTCTTAATTTCACTTCCAGGTTTTTCATCATTAGTGTAGAGGAATGCAAGAGATTTCTGTGCATTAATTTTATATCCTGCTACTTTACCAAATTCATTGATTAGCTGTAGCAGTTTTCTGGTAACATCTTTGGGACTCTCTATGTGTACTATCATGTCATCTGCAAACAGGGACAGCTTTACTTCTTCTTTTCCGATTTGGATTCCTTTTATTTCTTTTACTTCTCTGACTGCTGTGGCTAAAACTTCCAAAACTATGTTGAATAATAGTGGTGAGAGTGGGCAACCTTGTCTTGTTCCTGATCTCAGTGGAAATGTTTTCAGTTTTTCACCATTGAGGATGATGTTGGCTGTGGGATTGTCATATATGGCCTTTATTATGTTGAGGTAAGTTCCCTCTATGCCTACTTTCTGGAGGGTTTTTATCATAAATGGGTGTTGAATTTTGTTGAAAGATTTCTCTGCATCTATTGAGATGATCACGTTTTTTCTCCTTCAATTTGTTAATATGGTGTATCACGTTGATTGATTTGCGTATATTGAAGAATCCTTGCATTCCTGGAATAAACCTCACTTGATCATGGTGTATGATCCTTTTAATGTGCTGTTGGCTTCTGTTTGCTAGTATTTTGTTGAGGATGTTTGCATCTATGTTCATCAGTGATATTGGCCTGTAGTTTTCTTTCTTTGTGACATCTTTGTCTGATTTTGGTATCAGGGTGATGGTGGCCTTGTAGAATGAGTTTGGGAGTGTTCCTCCCTCTGCTATATTTTGGAAGAGTTTGAGAAGGATAGGTGTTAGCTCTTCTCTAAATGTTTGATAGAATTCACCTGTGAAGTCATCTGGTCCCGGGCTTTTGTTTGATGGAAGATTTTTAATCACAGTTTCAATTTCATGACTTGTGATTGGTCTGTTCATATTTTCTATTTCTTCCTGGTTCAGTCTCGGAAGGTTGTGCATTTCTAAGAATTTGTCCATATCTTCCAGGTTGTCCGTTATTGGCATATAGTTGCTTGTAGTAATCTCTCATGATCCTTTGTATTTCTACAGTGTCAGTTGTTACCTCTTCTTTTTCATTTCTAATTACTGATTTGAGTCTTCTCCTTTTCCTTGATGAGTCGGGCTAATGGTTTATCAATTTTGTTTATCTTCTTAAAGAACCAGCTTTTATTTTATTGATCTTTGCTACTGTTTCCTTCATTTCTTTTTCATTTATTTCTGACCTGGTTTTTATGATTTCTTTCCTTCTGTTAACATTGGGGGTTTTTTGTTCTTGTTTCTCTAACTGCTTTAGGTGTAAGGTCAGGTTGTTTATTTGAGATATTTCTTGTTTCTTAAAGTAGGATTGTATTGCTATAAACTTCCCTCTTAGAATTGCTTTCGCTGCATCGATAGGTTTTGCGTCATCGTGTTTTCACTGTCATTTGTTTCTAGGTATTTTTTTATTTCTCTTTGATTACTTCAGCGATCTCTTGGTTATTAAGTAGTGTACTGTTTAGCCTCCATGTGTTTGTATTTTTTACAGATTTCTTCCTGTAATTGATATCTAGTCTCATAGTGTTGTGATCAGAAAAGATATTTGATAAGATTTCAATTTTCTTAAATTTTCCAAGGCTTGATTTGTGACCCAAGATATGTTCTACCCTGGAGAATGTTCCATGAGCAGTTGAGAAGAAAGTGTATTCTGTTGGTTTTGGATGGAATGTCCTATAAATATCAATTAAGTCCCTCTTGTTTAATGTATCATTTAAAGCTTGTGTTTCCTTATTTATTTTCATTTTGGATGATCTGTCCATTGGTGAAAGTGGGGTGTTAAAGTCCCCTACTATGATTGTGTTACTGCTGATTTCCCCTTTTATGGCTGTTATCATTTGCCTTATGTATTGAGGTGCTCCTATGTTGGGTGCATAAATATTTATAATTGTTATATCTTCTTCTTGCTTTGATCCCTTGATCATTATGTAGTGTCCTTCTTTGTCTCTTGCAATAGTCTTTGTTTTAAAGTCTATTTTGTCTGATAGGAGAATAGCTAATCCAGCTTTCTTTTGATTTCCATTTGAATGGAATATCCTTTCCCATCCCCTCACTTTCAGTCTGTATGTGTCCCTAGGTCTGAAGTGGGTCTCTTGTAGACAGCATAAATACGGGTCTTGCTTTTGTATCCATTCAGCCAGTCTATGTCTTTTGGTGGGAGCATTTAATCCATTTACATTTAAGGTAATTATCGATATGTATGTTCCTATTACCATTTTCTTAATTGTTTTGGGTTTGTTATTGTAGGTCTTTTCCTTCTCTTGTGTTTCCTGCTGAGAGAAGTTCCTTTAGCATTTGTTGTAAAGCTGGTTTCGTGGTGCTGAATTCTCTTAGCTTTTGCTTGTCTGTAAAGGTTTTAATTTCTCCATCAAATCTGAATGAGATCCTTGCTGGGTAGAGTAATCTTGGGTGTAGGTTTTTCCCTTTCATCACTTTAAATATGTCCTGCCACTCCCTTCTGGTTTGCAGAGTCTCTGCTGAAAGATCAGCTGTTAACCTTATGGGGTTCCCTTGTATGTTATTTGTTGTTTTTCCCTTGCTGCTTTTAATATTTTTTCTTTGTATTTAATTTTTGATAGTTTGATTAATATGTCTCTTGGTGTGTTTCTCCTTAGATTTATCCTATATGGGACTCTCTGTGCTTCCTGGACTTGATTAACTATTTCCTTTCCCATATTAGGAAAGTTTTCAACTATAACTTCTTCAAATATTTTCTCTTTACTTTTCTCCTCTTCTTCTGGGACCCCTATAATTCGAATGTTGGTGCATTTAATATTGTCCCAGAGGTCTCTGAAACTGTCCTCAATTCTTTTCATCCTTTTTTCTTTATTCCGCTCTGAAGTAGTTATTTCCACTGTTTTATCTTCCAGGTTAATTATCCTATCTCCTGCCTCAGGTATTCTGCTATTGATCCCTAGTAGAGAATTTTTATTTTCATTTATTGTGTTGTTCATGATTGCTTGTTTGCTCTTTAGTTCTTCTAGGTCCTTGTTAAATGTTTCTTGTATTTTGTCCATTCTATTTCCAAGATTTTGGATCATCTTTACTATCATTATTCTGAATTCTTTTTCAGGTAGACTGCCTATTTCCTCTTCATTTGTTAGGTCTGGTGTGTTTTTATCTTGCTCCTTCATCTGATATGTATTTTTCTGTCTTCTCATTTTGCTTATCTTACTGTGTTTGGGGTCTCCTTTTTGCAGGCTGCAGGTTCATAGTTCCCGTTGTTTTTGGTGTCTGTCCCCAGTGGCTAAAGCTGTTTCAGAGGGTTGTGTAGGCTTCCTGGTGGAGGGGACTAGTGCCTGTGTTCTGGTGGATGAGGCTGGATCTTGTCTTTCTGGTGGGCAGGTCCACATCTGGTGGTATGTTTTGGGGTGTCTGTGGACTTATTATGACTTTAGGCAGCCTCTCTGCTAATGGGTGGGATTGTGTTCCTGTCTTGCTAGTTGTTTGGCATGGGGTGTCCAGCACTGTAGCTTGCTGGTCGTTGAGTGGAGCTGAGTCTTGGCGTTGAGATGTAGATCTCTGGGAGATTTTTGCCGTTTGATATTACGTGGAGCTGGGAGGTCTCTGGTGGACCAATGTCCTGAACTTGGCTCTCCCACCTCAGAGGCAGAGCCCTTATACCTGGCTGGAGCACCAAGAGCCTGTCATCCACACGGCTCAGAATAAAAGGGAGAAAAAAAAGAAAGAAAGAAGGAAGGAAGGAAGGAAAGAAAGAAAGGAAGGAAGGAAGGAAGGAAGGAAGGAAGGAAGGAAGGAAGGAAGGAAGGAAGGAAAAGATAAAATAAAATTAAAAAGTTATCAAAATAAAAAACAAAGAATAATTATTAAAAAAATTGTTTTAAGTAATTGAAAAAAAAAAAAAGTAAGAAAGAAAGAGGGAACAACCAAACCAAAAACCAAATCCACCAATGATAACAAGGGCTGAAAACTATGCTAAAAAACCCCAAAAAACAAAAAAAATGGACAGAACCCTAGGACAAATGGTAAAAGCAAAGCTATACAGACAAAATCACACAAAAAAGCATACGCATACACACTCAAAAAAAGAGAAAAAGGGGAAGATATATATATATAGTTGCTCCCAAAGTCCACCTCCTCAATTTCGGATGATACGTTGTTTATTCAGGTATTCCACAGATGCAGGGTACATCAAGTTGATTGTGGAGATTTAATCCGCTGCTCCTGAGGCTGCTGGGAGCGATTTCCCTTTCTCTTCTTTGTTCGCACAGCTCCTGGGATTCAGCTTTGGATTTGGCCTCTGCGTGTAGGTCGCTGGAGGGCATCTGTTCTTCGCTCAGACCGGATGGGGTTAAAGGAGCCGCTGATTCGGGGGCTCTGGCTCAGTCAGGCCGGGGGGAGGAAGGGGCACGGAGTGTGGGGCGGGCCTGCAGCAGCAGAGGCCAGCAGGACATTGTACCAGCCTGAGGCGCGCCGTGTGTTCTCCCGGGGAAGTTGTCCCTGGATCACGGGACCCTGGCAGTGTTTAGCATTTCTTAAGGGGAGGAGAGCTACTGACCTTTTGGGAAGGACATTTCCTCATGGTGTGATGGTTCCACTGGATAAAAGATGTTTCCCCTCCCTGTCCCTCCCTGATGACAGTGGTGCTCCTCCATCACTAGAATGAGTCAAAAGCCCCCCTCTTCATCTACAAATGCTTCATGGGGTTATATCACTCCTGACCGTAAGCCACAAGACTTGGTTAAGAGAACCCAGTGGTGCCAGGAACATAGTTTTCTGGATTCAAATCCCAGCTTAGCCAACAGACACCTTTGAGACCTTAGACCAGTCACTCAAACTTGCTGTGCTCCAGCTTCCTCATCCTTAAAATGGAGGCACTAATAGTACCTAACTCATTGGTTTGTTGTGAGAATTAAATGAAATAACTTATATGAGCTTTAGGACCCAAACCATGGGAGTTAAAAATACATATATATGCTTTTATTAATTTTTTCTGCCTTTGACTACAAACTTCAGGAAGGCAAGCAGAGATGTTTTATTTATCACCCACTATAGGAAGAGTGATTAGGGCTAGGAGCTTTTCCGTGGGCTGCCTGAGAGCCAAAACAACAAACGTATGTTCTGAAATTTGAAAAGAAAACTGAAGAATCAAAAATTAATAGATGGTAATGAATTGTCTACCATATATTGTCTACAAGGTTAACTTAACTCAACTTTTAATGGTTTACATTAAAATGTAGCAAGTTTAAATCACAAGAACATATAGGAAAATTTATTAATAAAACTCAAAAGTAAAATTATTTCAAATATTTTTAAAGTAAAAGAAAGCTGCAAGCAGAACTCCACTGTCTTCTTTTCATGTCCTCAGGTCAAAATCTTGGATCATCCTTGACACTATTCTCTCCTACCCAGCCTTTCTTACACCCAGAGGCCAGTCACTTTTCACCACCTCTGCTGCTCCTTCCCTGGTCTAAGCCTCTGAGCCTCTTGTCAGGATTATTGCAACAGTGTCCTCACTGGCCTCCTTGCTCCCACTCTTGCCCACAGACGATCCAGTTAAAACCTGAGTTAGGGGCTTCCCTGGTGGCGCAGTGGTTGAGAGTCCGCCTGCCGATGCAGGGGACACGGGTTCGTGCCCCGGTCCGGGAGGATCCCACATGCCGCAGAGCAGCTGGGCCCGTGAGCCACGGCCGCTGAGCCTGCGCGTCCGGAGCCTGTGCTCCGCAACGGGAGAGGCCACAACAGTGAGAGGCCCGAGTACTGCAAAAACAAACAAACAAAAAAACCCCACCTGAGTTAGATCATATTATCCTCTGCTCAAAGCACCCCAGGAACTTCTCTTCCCCTCAGGGAAAACCCAAAAATCCCCAATAACCTAAAAAGCCCTTGTTTTCTGTTTCTCTGACCTCATTTCCTACCACCTTTTCTGTTGATCAGTCTGCTTTAGCCATACTGGTCTCCTTGCCACTCTTCAAATATGCCAAGCACACGTTCCCCTCAGGGTTTTCGTCCTGGCTGGTCCCCTTTCCTGGAATGTTCTTTCCCCAGTTCTGCTTGGCCAAGTCCCTGATCTTCTTCAGATGTTTTCTCAAACATGACCTTCCAACTGAGATCTTCATGAAGATTCTATTAATGTTGTAACCTCTCTCTTCATACTTCTTGCTCCCTTCCCTGATACATCTTCCTGCATAGTATGCAACATCTCCTGAGATAACATATAATTCACTTATTTTCTTTATTGTCTGCTCATGCTAGAAGGTCATTCCAAGCAGGACAGGGTTCTTTTTTGTGATTTGTTTTAGTACTGGGATACTAGATGACTAGGAGAGTACCTGGTACATAGCAGGTGCTCAATAAATACCTTTTGAATTAATGTGTCAATGTGTGATGTAAGTACACTGAATTAAGTTTGACATGATGTGGGATTCTGCCTCCACAGACAGGAGTGTTTAATGAAATGTCTACCAAAGTTCTTAAACTATTCCACCAAGGTCTTAAAACATTCCACGTAAGTGTTCTTCTCTGTATATTTACAGTAGCACCTAGAGTTTAGCTTATAAAGGACCCTTATCTGTTTAGATTTATTTCTCCCCTCTCTAGACCTCATACATTATTTTCCAGTACTGCCAGATTAGTAGCAATTTGCCCAAAGAGTTCAGGCTGTTTCATGCCTCTTTGCCTTTGTTCATGTTACTTCTCTCTGGAATCCCCTTCCCCGCCTTTTCTTTTCTGTCCAATCTTACTTATACTTTAGGATTCTGGGGTTTCTCCTCAAGAGGCTTTCATGAACCCCCATGTTAAGTTAGGGGTCCCCAATCCTCTGCCCTTCGTAGTTGCTAATGCATTCCTCTAGTTTTGCATTAACCATGTTACATTAAAGTTATTTCCTCATGTGTCCATCTCTCCTCCTAGATTGAAAACTCCTCTAGAAGGGCCCAACAGTAAGTGCTGACTGCACAGAGGGAGAAGGTGGAGTGATGATAGAAATCCTCCTAAGGGGATATGTTCCAAAAGCCAGCCTCTTTTCATGTGGGACCCATGCTTTTAAACCTAAATTATTTGGAGAAACATCTGATGTAGCTACAGAAAGAATGGGGACGTGGGTACCCGGCTGACACGACTTTAAACCCTGGCTCCCTGATAACTAGACGTGTGCCTTAAACAAGTAGCTGGGCCTCAGTGTCCTCATCTGTCTGGTGGGGATAATAACACTGCACGACATGTAATGCAGCCAGCATGTAGTAGATGTTCAATTCATGTTGATTCCTTCACCTCCTTCTTGTCTCTGGGAAGGAAGTGAAATAATTTCCTCTTGGTGCACTTTCTTCATCCCCCAGTTGGAAGGCAGGAGACCTAGGTGAAGAGCTGCCTGACTTTGGGTAAGGGCTGCCAGCAGTAGGTGTTGTTAGATGTGGTGCAGCTTGTTGACTTCCTCCTGGGGGCCTAGTTAACAACTGGTGTGTTCCTTGATAGTCAATTTCAACTTTCACTTCTTAGCTCCTAAGAAAAAGTTGAAAGTTAACTGAAGTCTTTTTCAGACAGGAGACATCTTTGCCAGATCCCCAACCGTCCCACCTTCATTCCGTCTCTTCCCAGTGGGCATCTGGGGAACTGCAGGCTAGCCTTGCCCCTCCTTCGGCCCACTGACGGGCAGGGGCACTCATATCTACCATGCCTGAGTCCTGTTGTATGCTAGGAGCCGAACCCAACAGTGAGCTCTCACTGATGCTTCAGAGAAACCCCATGATAAAGAAGAGAAGCTATGATCATTGCTATTTTGCTTGTGATTAGGCTCAGCGAACTTAAGTCACCTCCCTTCCTGGCGCCTAGCAGTAGAGGTCATGTGTCAATGCCATCAGCCATTCTATTACTGGGATTCACAGTTCATAATCATGGGGCTTCGTTTGCAGACACAAGTTTATCTCATGTTTTCTAAGTGTTCATTCTAGCAACAATGGGGGAAAAAAATCAAAGGGAGAAATAGAAAATTTTCTTTTACATTCTTTGCTCTCCTAACCTTTCACTTCAGTTTCTCTAGCAAGGCTAGAAGGATGAAAATAGTGACCATAGTGGGACAGAGTGGATTTGATGAATCTGATTCTGGTGGCATGAGATGGATTTTTTTTTTTTGTAATACAAAGGTAATATGATATAGTGGTTAAATTCATGGTCTCTGAAGCCAAATTTCCTGGGATCATTCTCCTTCCTTTCACACGTGTTGGTTTTCAATAAACATCTTGCACCCAAACTACATCTCAGTGTCTACTTGCAGAGAACCCAACTACTTGCAGTGAAAACTAGCTATCTGCATTTGTTCTTCTTCCTTTTTATTCCGTAAGCCACTGCAGTCATTTCCACCTACGCCCTTTCCACTGAAACCATATTTAACATGGGTTCAATGGTCTCATTGTGACACTAATGTTTAATTATCAGATTTGACTTTCTTGGTTTCCTCCCTGCAATGAATGTAGTTGACCACTTACTCTTAATACTCTCGATTCCTCCAGCTGCTCCTTTAGTCACTGTCTCTTCAACAGTCTTCTCTCCCTTCTATACCCCTTTAAAATTTTATTTATTTATTTATTTATTTATTTATTTATGGCTGCGTTGGTCTTTGTTGCTGTGCGCAGGCTTTCTCTAGTTGCAGCGAGCGGGGGCTACCCTTCATTGAGGTGTGCAGGCTTCTCATTGCAGTGGCTTCTCTTGTTGCGGAGCACGGGCTCTAGGTGTGTGGGCTTCAGTAGTTGTGACACGTGGGCTCAGTAGTTGTGGCTCACGGGCTCTAGAGTGCAGGCTCAGTAGTTGTGGCGCATGGGCTTAGTTGCTCTACGGCACGTGGGATCTTCCAGGAGCAGGACTCAAACCCATGTCCCCTGCGTTGGCAGGCGGATTCTTAACCACTGCGCCACCAGGGAAGCCCCTCCCTTTAAATATTAATGTTTCCCAGGATGTTTTCTCAGCTCACTTCTCTTCTGACTCCACATACTTTCCCCAATCCAGTTCTTCTAATTTCACCTGTTTTGATAACATCCCAAATTGTGTTTTCTGTCTTGATGTATCCTCAGTCCCCAGACCTGATTATCCAAGTGCCTGATGGATAGTGCTTTCTGGTTTCCTCCCTGTCCTTCAAAGGCAACATGTTCTAAGGAAATTTATCATCAGCTAAACTACACATAAGTTCCCTCCTTGCATTCAAGCTAGAAATTGAAGAGTCATTCTTGGTTCCTTCGCCTTCCGTGTGTCTCCACAATCCCTTACCAAGTCCTGTGGGTTTGGTTCGTAAATATGTTCACTTCTTTCCTCTCTTACCTTGTCTCTATTGTGTCTATGTTCCTCAGACCATCGGTATCTTTCACATTGACTTGGCAATGATCTTCTCATCAGTCAATCTGACCCACAGGCCATCTGCACTCCTTGTAAATGTGAATCTGGAAAATGAAGGGCAACAGACACTCCCTCATTGATCATATATATATACACCTTAGTATAACACCTGTGGAAATTGAAGATTTGCATAGCCTTTGACCCAGCAATATACTCCAGAATACATTAGAGAAACTCCAGCACATGTGCACAATGAGATATGCACAAGAATGCTGTTAAAAATAATGCTGCTCTGGGCTTCCCTGGTGGCGCAGCGGTTGAGAGTCTGCCTGCCGATGCAGGGGACACAGGTTCATGCCCCGGTCCAGGAAGGTCCCACATGCCGCAGAGCGGCTGGGCCTGTGAGCCATGGCCGCTGAGCCTGCGCGTCCAGAGCCTGTGCTCCGCAACAGGAGAGGCCACAACAGTAAGAGGCCCGCGTACCGCAAAAAATAAATAAATAAATAAATAAAATAATAATAATGCTCTGAACATCTCTTTGGGGGGGGGTTGGAGATCTCTCTTCTCCTTCTTACAAATCCACCAATCCTCTCAGATTAGGACCCCACGCTTATGACTTCATTTAACCTTAATTACCTCTTAAAAGCTCTATCTCCAGGTATAATTATATTTGGAGTTAAAACTTCAATATCTGAATTTCACTGGCAGTGGGGCGGATACAATTCAGTCCATATCAAGGGTCTAGCATTCTAGAGGAACATCTTAGAAACTGTTTTGTAGAGATACTACTCAAACGTAGTTCTCAAATCTGCAAATTGGATCGGCTAGGATCTTGTAAAAAAAAATGCAAGTTCTCAGACTGTACCCAAGTCCTCTTGAATCAGAATTTCTGGGGAGGAGCCAAGGAATGTATTTTAATGACTTTTCCAAGTGATTTTTGTGCATTCGCAAGTTTGAGGATCACTCTTTTCAAGGACATTCAGTCCTCAACAAGATTTTGTGAGTAAACTTGTTTCATGATGAAATATTTAGAGATGCTGGCTCCACAGAGCTAAAGAGGTTTTCATTATTTTTGCGGGACTTTAGAACTTGGGATGGGTAGTTTGTGCACTGTCTGTCTCTAAGAGAAGGATGCCTGTATCGCCGTAGAATATCTTCCCACCGAAGCACACCGTTCCCAACACCCTGTTCCCGAGTTTTTAAAGGCAGAACAATTATTAACACCTGGAAGAACCAGGAAGAAAGAAAACTTACAGCTTAGGAAAAGCTGATCTAAAGTAATGGCCAATTTTCACACACTATTATTTTATGTGTTAACAGGCTTGTATTTCTCTTCTTAATTAAATTGTATGTTTCATCTCTGTGAGCGGACACTGGGTCTCATATTTCATATTTACCCCTGGACTAATGTTTGTTTCTAGGATGTGCTCAGTAAGTATTGCTAAATGTCTGGCATTCAGTTTATTTTATAAATAGATGACCCTAACTTTTAAAACCTGAACTTCATATGATATTTATTTATTATTATTGAGATGTTATCGATCTTAATCATTCTTTAGGTACTCCTCACAGTGTGAAAAATGGGAGATACGGAGAAGGAAGACGGTATCATTCCTGGTTCTTAGTCTTACTGACTTGTTGACCTTGGTTAGATAACCTCTCCATGACTCAGTTCTCCCTTCTGTAAAATGGGAACATAATACTGCTCCCTTTGCAGGATTAGTGTAAAGCCTGGATGAGGAAATGCTGGTGAAAAGAATTTTCAGGGTGATATACAAAGGCTAATTGTAAACTTCAGGCAAATCTTCAATTGTTTAAAATAGGTGACCCTACCAATACACTATTAAGTGCAGAAATTGTCAAATTGAAGTGATTCTTTCCAAAGAGTTTTTTTTTGTTTATCTTTAAGAGTGCTGCTAGAGTGGGGTCATCCCACTTGCCCATTCCACTTTGCCCTTGGTATCTCCATTCACTGGGATACAATGCTGCGAAGCTTCATGGTATTTAATATCGTGGGAGAAATGAATCTGAAAAAAGAATCACAGTTGACTCATTGCTAACTTTGATGAATTAGCACCAAGGAGCTCTTCAAGATGTCATTTTTTAAGCTTTTTGAATGATTGGTTTTCAATGGTTCCCTCTAAAGAATTTTAATTTTGAGAGCTGCATAGACAAATGCACACACACAAATCATTTAGTGTCCACCTCCGAGAGAAAAGAAAAGTGCTTATGGAGTGAAATTTCACCTTTCTACTTCACCAGCTTCCTGTAGAGCAGGAAGCTCCATAGTAGAGCAGAGTTTTTCTTTGCTTAAAGTCTAACATTGAAGAATTTCTTCTAAGTAGGTAGTTTTAAGAGTAAGGAGTATACGTTTAAGAATAATAAAACCCAGCTGAGGAATTATCTATATTTCTTTCCAATAATGTGAAAAAGAAAATCAACTCCAGCAATAATGGAGATGATTTTACTAATGATAACAAATATTTATCACAGACTTGCTATATGCTATGAACTGTGTAAACTGTTTTACACATATAACCTCATTTTTTTTTTTTTTTTTTTTTTGGGTACGCGGGCCTCTCACTGTTGTGGCCTGTCCCATTGCGGAGCACAGGCTCCGGACGCGCAGGCTCAGCGGCCATGGCTCACAGGCCCAGCCGCTCCGCAGCATATGGGATCCTCCCAGACCGGGGCACGAACCCGTGTCCCCTGCATCGGCAGGCGGACTCTCAACCACTGCGCCACCAGGGAAGCCCATAACCTCATTTGATACACCAGCAAACCCACTGGGCAGAAACTATTATTATTCCCACTTTATAGATTAGGATATTGGTTTAAAGAGGTTTTGAGGGGTGAAGCAACTCCCTCAATAACACAAGCTGTTAAGTGGTGAGGCTTGCACCGTTAAGTATGGAATCCTTGGTTCTGACACACACTCACTGACTGATATTGGTCAAGACTCTTAAGCTTCCGGTCTCAATCTCTCCAGCTGTGAAATGGGAATGATTCGGACCCATCTCATAATGAGACAGTATGCATGTAAAAACATTGTCTAAAGAGTGTGAAATGTTTAGGGAGTTTTAATTTCTTTTTGGTAATTCATTATTATTGATATTCTTTTGGATAACACTGACGAGGCTGGCCCTAGAATCAGAGTGTCTGGGTTAGAATTCTGCAGGTACCACCTACTTGCTATATGACTTTGGTCAAGTGACTAACTTCCCTGTGCCTCAGTAACTTCATTCGTAAAATGTAGATAATGGATTAACATGTTATGTTTATTTTTTTTTTTTTTTAATTTTTATTTATTTTTTTGCTGTGTTGGGTCTTCGTTTCTGTGCGAGGGCTTTCTCTAGTTGTGGCAAGTGGGGGCCACTCTTCATCGCGGTGCGCGGGCCTCTCACTATCGCGGCCTCTCTTGTTGCGGAGCACAGGCTCCAGACACGCAGACTCAGTAGTTGTGGCTCACTGGCCTAGTTGCTCTGCAGCATGTGGGATCCTCCCAGACCAGGGCTCGAACCCATGTCCCCTGCATTAGCAGGCAGATTCTCAACCACTGCGCCACCAGGGAAGCCCGTATATTTTTATTAATTTATTAACTAATTAACGCTTGTGTATGTGTGTCTGTCTGAGAACAGTACCGACACGTATGTGCTAAATACTTTTTACCTATTACTATTACCACTGTTGAGGCTTTCCCTTGGAAGCATACTGCTGACACGAGCTTGGGAGAAGACACTGGCAAAGCAAGCAATGAAGACAGAACACTTCGGCTTCCTTGTAAACATTAAAGGTACTTCCTCCAGATGAATTTTCCTCCAGGAAAGAAAGAGGAGATACACTGCCTTTTTTTGCTTTTCATTTTCCCCACTTGTCTACTCTATTTACACCCTTCAAGTAAGGACAAATCAGCAAAACCCCAAGAGAGTCACTGTTACGAGGATAATTATGAACTCGCCAAGTCCTTGCAATGTTTATTATTTAAGTTCTTAAGTGCAGATAATTAAAGGCCCAACAGCATCGAATCTCACAATTATAAAAACCTGGCCCACGGAAGCCCACACAGTGCTTGGAGCTGTGCATTTGCTTCGACACATCCTCTTGGTGAACTGATGCCCTAGTGCACTCCCTAAGCATTTCATGACAAGGTGAAATCCCTTATTGTTTAAAATTTACATTCTTCCTGAGTTTGCATATTTTCGTTGCATTTCCTTTGTTACCAATGTACCAAGTCCTTATACCTTCTCACTGCATTTACTGCAGTTTGAAATGGCTTCTCAGAAATGGGACATTAAAAATCCTGGGTGTGACCCTGAGAACTGGAGAGAGCTTCCTTCGGAAGCTGTTCAGGCATGCTTAGCATTAGTCTAGACCATCATTTTTTCTCAAGGTCCTCAGGTAGAGACCCTATATAGGGGCTGATTATTAAGTATAAGAATCCACTAAAGAAACCATCTTGATTACTAGAAACCCAAGTTTGTAGTAAGAGGAGAACTGCAGTGATTTATTCCGGGAGAAGGAAGATGTAATTGTCTTCTAAATACTTTCTAAGTACTGGGCACTGAGTCAAACACTTTCATATCCCTTCTAATGTGTGATTTAGTCTAAGGTAATAATTTAATGTAATTCTCACAATCATTTGGTGAAATGGATATTATCTCTATTTTATAAATGAAGAATCAGAGGCTGCAAGAAACTTAGGCACAGAGAGGTTAAACAAATTAGACATGACCATTCACTACCTTATCTACTGCTGTGTGACAAATCACCCCAAACTTCAGTGGCTTAAAGCAACAAAGGTTTATTACCTCACGGTTCCTGGCACATAGGAAGCTCTGTACAAGTGACTGCTATCTTTGTTGTTGCTGGCGCTGGTCTTGATGCCATGTTTAGCTGAGCTGGCATGTGTTTTAACAGAATTATGGAAGGTAAGGCTACAGAATAGTAACAGTTCAGGCAAGTGTTTGCTATCCTAGGTGCTGTATATATATAAGGTCAATTAACTTCACAATAACTCAATGAGGTAGACATTCATATTATCCCCATTTTAGACATAAGAAGCTGCGTTTTTCCCATTGGGTGTTTCTGGCTCAGCGTCGCTCATAAGGTTCCAGTCAAAATGTCCAGTGGCCTTGTAGTCGTCTGAAGGCTTATCTAAGGCTGCATGATCCACTTCTAAGATAGTTCATCCACATGACTGTTGGCTGGAGTTCTCAGTTCCTTGCTGGCTGTTGGCAGGAAGCCTCAGCTCCTCTTCACCTGGTCCACTCCACAGGGTTGCTTGAGCATTCTTACGACATGGCTGTTGACTTTTCTCAGGGTAAGTGTTCCAAGAGAGAAAGCAAAGATTAAGCCACAATGTTTTGTAAAACTTAAACTCAGAAGTCAAACATGTCACTTCCACTTTATCCTATTCATTAGACATGACCCAGTATGTTTAGCCCATGCTCAAGGGGGACGGTAATTAAGCTCCACTTCTTGATGGAAAAAATATCCCAGGAGGGTAACAGCTCCACTATTCCTAGCCTGAATATCTGTATTATTTCTTGTCATTCCCTTATGCCCCCCACACATATTTGGGTTTGTTTGTTTTGTTTTTTAAAGAAGTTTTTTTGATGTGGACCATTTTTAAAGTCTTTATTGAATTTGTTACAATATTGCTTCTGTTTTATGTTTTGTTTTTTTTGGGCTGCGAGGCATGTGGGATCTTATCTCCCCGATCAGGGATCGAAACAGCACCCCCTGCATTGGAAGGCGAAGTCTTAACCACTGGACTGCCAGGGAAGTCCCCCCCACACACACATATTTGTAATTAGATTCTAAATATAAAACCTCTTGAAATTATCCCAATTTGAGTCTGTTGTGTTTCCTGATGGGAACCTGACTGATACAATAAGTAAGATTAATGCAAAAGGGAGAAAGTTGGGAATTTTTGCATAAGCAAGTATGGGGACTGAGGGAAATAAGCACTCATCTTGGCACTGAAGTTCCAAGATAAATGGTTAAAAAAAAAAAAAAAGAAAAACCTAGGCTAGTGGGAGAGACATATATAAATTGATATCCCAGAGTAAATTCTGAACCAATGTACGCCAGCAGAGTAAAGCCAAGAGTGATTAACTGAATTTGAGGGAATAAGGGAAGGCTTCAAATGAAAGGTGACATTGAACCAGGTCTTGATTGATAAATCTGCATTAGCCATGAAGACTAGAAGGCATACAGAAAACAAGACATACAAAAGAGCAAAGTCACAGTATAATAACTAAAAGCCAGACTATCTGGATTGAAACTCTGCCCTGCCACCAGCAAGCTCTTTGACCTTGGAAAAGTTACTTAACCTTTCTGTGCCTCAATTTCCTCATTTGTTAAATGAGGATAATATGATAGTTTGGAGAAGAAAATCAATGCCAAATGTTTAGAACAGTTCCTGGCACGTAGGAAGCACTGTGGGTGGGATTATTATCCTTTGCTGCTGATGTCCCTCTTCCTGATGCTCTGTATAGCTGAATCGCGGTGTACGTTGGATAGAATTATGGAGGGTATTAATTAACAATAATTCAGACAAGTGTTTGTTACTTTGAGTGCTTTACATATATGAATCAATTAAAATTCACAATAACTCAGTGAGGTAGACATTAATATCATCCCGTTTTAGAGATAAGGAAAGAACCCTGAGAGACATTTAGTCTTGCTCAAGGTTAACACAACCAGTAAGTAGCACAGAAAAGTCAAATCCAGGCAGTCTGGTTGCAGAATTTGTGTTCCCAAGCTTTACATCATACAGCCTAACGACTGGGTTAGGAAGGAGCCTGCATACCATGACCGTATCATTTTATCTAGGGAGTAACTGAGAGTGAGTAAAGAATAAGAGTAGAGGAGGATTGCATTTATGTATTAGAAAAGTGACTCTGACCACTGTGCACAGTATACATTGGAGGGATGGAAAAGCTGGACACAGGAAGACTGAAAAGAATTCCCTACTGTGGAGGAGAGTCAGGCTGAAATCTGGTCTAGGGGTGAGATAAGGGTCACTTTGAGAAGTAATGGGAAACAATGTTGAAGAACAGTGTCCTCATATTCAAAGCTTTCATTTTTTCTTGGGTCAACACCTTGTGTCAGATACTGTTTTCCAAAGTGCATCTTCCTCTTGTTTCTTCATATACAGACATGGCATCACCCAGCTTCTCTTACAGATAGTTGTGGCTGTGAGATGGAGCTTTGCCAGCAAAACGTGAATGGATGTGATGTGGGCCACTCCCATGCATTCTTCTTTATTCCTTTTTCTCTTCTGGCTGGTTGTGATGGCAACCTCGAGAGTGACTTTGGAAGCTACATATTCAAGATGGCAGAAGTACTACCAGCCTGGATTACTGAGTGACTGTGGAGCAGAACACCTCACCACAACACACACTTTATTTGTCACCTCCCTGGACTGTTACATAATGATGCAATAAAGATTTTTGTTGAGCCATTCCAAATTTGTAGCTACTTGTTATCACAGTGTAGCCTAAACTAATGCATATCAGACCCAAATAATGCTGAAATTAAGGTAGCCTGTTGCCCAGAGATAGTTTAAACCTTTAGTGTGAAAGGTTTCTCTTTGGTATAACTCTCTCATGCTCTGTGAAGCCTCTTTCTTTCACAGTACTTTTGAGAAAGTCCTTTTGTACACATCTTGGCTTAGGGGAAATTAAAAAGAGAGCATGTGAGAGAGGAATAAACTACTCAGGTTTCAGGATTTACAAGAGACGTCATCTGCCCTAGTGGAAACAGCACGCTGGTCAGTCATTTGTAACCCACGGAGCATTGAATTTCTGAAATTAGAGTATTTTTGATTTATGAAGGTCAATTTCACTGAAGAGGTTACTGGGGTGATAACCCCAAATATGTAAAATCCAAAAAACTTGATGGCAGGAAACCAGAAATGGGTAGGCATACTTCTGATTCTCAGAGAGTACAAAGTAAAGAGGGGCCCCTGAAGGCTGACAGCACTGGAAAAACAGAAGAAACAGGTTTCTTTTTTTAAAGAGCAGGTAACCTCAAACTTAACTGCTAATGACTGTGTTTCATTTCAGTCTACCCCCGTGGTTTTGTTTCTTATACTCTGTAAAATGTGAGACTTTTTGGTCATTTTGACAGATTTTCCAGAACTAAAAATATCAGGGGCTTAACTGAAAAATCATGGGTATTTTTGACAAAGCTGTAGATTAGCCTGGGAAATTCTCTCTACCTGCTTAAAGAAAAAAAAAAAAAAAAGAGACACCTGAGAGTTACAAAGACTCTTTCAGAGGTTGATGTAAGGTTTCTGTCTTTCTTTACCATCTACATCTGCCCTTATTTACATATACAATAATGGCACACGATTAGTTACAGCAGTATTTTAAAATGTGCTGATATTAATTAATCAATATAGGAGTTAATAATTCCATTTCTCTGTGAGTCTTTATGCACTAAAAAATATATGAGGATGAAATGCATACTTGTTTTTCACTAAAAGTTAAGTCATTAGTCTCCTGTTGCTTTCAAAGGCATTTATTGGCACCAACTATGCATATGCACAGCTTCCTGATGTGAAAACTGAGTGTAACATCGTTATGTAACTTGCTGACATTCTCACCGCTAGAAAGTGGTACTCTTCCTTCTAAACCACTTTACTCTCAACTTACTTTCACATGCTCGTGTTAAGTCAACAAGCACTTATCGAATGGTAACCTTGGGCCTGGCTTTGTGGTAAACACTGAGGATCCAGATGCTGTCCCTGCCCTCATGGAGGTCACAGTGGCAGAGAGAATCTAGATATCATCAAATAACCACACAAATAAATATTTGCTTATAAAATGAGATAAATGCTACAAGAAAAAAAAAATCCAGAACGATTTGAAAGCATGTAACGGAGAATCTGATCATATCCAGTGATTCAGAGTAATGTTTTCCTGTAGAAGGAAAATGAGAACTCACATCTGAAGGAAATACGAGCCTTCATCAGTCAGCGGTGGTAGATAAAACATGGTTGGCTTCTCCAATCAAGAGGTAGAATCGGCTTCCCTACCGATTGAATCTCAGCTGGACTTTGACTTCCTGTATCCAACAGACCATGGAAGAAGCAAAGGCTCTGCTTTTGCTTTCTTGGAATGCGTCCCTGAGATTGCCAGTTGAAGAAGCCCAGTCTTGCCTACTGGAGGATGAGAGGCCAGTGAAGAAAAGCTGTCCCTGCTGTGTCCCCTGAGCCCCACCAGCTGACATCCTGTGCCAAAACTGTGAACAAGGCCATCTTAGATCATCCATCCCTGGTCCAGATGCCAGAGACGTACAGTAGCAAAAGTAACTCCGACTGATACTAGCAGAAGATTCCAGCCCAAACTGTTGACCACAGAATCATGAGCTAGTAAAATGGCTGGGATTTTCAGACACTAATTTTTTTTTTTTGCAGTACGCGGGCCCCTCACTGTTGTGGCCTCTCCCGTTGCAGAGCACAGGCTCCGGATGCACAGGCTCAGCGGCCATGGCTCACGGGCCCAGCCACTCCGCGGCATGTGGGATCCTCCAGGACCGGGGCACGAACCCGTGTCCCCTAAATCGGCAGGCGGACTCTCAACCACTGCGCCACCAGGGAAGCCCCAGACACTAATTTTGAGGGTGGTTTGTTCCATGGCAATAAGTTACTAACACACCAGCTGTAGTTTGGAGGCTGGGACTGAATTCTAGGCAGAGGGAGAGGGTGTGCACAAGTCTAGCAGAGGGAAGAAAGCACTTTTAGGGAAAGAAAGACAAGAAGACAGAAGATTTTGGAGGGATAGACAAGGTTCAAATCAAGCAGAGTCTTTTAGAACCTGTCAAAAATCTCTATTTTTATCTTGAAAGCAAAGGAAAGTTACTGGAGGGATTTTAAGCAAGGAATTGAAATGGTTAGATTTATGCCCATGCATGGCTTTTTTCGTTTACTAGACTGCAAACTCATCGTGGCAGGGATCTATATGGAATACCCACAGCAGAAGCTCAGTAGTTCTTACTTTTTTCTTGACTGATTGGATCATCAAGCTATGCAGCAGGAGAAAGTGAAATAGCCCATGTGTCTGGGCAAGTTCAGAGGGTTGTACAGAGTCTGAAAATAGAGGGCATGGTAGATCAGACACTGCACCCACCTCAGTATGGTTGGGGGGAGGGTCTATCTATAGCTGAAAAAGTCATTATTTCTACCAAAGTTTCCCACTGAAAATCTATCTTTGATTCATCTCCTGATCAGCTGGCAGCCACTGCCTTCTTTGCATTTGAACTAGAGTTCCCTCAACTCAGTTGGCTGGTAAACAGGTAGAAGAGACACAGGAAAACCCAGATGAATTACTGAGCTGAGTCTCTAAATCCCTTAAAGGTAGAGGTTTGTGAGGCTCAAGAAGAAGTTGTTAATGAATCAAAGGAGACTCTTGGAAGTCTGCTGGGTATTCTGTTTCTTAATTCGAACTCAACAAGGTGTCATGGAATTACCCATGGGATTTGGAATCAGACAGTCTTAAGTTTAAATCCATGCTACGCTATTTACAACTTGCATGATCTTGTGTTAATAAATCCACTTCTGCTTCAGTTTTTGAAACTGTAAGGAGCATAGGGATAATAAAGTCCACCTCATTTGGGTGAAGATTAAACGAAATGTATATAGAAAGCACCCGCACAGAAGTGGTCAATTAACAATA
The DNA here is from genome assembly GCF_008692025.1 of Phocoena sinus. Taxonomy (NCBI): domain Eukaryota; kingdom Metazoa; phylum Chordata; class Mammalia; order Artiodactyla; family Phocoenidae; genus Phocoena; species Phocoena sinus. The sequence continues at coordinate 66,436,089 of NC_045779.1, read as the reverse complement.
TTTTACTTTCCGTTACTCTTCAGAGTTTCACGAGAATTTTGGAGGACAATTACCAGTGGCATTTTGGTGTTTTGCTGCATTTTTTTCATATGTATTTTAATTTTATATTTAGTTTTGCTGAAGATCTGCTTGACTTTAAACAGTAACATCATTTTTCCGTGGACCATGTTTCAATCTTCTCTTTACTACAGTTCAGTGATTCTCAACATTGGCTGCACATTGGAACCACTGGGAAGCTTTATCAAAAATATCGATGCCTGTTTTTATCTCCAGAGGTAACGATATAATTGGTCTGAATTGTGGCATGGATAATGGGATTAGTTAAATAAAATAATCTTTTGTAAATAAGTATGTGCACGAATCCATTGAACCACAAAGATTCTCGAAGGGTCAAAGTAGTTATTCCTAGAACGCTGCTGGTTTAGCAGTTATTTCATCTACACCAGGCCCATAAAAATGACATATTAAAACCTTTTAGTCAAGATGGCAGCTGAATAGGCCTGGGGCCACCTTATAGGTAAAATGGCTTTGCGGCTCATTAAGTGAACACTCTCGATATAGCTTAAGGGAAACCAGCCTTGTACCCAAGACCAGGGAGTTGTGTTTCCTCCTCACTTGAGATAGAAAATGAAAATTAAGTATTATATTTAAATTACATGGGCTTGTGATCCTCTAATATTTCACTTGTGTTATCTCATGTGATGTGATTTCTGTCTCTATACGGTTAGGTTTCTTGATTTCACTTTTTAAAAAACTAATTCTTCAATTAGGGTATGCTGCCACCAGGTGGCAATGGGGCCTCACTTGCAATCGCCATCTATGAATAGTAATTGTTCATTCATACATTCACTCATTTGTGGTTATTTGGAAAAGTTGATATACCTTTTCCCTTACTAGCATTTAAAATTCACAGTGTAAACTTTAACAGTACAACTGAACTTGTATAGTTAATTTTAGTTTTAATAATCATAAAGATGCTATGTATGGGTGTCCATAAATAATTGTACATGAATGTGAAACTTTACAGTTTGAAAGTAAATGAATAAATAATTAATTAAATAAATAAATTTTAAAAAATGAATGCCTTCAGAAAAATTAAAATTGAAGGCAAAAGTCAGTCCTTTCTTCAATATTCCCTATTAATTGGTCACAGCATGACCATGCATGCTCATTTCTGTGCTCTGCAGTCAAATTCTGCTGTAGCTTTATGAGATGGAGTACTGCTATGAAAGTTCAGATGAACTTGATATTAAAATTCATTCACATGGATTCTCAAACATTCTAGCAATGAGCATTTCCAATTAAAGAATTGTTAATGTAGCTGTCTCCCCACAGCCTGCTAATGAAATTATTTCTACCAATGTTACCTCCTGATAAGTTATCTTTCATTCTTTCCACATAGAAGAAACGGAACAATAGCATCACTTTGTGTTATCTCTGGATATACTGAGTCCTCATGACTGATTCTTCTTAATCATAAAAAAGACACTTTCCTTCTTCTACCCATGGAAAAGGGGAACATCACGATGATGTAGCCATTAGCTCCGTGTGACTTGAAAGCATGTACAGTGATTCTCCTCCGTCACATGAGCTTGACTTTAACATCACCTTGGGCTTTTGACAGATTATCTTTGACTTAACGGCTTTACTAAGGAGCAACTTAGAAATTACTTTTAAAACACCTTGTTGTCCATAAAGAGGAAATGATAATTTCTTTATATCTCCCTCTATGCAGATACCTTCTGAAGAAAGGAATCTCAATGATTCTCCCTCCCTCCATTTGATATCACCAATGCCAGGACACTTGTAAGGGGTCACAGCAAACTGAAACAGTGCATTTATATGAGCTAGAATGCCCCCATATCTGAGCTGAACGTGCAACATTTTTACTGCTTCCAAGGTGACTGAGTGTTCTGACCAACAGAGCCACTTCATGCTAACTGCTGCCTGTGAAAGCTAATCGTATCTTCTTTTATACATTTAGAAAAACATGGGAGGGCCACTTAGCCCAAGCTATCCACAAGGAGCCAAGCTGAGCAACTTTATGTGTAACTTCTGAAGCCTACACAACCAAAAGCAAGGAGAACTGGACTCAGGGAGATGGCGCTGCTAGCAATACTATTTCTCTTTCTATCTTGAGCTCCCCTGATCCTTGAAATCATTTCCCATCCCTTTAAAGAATCTGTGAACCTCAGGAATCTGTTCAGCCTAAACTGGATCAGTCATAGCACTTTTAAGATAGCCTTTTAAATGGCATTTTTACGCAAGCTTTAAACTGAGATTGATAGCATTATCAGATAATAGATATCTGTGGATTTGATCTTTGTGGGAAAAGATCCCAAAGACCCATAGAAATTTTTAAAAAGCTATATCAAACCCCATCTCTAAAAATTCTGCAGCGGCCACTCCACAGAACTCTTTTCTTTCATTTTCTGCATTCATTATCCAATTAAATAACCTGATTTAAGATGCTAAAATGTTCATCATTTTCTAAAACTGTTACTCTGTTACTTGATCCTTGTATCTTTATGTAACCCTTCCTATGTTTCTGCCATCTTTCTTTGGTTGGTTTGTAATCTCTTCTGAGGCCAGGACCACATCATGGCACTCTACTTTGGTCAATTCCTGATGCAGAGTTAGGTACTGCGATCCTCCACTGAAGCCTCTTTCTATCCAATTCACTCATGCATTCATTTGTTACCTGGTACTGTATTCATTTTCTCAGCCATTACGTATTCATGCAATAAATATTTATTGAGTACCTATTCTGTTACAGGCACCCCTCTTGATGCTCGGTATCTAAGAGTAAATGAAACAGACGAGTCCTTTTCCTCTTGCAGCTCATGTCCTAGTGGCTGGAGGAAACGAAATGTATAGGAAGCTATAGGTAGTGATAAGGAAAAAACCAACAGTTCCTGAGGCCATCTTGACAAGGTCAGGCTGTTGACATGGAACCTTAGCCTGACTTCAGCTGAGGTCAGGAACGGTTTTCCTGCCTATGGCCGGCTCCTGGTGAACCCGGTGTGGACCCTAAACAGTGGAATGCTGACTGCACTGAAAGCTTCCTTAAACCCCCTCTATATTCCCAGCCAGAATAATTGGGCTCCCCTCATACTTCCTGTGCTGAATTTTAGTTCACCAAGCCTAGAATTCTGCCCTAAATGTCCAAGTTGAAAACCTTTCCCTGGTCAAGTTCTTCCAGACCCTGCTTCTTGGCGTTTTAGCTTGCCTTCCTTCCCCCCAGTCCTGGCTAACATACTGCTCCACAGTGGAACCATCACCTGGTACCACGGTGTCTCCAGTGCTTTGTTCTTTTAAAATAATTTATTCATATGTTAAAATGTAAATGAATTACCTACTATACACGAGATGTTTTACTGGGACATTGGGATACAGAAGTAAATAGATAGAAGTGGAAGAAGAGATACTTTTTATCAGACACAGTTTATCACCTTCCACATACTTTTACACAACAGGTATGCCATCTTTTTTTTGTTGATATGAGATTATTTTTAAAAAATTACATTTCTTATCTATTGTCCAAGGACTCTCTTTGGCTTTAGAAATTACAATGTGTATGTATATATTATCTCCTTCTAGGATGCCAAGTATAGCATTTTGTGAAAAAAATCTATTTTGAATAAGAAGATATACACGTAATAGAAACTACTGCATTTTTTTTTTTTTTTTTTTTGCGGCATGCGGGCCTCTCACTGTTGCAGCCTCTCCTGTTGCGGAGCACAGGCTCCGGACGTGCAGGCTCAGCGGCCATGGCTCACGGGCCCAGCCACTCCGCGGCATGTGGGATCTTCCCGGACTGGGGCATGAACTCGTGTCCCCTGCATCGGCAGGCGGACTCTCAACCACTGCGCCACCAGGGAAGCCCAGAAACGACTGCATTTTAATAGCATATATCTTTGTACCTACAGTTACCGTCATTTTTGAAGATGGCAGTTAACTTTTTTACTCTACTTTTGTGCATAAATTGCATGGATTCTGCAGAGGTAACGGGTGTGCAAAAGTGCCTGAATGGTTCAACTGGCCATTTAGCCTTACTATGAGACAATTAGAGTCTTCTTAAGGACAGAATGGTTGGACGTGGAAGGAAGCAGTTTGGAAGGGGAACAGTCTGAAACAAACACACATATGCAATATCAAACTTTGAGAAGGACTGAAAGTCTAGAGGAACAGTAAATGGAAGACAACAAAAAGACACACCTTAGCACTGTGGGGAGATACAGATTCCCAACTCTCTTCTCACTTAGATCCTCCACAAGAAGAGAGCTAATAAGTTAACTTACTGATGTAATTGGTTTGATTTCAGGGGCCAGAGTGGCAGAGCCAGGACTAGGGAGAGGCATGTAGACTGCAAGATTCCTGGGGGCATTCACTCTCAGGTGTTGACCCTGCAGCTGCAGGAATCTGAGGGTTTGTGACTCCTTACATTTTGCCCCGTGGGGACGCTGCTCACCTCACCATGGTCCTGGCCTTACTGAGTGGCAGGCTCATCACTGAATGGCATCAGTGTCTGACGAAAGGTTAGCTACCCGAGTGTGAATATCTCTCCTGCATTCTTTCTTTAGGATGAAGCCCCACTAGATGTATTTTTTTTGTGCTCCGCCCCTACTCTTTTGCATCTATCCTCTGTGGTTTGATGGTAAAAAAACACATTTGGGAACAAAATGTAATGTAATGAAAAGGGCTGCAGAGGTCCTGCAACTCCATTCACTTTACTAAGAGTTCAGAGCATCAAAGCAGCTTGGGACAACCCAGACCCTTGCCAGTCTTTTGTCATGGGTCCTTGTGCATACATCTTTCTTGATTTGAGAAATGGAGTAGGACTCAGGCTTTCCTACAATTTCTTACTAGAGAGTTCCACACTGAGAGCGATTAGACATGTGTCTGGTTATGTGTAGAGTGTTGATGTATTTTCTGCTTAGCCCATGATCCCTGAGGCACAGCTTCCACAGTAGAGAACTCTGAAGGGAGGAAGTTTGAATGACTGGATCACCAGAATACCACAGACATCTCCAGTGGCCATGCAGGACCTGAGGCAGGCTCCTACACTTTCAAGCCTTCACTTTTCTCATCTGTAGAATAAAGATGATAATAATAATTCCCACTTTATGGGATTATTGAGAGGATTAAATCAACAAGTACATGTGATAAGTACTTCATAAAGTACCATGTAAGTGTTTTGTTTTTAACCTTGTAATTAAGTTTAAGAGGTACACAGGAAACAATGTGTCTTTTGGGTGAAAGAGGCTCAGAGACCTTAAGTACCATCTCAAAATCCCACAGTCTTTAGGTACCAGAGCTGAGGCTTGAACCAGAGTCCTGAACTCTGTCTCTTTCCTCCCCCATCGCACTGCCTCTCAGACATGTAGTGTAGGCGTCTTATTGTTTATGTTCTCTGAAATTTAAATGACATGCCCTCCAGCCTCCATTTACTATCCCTTTTTATATCAAGGTATCTTTTCAGATTCAGCCCCTTGGAATCTAGTGTCTTAACTGGAATCATTATTGATGGACTTCTTGCAGACTTGGAGGTAAGGCAATAGCTGAAGCGAAGCAGGCTCTTTCTATCTGCATTTCAGGTGGGTCAGCAGAATGTGGCCCTAGACTTGTGCCTGTATGGTCATAAAACACCTTGGAAAGCACAGTGCCTCTGCAGCAGGCTTGGGCTCACATTCAGGCCAGCCATGGGGTTCCACATGGGCTAACAGTCCTCCAAACTGCCCATGTGAGAAAACCAAAGCCAACTTGGAAATGCCTCCCATACACCCGGAAGCCTTCCCTATCCCAGACTCTGCACTGCTCAGCCTGCTCAGCTGCTTGGGGCCACCCGACACTCCACTGGACACCCCCCCTCCCTGTTTCTAAAGTCAGTCCTCATTAGAGACTGGAGAAAGTTCACAGGCTCCAACAGCTTCACATAAGGCACCAAGCGCTCCACGTGTGCCCTACTTTTGAACTCCAGATTGTTCCCTCAGCTCTGTCCCACTCTTCTACCCAGAATCTAATCTGGGGTCTATGAAACTGGGATATTTATTTGTTCTTCCCCCATGATCTTCTTTGGTGAAAATTAACCAGGCAGAATGCCCTGCTTCTGAACCCTTTCACCACACGTCCTATGATCCTCATCCCACAATCAGTGAACTACCCTAATCATTCATTCATTTATTCCCTATTCCATTTATTCATCGACCAACAACGTTTATTGAGCATCTTCTATGAGTCAGACTCTGCTATGCATTGTGGGGCACACTGGTCCACAACACTAGTCTTGTGAAGCCATACCTTCTTGGAGTAGGTGAATATTCATTTACTTATTTATTACACAATGCAGAGAGATGATCATATTAAAGCTTTGGAAAGCTCATGTTGACTGCAGGTTAGAGAATAGATTGGAGGAAGACTAGTGTAAACAGAGGAAGACCCGTTAGGAAACGATTGCAGAAATCAGGAGTGAGAAGGTGGCAGCTTGGACTAGAGCAGTATCACGGTAGATAAAGCCTGGTATTGCAGGACCACACTGGAGGCACTAAGTTCTAGGGTTTTCCTAAGTAACCTAGTTGTCGTGTTGGCATGGCTATCATTGGTAGCACAGAAATGACTTAATTAAGGTGTGGTAAGAGAAAGGTAGGAGGCAACCTGCAGGTGTAGATGAAATACAGGAGGAGGTTAAATGTGGTCTTTGGGTGGGGCCCTCAGGAAGCTATTTCCAGGAAGAGATGACACATCTCTTTGATGCCCCAGTGGTTTTAAAATTTTTCTGCATGAAGTTCACAACTTTCTACCCATGTACTCCTCTCCCTTTTCCATATCCCTCCCCCTTCCCAGACTGCTTGAAACTTCTTATTCTGCCCAGGTGCTGTGGTCCTTGTCTATGCTATGGTTACCTCCTAACAGTTTGAAAATGAGGCAGGATTGCATAATGGTTAAGAGCACTCGCTTTTGAGTTGGACTGACTTGGGTTTGAACCTCAGCTGTGCTACTTGCTAACTACATGGCTTTGGGTAAATTACTTAAATTTCCTGATTTCGCAGGGCCATACTGGAGGCTAGGGCTAATGATTTCAGTTAAGACACTAAATTCTAGGGGTTTTTCACGAGAAAAGTGAATGTTCATATCTGCAAAATAGCAAAAATTATAGCACCTACCACATGGGATGGTTATGAGGATTAAAAAAGATAATGCCGAGATTGGTTCAAGATGGCGGAGTAGAAGGACGTGCGCTCACTCCCTCTTGCGAGAGCACCGGAATCACAACTAACTGCTGAACAATCATCGACAGGAAGACACTGGAACTCACAAAAAAAAAGATACCCCACATCCAAACACAAAGGAGAAGCCACAATGAGATGGTAGGAGGGGCTCAATCACAAGGCTCCAGTGTTGGGTCACCTCAGGCCAAATAACCAACAGGGAGGGGACCCAGCCCCACCCATCAGACAAGCAGACAAGCAGATTAAAGTTTTACTGAGCTATGCCCACCAGATCAACAGCCAGCTCTACCCACCACCAGGCCCTCCCATCAGGAAACCTGCACAAGCCTCTTAGCTAGTCTCATCCACCAGGGGGCAGACAGCAGAAACAAGAAAAAGTACAATCCTGCAGCCTGTGGAACAAAAGCCACATTCACAGAAAGATAGACAAGATGAAAAGGCAGAGGGCTATGTACCAGATGAAGGAACAAGATAAAACCCCAGAAAAACAACTAAATGAGGAGAGATAGGCAAACTTCCAGAAAAAGAATTCAGAATAATGATAGTGAAAATGATCCAGGACCTCGGAAAAAGAATGGAGGCAAAGATCGAGAAGGTGCAACAAATGTTTAACAGCGACCTATAATAATTAAACAACAAACAAACAGAGATGAACAATACAATAACTGAAATGAAAACTACACTAGAAGGAATCAATAGCAGAATAACTGAGGCAGAAGAACGGATAAATGCCCTGGAAGACAGAAAGATGGAATTCACTGCTGAGGAACAGAATAAAGAAAAAAGAATGAAAAGAAATGAAGACAGCCTAAGAGACCTCTGGGACAACAATAAACACAACAACATTCGCATGAAAGGGGTCCCAGAAGGAGAAGACAGGGAGAAAGGATCTGAGAAAATATTTGAAGAGATTATAGTTGAAAACTTCCCTAACGTGGGAAAGGAAATAGCAATCCAAGACCAGAAAGCTCAGAGAGTCCCATACAGGATACACCCAAGGAGAAACACGCCGAGACACATAGTAATCAAATTGGCAAAAATTAAAGCCAAAGAAAAATTACTGAAAGCAGCAAGGGAAAAACGACAAATAACATACCAGGGAACTCCCATAAGGTTAACAGCTGATTTCTCAGCAGAAACTCTACAAGCCAGAAGGGAGTGGCAGGATATACTTAAAGTGATGCAAGGGAAGAACCTACAACCAGGATTACTCTACCCGGCAAGGATCTCATTCAGATTAGATGGAGAAATCAAAAGCTTTACAGACAAGCAAAAGCTAAGAGAATTCAGCACCACCAAACCAGCTCTACAACAAATGCTAAAGGAACTTCTCTAAGTGGGAAACACAAGAGAAGAAAAGGACCTACAAAAACAAACCCAAAACAATTAAGAAAATGGTCATAAAAACATACATATCGATAATTACCTTAAACATAAATGGATTAAATGTGCCAACCAAAAGACACAGGCTTGCTGAATGGATACAAAAAAAGACCCATCTATATACTGTCTACAAGAGACCCACTTCAGACCTAGGGACACATACAGACTGAAAGTGAGGGGATGGAAAAAGATATTCCATACAAATGGAAATCAAAAGAAAGCTGGAGTAGCAATACTCATATCAGATAAAATAGTCTTTAAAATAAAGAATGTTACAAGAGACAAGGAAGGACACTACATAACGATCAAGGGATCAATCCAAGAAGAAAATATAACAATTATAAATATATATGCACCCAACATAGGAGCACCTCAATACACAAGGCAACTGCTAACAGCTCTAAAAGAGGAAATCGACAGTAACACAATAATAGTGGAGAACTTTAACACCTCACGTACACCAATGGACAGATCATCCAAAATGAGAATAAATAAGGAAACAGAAGCTTTAAATTACACAATAGACCAGATAGATTTAATTGATATTTATACGACATTCCATCCAAAAACAGCAGATTACACTTTCTTCTCAAGTGCGCACAAAACATTCTCCAGGATAGATCACTTCTTGGGTCACAAATCAAGCCTCAGTAAATTTAAGAACATTGAAATCATATCAAGCATCTTTTCTGACCACAACGCTATGAGATTAGAAATGAATTACAGGGGAAAACAACGTAAAAAACACAAATACATGGAGGCTAAACAATACGTTACTAAATAACCAAGAGATCACTGAAGAAATCAAAGAGGAAATCAGAAAATACCTAGAGAAAAATGACAATGAAAACACGACAATCCAAAACCTATGGGATGCAGCAAAAGCAGTTCTAAGAGGGAGTTTATAGGTATAGAAACCTACCTCAAGAAACAAGAAAAATCTCAAATAAACAATCTAACCTTACACCTAAAGGAACTAGAGAAAGAAGAACAAACAAAACCCAACGTTAGCAGAAGGAAAGAAATCATAAAGATCATTGCAGAAATAAATGAAATAGAAACAAAGAAAACAATAGCAAAGATCAATAAAACTAAAAGCTGGTTCTTTGAGAAGATGAACAAAATTGATAAACCATTCACCAGACTCATCAAGAAAGAGAGAGCACTCAAATCAATAAAATTAGAATTGAAAAAGAAGAAGTTACAACAGACACCGCAGAAATACGAAGCAACCTAGGAGACTACTAAAAGCAACTCTATGCCAGTAAAATGGACAACCTGGAAGAAATTGACAAATTGCTAGAAAGGTATAACCTTCCAAGACTGAACCAGGAAGAAATAGAAAATAGGAACAGACCAATCACAAGTAATGAAATTGAAACTGTGATTAAAAATCTTCCAACAAACAGAAGTCCAGGACCAGATGGCTTCACAGGTGAATTCTATCAAACATTTAGAGAAGCGCTAACACCCATCCTTCTCAAATTCTTCCAAAAAATTGCAGAGGAAGGAACACTCCCAAACTCATGAGTCCACCATCACCCTGATACCAAAACCAGACAAATTTACTACAAAAAAGGAAAATTACAGACCAATATCACTGATGAATATAGATGCAAAACTCCTCAACAAAATACTAGCAAACAGAATCCAACAACACATTAAAAGGATCATACACCATGATCAAGTGGGATTTATCCCAGGGATGCAAGGATTCTTCAATATATGCAAATCAATCATTGTGATACACCATATTAACAAACTGAAGAATAAAAACCATATGATCATCTCAATAGATGCAGAAAAAGCTTTTGACAAAATTCAACACCCATTTATGATAAAAACTCTCCAGAAGTGGGCATAGAGGGAACCTACCTCAACATAGTAAAGGCCATATATGACAAACTCACAGCAAACATCATTCTCAATGGCGAAAAACTGAAACCATTTCCTCTAAGATCAGGAACAAGACAAGGATGTCCACTCTCACCCCTATTATTCAACATAGCTTTGGAGGTCCTAGCTATGGCAATCAGAGGAGAAAAAGAAATAAAAGGAATACAAATTGAAAAAGAAGTAAAACTGTCACTGTTTTCAGATGACATGATACTATACATAGAGAATCCTAAAAATGCCACCAGAAAACTACTAGAGCTAATCAATGAACTTGGTAAAGTTGCAGGATACAAAATTAATGCACAGAAATCTCATGCATTCCTATACACTAATGACGCAAAATCTGAAAGAGAAATTAAGGAAACACTCCCATTTACCACTGCAACCAAAAGAATAAAATACCTAGGAATAAACCTACCTAGGGAGACAAAAGACCTGCATGCAGAATACTATAAGACACTGATGAAACAAATTAAAGATGATACCAACAGATGGAGAAATATACCATGTTCTTGGACTGGAAGAATCAATATTTTGAAAATGACTATACTACCCAAAGCAATCTACAGATTCAATGCAATCCCTATCAAACTACCAATGGCATTTTTAACAGAACTAGAACAAAAAATCTTAAAATGTGTATGGAGACACAAAAGACCTCAAATAGCCAAAGCAATCTTGAGGGGAAAAAAACGGAGCTGGAGGAATCAGACTCCCTGACTTCAGACTATACTACAAACCTACAGTAATCAAGACAATATGGTACTGGCATAAAAACAGAAATACAGATCAATGGAACAGGATAGAAAGCCCAGAGATAAACCTACGCACCTATGGTCAACTAATCCATGACAAAGGAGGCAAGGATATACAATGGAGAAAAGACAGTCTCTTCAATAAGTGGTGCTGGGAAAACTGGACGGCTACATGTAAAAGAATGAAATTAGAACACTCCCTAACACCATACACAAAAATAAACTCAAAGTGGATTCAAGACCTAAATGTAAGACTGGACACTACAAAACTCTTAGAGGAAAACATAGGCAGAACACCCTTTGAGATAAATCATAGCAAGATCTTTTTTGATCCACCTCCTAGAATCATGGAAATAAAAACAAAAATAAACAAATGGAACCTAATGAAACTTAAAAGCTTTTGTAAAGCAAAGGAAACCATAAACAAGACGAAAAGACAACTCTCACAATGGGAGAAAATATTTGCAAATGAATCAATGGACATAGGATTAATCTCCAAAGTATATAAACAGCTCATGCAGCTCAATATTAAGGAAATAAACAACCCAATCCAAAAATGGGCAGAAGACCTAAATAGACATTTCTCCAAAGAAGACATACAGGTGGCCAACAAGCACATGAAAAGCTGCTCAATGTCACTAATTATTAGAGAAATGCAAATCAAAACTACAATGAGGTATCACCTCACACCAGTTAGAATGGGCATCATCAGAAAATCTACAAACAATAAATGCTGGAGAGGGTGTGGAGAAAAGGGAACCCTCTTGCACTGTTTGTGGGAATGTAAATTGATACAGCCACTATGGAGAACAGTATGGAGGCTCCTTAAAAAACTAAAAATAGAATTACCATATGACCCAGCAATCCCACTACTGGGCATATACCCAGAGAAAACCATAATTCAAAAAGACACATGCACCCCAATGTTCACTGCAGCACTATTTACAATAGCCAGGACATGGAAGCAACCTAAATGCCCATCGATAGACTAATGATTAAAGAAGTGGTACATATATACAATGGAATATTACTCAGCCATAAAAAGGAATGAAACTGAGTCATTTGTAGTGGCTGGATCTAGAGACTGTCATACAGAGTGAAGTAGGTCAGAAAGAGAAAAACAAGTATCGTATATTAATGCATATATGTGGAACCTAGGAAAATGGTACAGATGAACCAGTTTGCAGAGCAGAAATTGAGACACAGATGTAGAGAATAAAGGTATGGACACCAAGGGGGCAAAGTGGTAGGGGGTGATGGTGGTGGTGGGATGAACTGGGAGATTCGGATTGACATGTATACACTGATGTGTATAAAATGGATAACTAATAAGAACCTGCCATATAAAAAAATAAACAAAATAAAATTTAAAAATTAAAAAAAAGATAATGCCTGGGGACACATGATGCAAAGCCTGGCCAATTATAATAGTTGATATTGCAAAGTCCTTCATTTGTGACAATCAGTGTTCTAAGTGCTTTATGTGTATTAATTCATTTTATCTTTCAAAGTATCCTCTTCTCCCCATTTAATAGATGAGGAAATCTAGAGGCAGAGAAGTTTAGTAGCTCCACAAGGGCAGAAAGCTGTGTAGTGGCAGAGCCAGTGCCAGGATCTGAACCCAGGCAGCCCCTCTCAATCAATAGACTATACAGCCTCTCCTAAGTAGTAAATACTCAACAAAGGCAGCTGTTAGTATCCTCACTGGACATTTTCAGGAATTGAAATTGAGTTCTAGGGTCTCAGTAGGGGGTAGGTTCTAGTTACCCAAACCTCTAGTTGCTTTGCCTTCTTTCTTTGTTGTTGAGAATCTTTCTCCAGTAACTGAATTTACTTTCTTAGAAAACTAAGGGGAAAGAATAAGTGCTCAAATGTTAAATGAATGATTAAATTGTCTGCAGTAGGCCCTTTGGAAAGGTCTGATGAACCAATGAGTGTTAGGGTTAGGAAGGGTTAAGAGGTGACGGAGCCCCCAGTGAGACCTGGTCTAAAGGGGGATGGGATAACTCTGGTTCTGGATGTGTTGAGTACGGTAGCAGAGCTAAGTGGGCTTTGGGAGCATGCCCTGTTTCATCATATTTGTATCAGAATAGTACCTCTACCAAGTTTTCCAGCTTTTTTGTAAGTGACAGTTTGTGGTTAAACCATAGTTTATACGGATCCTAACATTTCTACTTGCAGTGTCATGGGTTATAAGCCCCTTGGATGGTGAGAAGCAGTGTGTAGAGGGGGCAGCATGCAGAAGCTCACAGCAAACTGTCTGATGCTTGAATTCAAACTCCACTACTTTCTAGCTCTGTGGTCTTGGGCAAGTCGCTGAAACTTTCGGCGCCTGCATTCCCCTGTCTATAAAATGGAGATCAAACACGACTGGTGAGAGAATTAAATGAAATAATACATACAAGGGTTTAGCAGAGTGCCAGTAATGTTGGTTGTTGTTACTACAGAGTGCCAGTTGTAAGCCATAATAACAAAGCAGGTGACCCCTTGAGGAATCATTTAATGAAGGTGTCAGGCTTTTAGGTCCCTAAGTATCTAATCATCTGGACTAGAATTATGATGGCAATTTCCTGAGCCTGATAATTACTTTCATGCCAATTAAACACAGCACTTCACTACATGTCTCAAAGCATTTAATGAAAAACTCCATCCCATTCTATTGCATTCTGTATCCCATTTCAAAATTTTGACACAATGTGTTTCATATCCTAGCCTATTCTAGCTCATTTCACTTTTTGCATTCTCTAAATAGCATATTCCACACCTAGTCATTCTACATCATTTAATGTTCCATTCCATTCCAGTCCATATTCCATCTTAGATCATTGCATTTATTCTAAAGAATTAAATCATAGACTTTATTTGTAATTCAACATATTGTGGGTTCTCCAGAAATACCCATTAGCTTGTTGGCCATCATGCTCCCAGAAAAACTGGTTATGAATTACATGCTGCTTTCTAATATATTTTAATATTTAACTATCCTAGCATTTTTTCTTTTATTTAGCTCATCTCATTTTACTTTTTACTGCATTCTCTCTCAAATTCCATGTTTTTCTACTACCTGCCATCTCATCTTCCATTCCATTCCATTCCATTCCCTAGTCCATTTTATTTCATTTCATTCCTTTCTATCCAATTCCACATGTCTCCCAGACAATGTCAGCCTAAGGGTAAGAAAATGGTAACAATTTCCATGCTTCTCTTGTTCCATCCCCATGTTTTCTATGAGTATATTCCCCTCTCAAATTCTTCCTGAATCACTCTGTGGGTTTCTCAGAGATCTATGGCCTAAACTAGTTATCTGGTGTTTCTGATAATTTGCAACATTTGTCCTTATTCCAGCTTGAAGTACTGGCACCTCTGGCTTGAGCCAATTACACTAGTGGCAACTGGTTAGGGATAGTGAAGGCACTTAAAACTCAGACTTCCTCACTCTGTCAATTGAGATGCCTCCCATGACACAATGCTATCTCCTACAAATGGAAATGATTATAGTTTCTTCCTCCTATTTGCCCCCTTTTATGGGTACAATCAGGTCTATGGTTATGTTCAGTAACTAGGTCTTTAAGAAAAAATATATTGGTGTTCTTGGAGGTTTGCAATGGCTACTGGCACAGGGACAACAGAGATAACTTACTTGGATTGAGCAGAGGGTGGGCTTTGTAACCAGCTAGGACATTGAGCACCAAAGAGATGGCGTGTGGGGGGCATATTTATACTGCTCAACAGTGACACCTGTTGACCCAGATGGAAACGTTTGTATTCCAAGTGGAGTTAGAGCAGGCTTTGAGATTAAACGTAAACAAACAGCATGAACACAAATGGACAACAAAGCAAAAAACATATAGGAAAACAACCTGCTCCCATTTGAGTTGGTTTCCCTGCTGCCAGAACTGAGCTAATGTTAGCCAGGATAAAACAAAATGTTAAAAAATTTGATGAGTGAAAAACTCTGCAGAATATTTAATCAACATTCAGAGACAAACAAAGTACGCTGGTCAGTTTATGGGAAACTGACACTTAAATGCCATATGAGTTACCATACAGTGAGGGAGGCTGGATCAGGAATCAATTTGCTGAACCAAAAACCAGAAGACTTTTTACTTCAGAGCAGTGATTCTTATTTAAGTTTCTTCTACTTACAAGAACAGTCTATCTGTGAGCTTCCCTCTCTCCCTCCCTCCCTTCCTTCCTCCCTTCCTTCCTTCTTTCTACAAATATACAAAATAGCTTTACTGACACCATGAGTCAGACCTAGGCTCGGCATTGGCGATGAGGACAATGTGGTCTAGATGTGATGAAGTTCATCAACTAACAGACAGCCATTCTTGCTCATTATATAGTATGATCACTGGCTCAACTGAGCTGTCTAGAACATGCATGGCATCACAGAAGTGGGAAGGATGGTATCCAGCTAGAGAATTTGGGTGGACAACGGTAGGTCAGTGAAATCTTAACTGAGGACAGAGTTTTTGCATTAGGTCTTGGAAAGTCAGTAGAAGTTGTCCAGCAGAAGTGAACAAACTCAATGGCATGAAGATGAATGGTGTTTTGAGGAATGGTCAGTAGTCTCCTGTGTTCTTGATACTGGCTGCGTTTTAGGGAGAAGATGAGCTTAGAGAAGCAGGCTGGCAACAGGCTGAGAAGGATCTTGCCAAGACATTTTCCATTTATCTTGTGGGAAATGGGGCACTACTGAAAGGTCTTTTAGGCAGTCAAAGCTTTAATAGCAAATATATTTTAGAAGGAGAACCTTCTGGCTGCAGTGTGGAGGATGGATTGGAGGAAAGAGACACTGTAGGTAAGAAACTAGTTGGGAAGTAGATGCCCTTATTTGGAGTTGTTGACCTGAAATAGATTTCCAGGTATTTCTCCAGCAAAGATGGGTTTATTTGGGATCAGCAGAGAATTGTAATTTGGATTTGGCAACCATGGCAAGTCACACGCAAGTCCCTTCACATGGTAAGAAAAGAAGAGCACTTTTATAGAGAAGAGAAGGAAGCCAGGAGTGCTTGAGTGCTTTTCATTGGCTGAGTCCTTGCCAAAAAAGAAGAGGAGACTTTCTTCTTCCTGTTGGGCTCTATAGTCACAGGGTATGAGAGATCCCCCTTCTGGTATCCTAACTGTAATTGAGGTTTCTGTTAATTTTTTTTACAGAGTCTATAGCACAACCCTTTTTGATGATTTACTTTTTTTGTTTGTTTGTTTTGGAGGGAAAAGGGGCAATGAAAAGAACACAGGTTTTTAAACAATAGACCTAACGTAAATCCCACTCAGTAGCTATGTGGCCATGTGAAATTAGTAAACTAATCTGGATCAGCCTCTGAATCTATCATGTGGAATTCATGACACCTACTTCAGGTGATTGGCTTGAAGGTAGATAGGTAAAGTATTAAATGCATTAATACTGCACCTGGCACATGGAAAGTACTAGAGAATTGGGATGGCCTCCCAACTCTATGGACCTGGTCCTTCCTTGATTTGTCAAGAGGTAAAAGTTTTCAGGAGACCATAGTATGCATTTAATAGGCTGCCTTAGGCTTGTGTAATTTCATATATCACACACACACACACACACACACACACACACACACACGTGACACAAAATGGCCTGAAAGCAGAAAATCTCCCTATGGAATATCACAGAGAGAAATAGGTCTACAAACAAGGGACCCTTTCATGAAAACTTCCAGATACACCACTTGGTACATTCTGAAACACGAGGATCAGACCAACATTTCCATCACTCTTTTGGCTTCCAGTTTCCAACCATGGAGGCAGACATTTTGCCACCTCCATTTGAAATTTAGATTTTGACGTCATCTCCTGGACTGAACTTGGATCATGGTAGACAGCCAAGTTCACATGGCTGTTTTCTCCAACTTCAGCTTTCCTCTGATCTGTGCTCTCCTGACAGTTTTCACTCATTCCTTCACAGAGAGCCTACCACCCACCCCACTTTTTTTTTTTCTTCAATTCATGGAAATGAATCAGGTTTGTGATGGCGTCATTCAAAAGAGAAAGCTAATTAAAAAGGTCCTCTTTCCTTCCTCTTAGAGACCTTGCAATAGTTTCCCCTTTTTGGAGACACAAGCCAGGAAGGAAGCTTTTCAGTGCAGCTGTGAATAGAGACGCCGGCTTAGGTTTTGGGGAAACTGGGTGATCTTTCCCAGTTAAACCCTAAGCTCCCTAAGGATGTGTTTTATGTTGCTTTGTCTTTCCCAGGGTCAGGATAAACAGAAGAACCTCAGGCTACTCTAAGCAGAAGGAATGTATGATAATGTGACACTAACACTGACTACAGAGTAAGTATGACTATGTTGCTATGTGGGGAAAGATAATTTTCTAGGAGATGTTCATAGAGAGATGGGAGCTCTAATAAGCACTGATGTGTACATAGCTCTTATTACGTGTCAGGAATTGTTTTAAGTGTTTTATATATATCAAGCCATCTGATACTGACAGCCATCAAAAGAGGTAAGTACAGTTAAAACCCCCATTTTACAGATGGGAGAACAGAAGTATAAGGGAGGTAAAGTGATTTGCCCAAGGCCATTCACCTAGTTAATGTCAGAGCTAGGACTTGAACCCAGAACATTTGGTTCTGGAGTACATGCTTATAATCACTGCACTACAGTGTTTTCTCAAGGTATACTAAAGTGGCCATAACTTGGTTTGAAACAGTATGTGAGAGCAGGAAGCATACTGTCTCCAGAGCACATGGACCAGAGATGTATTTTATCTGGAATGTACAGTGCTGAGTCAAAAACGTTTTGCATTTGAGTTAATTGCCCATATTTTCAAATTGAGACTATTCTGCATAAAAATATAGACCTATGGCTTCTATTGAAGAAAACTGGACGTTCTGAAAACTCTGGACCTAATGTTTCATGGCAACAACTGGCTGGGGCTGAGTTGCTGTTACTCTCTTTTAACTGAGCCATACTTTCTCCAGTTTTCTACAGGCCCCACCCACTCCCTATTGCCTTCCTAATACTAAGCCACTTGCCATCTTATTGCAGCCCACTTCATGCATTTATGCTCCCCATCTGGCAACATAAACCCTAAGGGTATCCAAGTTTGTGGTTCTACTCTAGAGATAGAAGACTTTGCTCTAACTTAAAGGTTAATCTACATCATATTGACTTTGGATGAAACCCCTTAACATACCCAAGCTCATTTTTTTACTTTAAGAAATGAGGAGGAAAAAAGAATATTATAATATCCCATATCCCGCCACCCCCGCCATCCCCCCCCGCCCCAGAAATGAGGAGTAAAAATAACACTTTGTAGTTCCCTCATCTGTGGATTGGAAGGAAGTGATGCCTGTCCTGTCTAGGTTTCTTGTGAGGGTCAGTTGGGATACATGCCCGTGAACACTCCCAATAAGCCACCAAGTACTCTCAACATTTAAGATGGTGCTGGGGTTCATGAAGACACTTTTACCTAAAAAGTCTCATTGACTCTCTGGAAAACTGTCATGTAATGTAGGCAATGTAGACTTTATACTCTCTGCAACTGTACCTTTCATTCTACAGATTTGGAAACTGAGACCAAAAAAGGTTAAATTACTTGTTGCTAAGCCATGTAAGTGCAGAGATGGAATGTACTATGGACTGAATGTTTATGTCCTTCCAAAACTCGTATGTTGAAGCCTTATTCCCAACATAATGGTATTTGGAGGTGGAACCTTTGGGGAGATTAGGTCATGAGGGGGGAGTCTTCATGAATGAGATTAGTGCCCTTATAAGAAGAATCAAGAAAGAGATGATCTCTTTCTGCTATGTGAGGACACAGCAAGAAGGTGGACATCTGAAAATCAGGAGAATTCTTACCAGGAACTGAATTGATCTTGGATCTGGCTCCTTGATCTTGGACTTCCCAACCCCTAGAACTGTGATAAACACACTTCTGTTGTTTAAGCCACCTAGTTTATGGTATTTTGTTATAGCAGCCCAACCTGACTAATATAGGATGAGACCCCAGATCTGACTCATACATGGAGGCTCTTTCCAAGATCCTGTGATACCTCTTCCCAAGTAGATCTGTCTTCTGACTCCAAAGCCCCAACTTGAGTTGTATTTTGACATAGGACTTTTGTAATCTTAAAGCAACCTTGACAATCATTACAGTACACTGGTTGAAACACTAGACTAGAAGCCAAGTACACTGGGTTTTATACTAGGTTCTGCCATTCACCATCTTTGTGACCTTGGACTAGTGACTCAACCCTTGAAGCCCTATTTAATTCATTTGTAAAATGAGGATAATGTCATCTCCTCAATCTGCATCATAAATTTGCTGTGAAACTCAAATGAGATAATATCAGTGACAATATGATGCCAGTGTAAATTAACATCAGGATGTGTATATCTCTTAGCCTTCTGACTAAAGACTAAACTTACTGAGAGTATGTTGTAGACTTTCCTCTCTATTCTATATGCTTTTGTAGTTATCAGGTGGCTCCAGCCAGAACAACAGAAGTAGCCAAAAGGAGTGATTCTTTTGGGGGATTGTTCCAAGATGAAGGAGGATGTTCAAGGTGAGGGTTGTTTTGCTTCTCATCTGTGTGAACATCAATCTATGAGATTTCAAGACCTTCCTGACCATCTTTGGTCAGCAGTCCACTCTGTCAAAAGCCAAGACTTAGTTTTGGGGTGAAGGAACACTAGAGTTGAAGTCAGAAGACACGACTTTAAATCTTGGCTCAGTTCTTTAGAAGCTCTGTGTCCTTAGGCAAATTACCTCTCAGCCTCAGCTGGGCTGTTACGATTAAAGGATATTTTTGTTAAGTATTGAGCATTTATATTAGTTCCATTCCTTCTCAAGAACTTTATTACAGCACAGGAATTTCACTGAGGGCTTTTTCTAGCTTTGCATTTTACTTTCTTTCTTTTTCTCTCTCCTTTTCCTCTTTTTTTTTCTCCTCTCATGGCAAGCCAAGTTGATTCCCCTTCATTTCACCCCAAGTCATCTGGGTTGAGGGCATTTCTTTCCCTCAGGGTGAAAATACCCAGCGAGTAAACCCAGGCCCTTAATAGCAGGAAAGTCAGATTCATTTAATTTAAGCTGGTTTCTGCCTCAGAGTTAATGCCTCAGGAAGAATGTGAATAATCTCTGCTGTCTCCTTTTTTCTGACAGACTCTCAGACTGGATCTTAGAAAAATTCTGGTCAACTTAAACAAATGATTCACTGAAGAACGGAAAAAAAACAGTCAGTGTTTGTTTTCTCTTTCTAGTTAATGAATTGAATTGATACAGGAACTTCATCGTGTTCTCAGGGAAATCCTGTTGGCTGGGGCTCCCTCCTCAGCACCACTAAATTTAGGTCACAGCTCGGTGAAGAACAATTACAGATCCTTAATAAAGGATAATTTACCCAGTGACATCAAGCGGGACAGCTGGGCAGGCATTCTTATTTTCTTGTTAATGCTGTGGGGGGCAGGGGACGCAGAATGGGGATGAATGTTGACAGAAAGTCATTTTCTGACCTTGCATATCCGCTGGCTGACCTGCTTTGTGGCATATGCCAGTCCATGCTTTTACAGCAAGTGAAAGCTGAACCTAATGGAATCCCCACAAAACATTTTCCGAAACTGGGCCAGGACGAAAAAGAAGCTGGGAGAGAGACACGGTGGGAAGAGGCAATTCTGAAGTCCTGCATTTGAATCCTGATTGGTCATGTTTTCTGCCCTCTACCCACCTCATTCTCTACTCTTCATCTATGCTGAATTACTTTACAGCTTTTCATAAACTATGCTTTCTCTGTGCTTTGTGTCTTTGCCCACCCTGTTCTTCCAGGATGAAATGCTTTTTCCTCTACTTTGAATGGCTTGTTCTTGCTTATCTTTTCAAACTCAGTTCAGTTATCACCTCTTCCTGGAAGCTTCCTGTGACCCTCCAAGGGTTGCCTTCCTTTGAATCTTTGTCTGACTTCTTGAGCTCCATCGAGGAGGCACTGTGCCATACAGTTCTTGGTGCCCTGTTGGTAACACACACCATTGAAACTGATTATCCTAAACACCTAATGACCTCCTTGTTGCTGAATCCAACAGACATATCTTTGCCCTTTCAATGGAATCTTACACTGTTTACAAATTCTTTCTTCTTGATACCTTCTATTTTGGGTTGACTTGTGCCCCTCAAAAAGATATGTTGAAGTCCTAACCCCTGGTACCTGTGAATAGTTTGTCCACTTGAGTTCCTAAATGATTTCACCAAGAGGAAACCTGATCACATTGTTTGTTTCCTGAAAGTCTTCAATGAAAACTCAGTCTTTAGTTTAAGATCTAAACTCTCCACTATTGCCATCTTGCCTAAGATCTACCTTGTGTCAAATTCTCCATCCTCTTTCTCACCATTCTACCATTTTACCTGTTCTTCAGCCAGATTAAGGTTCTTATGAGTTTTCAAATAAACTGTATTTTTCATGCTTACAAATGCTTCTTCATGGTATTTCCAGTACCTGAATCCTCTTTCCTATCTTATCTGCCTAACTCATATTTATCTTTTAAGATTTGACTCAGTCACGATCTTTTCCAAGAAGTCATCTCTGATCACCTCTCCAGATTCAATAAGGGTTTTTTTTGTTTGTTTGTTTGTTTTTGCGGTACGCGGGCCTCTCACTGTTGTGGCCTCTCCAGTTGCGGAGCACAGGCTCCGGACGCCCAGGCTCAGTGGCCATGGCTCACGGGCCCAGCCGCTCCGCGGCATGTGGGATCCTCCCGGACTGGGGCACGAACCCGTGTCCCCTGCATCAGTGGGTGGACTCTCAACCACTGCGCCACCAGGGAAGCCCAAGGGGTCTTTTCTTTGTGCACTGCTAGCCCTCCATGCCTACTTCTACCATCATTCATACCACACTATGTGCAAGTGTTTTCACATTAGATTCTGTTGAGAGTTAGGAATCCAGTCTCACTTATTACTATATAACCAGGATCTCAACCATAACACTTGCTAGGTAAATGTTTTTCAATAAAAGATTATATAAATGAATTAACCAAGTGCTATGGAAGCAGAAGGAAGATAATGATCACAATAAAAATGGCTTCACAAATCTGAATATAAGACTTGTTCAGGGACTAAGCTAATCTCCCTATTTTGGTATGTATACTATGCAGTGCTGTACTCAGACACATGGTTTGAAGAGGACAGAGCCACATTTTTGTGTGTGTGAGTGAATGAACTAGCTAGAAAATTATAAAACTGTGGTGGAGATTAGTGGTGGGGGAGGTGAAATTCTACCTAATTCCTCTGTCATAGTCTCTCAGTAAACTGAAAAGTCATCTGGAGTCCAAAGCTCAGTCCTGGATCCATTGCTTACTGGTTTTGGGGAAGGTCTTTTGCCTCTTAAGACTTAGTTTCCACCTATCAAATGGGAATTAAAAATACTTTGCAGAGTTGTTTTGAGGATCAGATAGGACAAAGTTTATGAAAGAGACTACAGTGTCTGATCAGTAGTAGTAAATTTCAACTCCTTTCTTCTCAGGATAGAACAGGCCAGAGTGAAAGGGAAAAGAATAAAACAGCCAATTTTAAACAAATGATTGATATAATTAAAAACTTTTTTTTTGGTTTAGAGGGACAAATGTGTCAAAAGCAACCTTTAGCAGAAGCTCTTTGTAAGAAGGAGGCATTGCTGAAATTTTAGGAAGCTATTGTGAACAATTAAGGAACACTTTGTGTCAAATGTTTTCAGTCTGAGAAAAAGAAAAAAAATTGAGTTAAATTAAAGAGCAGTAACTGATTCCTGGATGCATAAATTGTGCCATTAAGTTTTCTAGTAGAATATCCTTGATTCTGACTGGGATAATGCAACTCTGGCAATGAGCATAGATGGCATACTTTAGATATAGTTTTGCTTTTGAGTACTGTATATTTTATCATTTAATTTTTCCCTAAAGTTTTCCTTTTTATGTCACTTAAGTAATGTATGTTTCCAATCAAAGACCAAAAGAAGAAAAAATAAAACAGCTACAATCTTACCCACCTAGAAACCGCTATTAACATTTCATGTTATATCTTTTGGGATCTTTTCCTAACATATATTTATATTTTTCCATAATAGGACTAGACTGTACATGTTTCATTAAAATGTACTTTTTTCATTCAAGACATCATGAATATTGTTACATGATGGGAAAACATGTGCTGTCAGCCATGAAGAAGTAACCTTTTTCAGACTTCCCTATCACAAACCACTAGAATATGGTATGAAATATTTAAAACAACAATTTCAAATACTGGACCACAGGAAGTATGGGACTGTGATTCCCCAAATAAGGGAAACAAATTAGGTTAGCTCTACAGTCATCCTGGCTTTTTGCCTAGGGACAATTTATAAACTGTGGGGTAAGAGGCAAGCTCTAAAAGAGACTGGCCGTCTCCTGAGTTGAGGAGGAAGAGACCATGTAGGGGAGAAGAGGCATCTGGGATTTGTTAAAGTACGGGAGAAGATGAAGTGCTCCAGAAATCTGCACGAGGTCCCCTTGTGACACCATGAATAGCAATTTCTACTTGCATATGATGAAACTCCATGAGACTAGGCAAAGAGCAACTTTATGGAAAGAAGAATTATCAGGGAGCTTTAAGCTAAAAAATTGCCAAAGCTCACATAGAGCTGGGGAATTGGTTGAGTTCATGCCAGCCAGAGTGTAGAGACCTTGTTGAATACACAGGGATTTTGTTACAGATGTCAGCAAGGGCACACCGTAAGGGGGTGTGAAACAATCCCCAGGTCAGCCCTAATAAAGCTTAAAATAAGCTTAGGAGAAGTCAGATGGATCCACAAACCTCGTGTGATTCTGGGCAAGTTAATTAACTTTCTTAGTCTCAGTTTCCTCACCTGCAAAATTGGGGTGATAACTATATCTACCACCCAGTGTTGCTTGGGGATTAATTAAAGCTCTATAAGAATAGTTAAAGAGGGGTGGGGTAGGAAGGGTGGGAGGGAGACGCAAGAGGGAGGGGATATGGGGATATATGCATACATGTAGCT
Source organism: Phocoena sinus (assembly GCF_008692025.1). Taxonomy (NCBI): domain Eukaryota; kingdom Metazoa; phylum Chordata; class Mammalia; order Artiodactyla; family Phocoenidae; genus Phocoena; species Phocoena sinus. The sequence continues at coordinate 66,411,826 of NC_045779.1, read as the reverse complement.
GATTCACTTTGTTATACAGCAGAAACTAATACAACATTGTAGAGCAATTATACTCCAATAAAGATGTTAAAAAAAAAAGAATAGTTAACATTCATTGAGCACTTACTGTTAGACATAATTGACTTATAACAAGTACTCTATAAATTCCGGCATCATTTTCAATGGTTGTATGACATTCTGTCCTCAGGAAAAGAGCTGTGGCTAGTATCAAAGCTCGTGTGCACAAGGTATTTCTTTATAGCCACCAAACCAAAAAATCACACTCAACAGCCATACCTAAAAAAGACTCGTTACTTTAGCGGTCAGCCAATTCAGTATTTATGGATGGTTTTCAATGACTTGTTAAGTGAACCCAAAGATCTTTATTTTAACCCCCACTGCACAGAACGCTGTTCACTTACTTACTGACTTTACTCAACTGAACTGTCAAGTCTTGAATGCAGAGACTATGCTTACTCATTTTTTGTATTCCCTCATACAGCAGAGTCTGTTGCAGAGTGGACTCACAATAAATGTTTGTTTAGTTGAATTAAATTCAGAAAGTGTTCATTCATTTACAGAAGAAATTAGGTGGTAATAAAATACTAAGTCCTGTTCCATTCTACAGAGGAACGGGTAAGCTGCCATATGAATGCAATGAACTTTCCTGTTTAATAGTTGGTAAGCAAATTCTTCCTTTATCACCGGAAATTAGTGCTAACCTTTCCTCTACCACAGTGTGCATTCAAGCCCTCAAGACACCCTGCTGAGGCAGATGGGTGACATGCGAGCAGGAATGTTGTAATATGCTCAGCATGAAAAGAACCCAGAAATTAAAATAAGATTGAAGCCGAGTGGAGAAAAAGGTTATTAGAATATGTTCTAGAGAAAAAGCTGGAGAATGCTCCATGATCCCTTCCTGAGGGGAAAGAAAAATGTAACTTTCGATTAACTCCCTGATACCTTAACTCTCCCTTCTCCCACGTGCTCCTTTTAGCAAAAGGAAACCAGCCAATGGCATTTATTTTCACTCCAAGCCTTTGTCAGACTCTCAGGATGTCCAGGAGCTCATTCTGACCACTTGGTGGACATGGCTTGGGCTTTGGACTCAGATCATCTTGGGTGTGATCCTGGCTCTTCCCCAGACAAACTGGGAGACCATGAACAAATCCTTCACACTTTCAAAGCCCCAATTTCCTTACCAATAAGATGGAAATGTTGGTGCTCACTTTGAGAATGCTTGTGAGGACTAAACCATCAAGTGTTGAGTATTCAAAAAGATGTGGTACCCTTGCTTCCTGTTTCTTGAAAGAAGAGTAAATAAAATCCGATTTTGAAAGCCACGTGAAGGGCATGTATTGTTTTCTTGGTCTTTCTCTTTATGTTTATTATGAAGCACTGCCCAAGAGTCTTTTCTTTCTTCTATGAATGGAGAAGACCCTCTTGTCCACCTTTTCATACCAAGGGAGGCGTGGCTTTCCCTCTGGCTCTTTGTGGCTGCTCTCGCATGGGTTTGTCTTAGGGACTCACCACAAGACCACCCTCTGACCTTTCTGAGGTCAAATCAGCCTACGGTCAGTGTTCCCAGATGCTCTGCTCTGTCTTTTCCTTCAGGTCATTGACAGCCACACTGCAAGGGAGTATCATGGATCAGAGAGTGACTCTGCAGCTCCAATAAGCCAATGTAAAGGTCATCAGATTCTTTTGGGGTGAATAATTTAGCTTTTGGCCTCCAGATGATTCCCAAGGGGTAAGGAGTGCACTCTTTCACGATTCCATGCCGTATGCCGCTCCTCTGCCTGAACTGTGCTTTCCCCCTCCCCCCTTTCCCAGAACAACTTGGCAAAATCTTACGCTTTTTTAAAGTCTTAACATGTTATTGCCTCCATGAAAACTTCTCTTTCTACATTACATTAACATTTAATGAGATCACATTACTATAACTAGAGTTTTTCCCTGTAAAGTTTGTGGTACAATGAATGTACCCCTTTCTATACTAAGAATGCATAAATTTAGAGTTTCTATTCTCCCTCACCTATCTAATAGCTAGAGAACCAGCAGTTCAGACCTCTCCAAGTTCCTTTTGTTCTATCTTCTACAAAGTTTGGGGTCTCAGGTGACTCTAAGTGCCTTTGGATGGGAGGTGGTCCACTTGGCTTGGTCTCACTTCAGTGTATTTTCTGTGGCAAAAGGATGCTCGTGGATTGACAGAAGCTGGCCTGGGCAGGTTGCGTCCAAACCCCAGCTGCAGGGAATTCCAAGGTTCCAATGATGGCCACAGATGTTATAATAACTTGGTGTCCTGCAGAAGAACTCCAGCTGAATTGTACAAGCCCTTTGGAATCAAAGACTTTTCATCTTCCTCTTTCTTTAGTAGCATAAGGCAGTGGGGATTGGGACTGTTGTAGAACAATACTCAGGGAAACTGTGTTGCTGCTTGATTGTTTCAAGTCAGATCAGAAACACACAGGTATTCAAGTCTCATCAGCAGAAAATACAAAGGGCTTGGGACCATGTAACAAAGGATTGGAGAAATGCTTGGGGTAAACATGGGAGTATGGCAGGAACAAATGCTACGTGTTCCCCACACTGTTTTCTCTCCTTGAGAAAGTAGCAAGACATTTCCCAATCTCTACTGCAAGTAGGTTGGGGTCATATGACTGACTTTTGGACAAAGCAATGTGCATGGAAATGATGTAAGGCACTCTAGGCATGGTCTTTAAAAACCTGACCCTCGGGACTTCCCTGGCAGTCCAGTGGTTAAGACTTTGCCTCCCAGTGCAGGGGGTGTGGGTTCGATCCCTGGTCGGGGAGCTAAGATCCCACATGCCTTGCAGCCAAAAAACTAAAACATAAAACAGAAGCAATATTGAAACAAATTCAATAAAGACTTTAAAAAAATAAATAAATAAAAATCTGACCCTCCAGCTCTCTTTTCCTTTCCAAGGCAATGTAAAATGAGTTCCAGGGGCAGGGTTTCAGGATGAAGGTGAACAGCTCAACTCTCACTGGACTGTGATATGGATGAGAAACTTGCGTTGTCACTGCTATATTAGTGTTTACTGTTACCCTAGCATAGATTAACTGACTTAAGAAGAGGGAAGGAGCTTTCCTTGCCTTTCAATCTATTCTATAGTTAGGTCCAGGAATTAAAAAAAAAAAAGTAGCTCCAGAAAATTCCAAGGAGCTACAGTTTAGTAGGGAAACCTCTACTAGGCTACAGTCAAAAGGAGTACAGCTCTAGCAATTAGATCTTTTGGTTTTCACATACAGCTAGCAGCACAGACTAGTCTCAGGGCACCTAAGTGAGGACAATTTCTAGAAACCTCCACATTATCAACTCAGAAACAATCCACTTCGTGACTTTCTGGTGACGCTCCTCTCCCAGGTCTTGGCTCTCTTTTCTTCCAATACAGTCAAGCCTTCTTCCCTTGTATCCTCCTATAAGGGGAAGTCATCATTGGTGAGACTAATTGAATTATGCTCTTCTAAGGGAAGCTCTGCTTAATGATTCTGGACAATTTATCATTTCCATCTATAATCTGAAGTAGGACAACTTCTCTTGCTAAAATCATAATTTTAATCTGTAGGCAAATGCCCATGATATTATGTATTACAGTAATAAGGTTGCCCTACTTACTGGTATACCTGCCCTAGTAAACTGTGATCTCCTTAAAAAAGGGGACCATAGTTTTGCATGTTTGCCATCTCTGTATGTCCAGCACCCAGCAACCAGGCTTGGTATAAAGAGATTTATGGTCCAAAATGAAATGACCAAGGTACTTACCTTCCAAAAAACACCCAGAAGCTTTTTTCTGCTTTTTCTATTTTTTTTTTTAAATCTTTATTGGAGTATAATTGCTTTACAATGGTGTGTTAGTTTCTGCTTTATAACAAAGTGAATCAGTTATACATATGCATATGTTCCCATATCTCTTCCCTCTTGCGTTTCCCTCCCTGCCACCCTCCCTGCTTTTTCACTTTGCTTGTGGTGGCTCTTTGCCTGGAAGTTGGAAGCTACAGTTCTGCCACACATTTCTACCAATATTTCTCCTTAGAGAGCCTTTACTTAGGATAACCTCTTTGGGTGGGCACAAGGATATGCCCTAGGGACATGCCCCTCCCCCGCCATGTCCAAGAATTATAATGAAACAGTTGCCTCAAGGCTGGAATTATCCTCCATTCCTGCTGGCAGCAGCCAATGGCTTTGTGGGGCTAGCAGGCTGAAGTCATACTTGGAGCAGACTTTGCTCATGGAGATTCGTCTCAAATGCCATGTGCAAGGGTGACTGGCCATTACGCCCAAAATAAAACTGGTTAGTGGCCCTCCTCCTAATTTTTTCTCAACTGAGGAAAATAGCTCAGGAAACAAAATTCTGAGGACTCATATACTGAGAGAACATAGAATCGTAAGAGTTTAGAGATGAAAGGAGACTTTAAGATCTTTTTCCAATCTCCCCACTCAGAAAACTGAGAACCAGAGAGCAAAGTGATTCACCCCAAATCAAAACATTTGAGAGCAGAAAAGCCAGAATTAGAACTGGGCTGCTGGAGAACGTGGAGGTAGTCTTTTCATCTTACTCTTAAGCTGCTAAAACATTTTTTTTCCTGACAACGTGTGGGACCCGAAGTTGGGCAATACCTACGATACATACTGTATACTGTGCTCAAAGCTTCACAGGGGTCATCTAATCTCACCTCAAAAACACTATTCTCTGTTCTGCAAAGGAAGCAACTGAGACTTTATTAAGCAGCACAACAGCCGGCCCAAGTCCGCCCGGCCACTCAGGGTCTGAAGAGACTGAATATCTACCTGCCTGTTTCTAGGGCCCAGGGTCGTAACTGCGTTTTACAGCAATTTGGTGCCCCTGAGAAATGAGTATGTTGTAACCCCCAAATTCAAGACCTTCCTAAATGCCAGAGCATGCCCTCGGCCGACCTGTGAGACACACCACTTGTCTTTAGGGCACAGGACCACATCACTTGCCCAACCTACATCAAGCCTTCCAGAGGGGTTCCTTTTGCTTTGGAACCACTGACTGATTCCCTCAATTTTGGTTTTAGCTCTGCTGCCAACTTCTGTGTGATTTTTATAAAGTTACTACATCTCTCTTTACTTCATGAGTCACCTCAATGCCAACTCCAATAAGTTGTGAATCAAAAGTCTGAGTCTCTGTGTCGAAAATCATTTTGAAGCCGCAGACAGGCTTGGTGGAAAAGTATGTATGATTAGTGATGTTTGCCATAGATACTAAGGGGTTGGTATCATATATGATATGATTTGCCATCCACAGACCAGAGGATTTTTGGGGTCCCTCTGAGGTACCTCCAAGTTAAAATGAAGTCCTCCTTGAATTGGCAGTGAAAGAATTAATCAGTTAGTTATTCCTTCCCTCCACCTCAGAAACCTGCAGTCTGTGGAAAAGATCTTTGATGGTGAATCTCAGGAAATAGCAAATCCAATACTTTGCCCAGTGGGCAAGCACCCTCCTACCACCAGCTGGAAGGGCACATGCGGCGCCCTCCTTAGCTATAACCTGAGGTGATCCACAAGTGCTTAGAGCAGAGAGACAGAGGGAAACTGAGATGCCCCAGGACTTGAGAGGTGATGTGTCTAAGTTTAAAACGTTTCATTATAAAATTTGAGACCTAGACAATCTCCCTGTATCTGTGTGATTAGGAATAGGGCAAGCAGAGCCAGAGGGGTAAAACACCATTTTATTTCACATATTTACTGAGAATCTCCTCTGTGCTACGCACTATGTTAGACAGAGAAAACAAACAATAAGCGAGGCACAGTCCCTGGCTTCATGGAATTTATCAACTGTAGTAGAGATGACCAGCTGTCCATCAGAGATATATGCTTCCCCTTCCAGAGACGAGAGGTGTTACTGGAAAGAGGCTGTCGGACAGAGATTACTTTTCTCAGCCTCGTTCAAAGTCACATGAGGCCTTAAAGTGAGTTCTTGCCAACAGAATGAACAGAGGGGATGTACTGCACTTCCAGGGCAAGCGGCCTAAGGAGGAGATGTGCCTTCTACACTTTCTTTCTGCTCCTGTCCTGGATGAACACAGTCTCCTAGAGGACTTGGGTACCACGATGACCTGAATCACCTGTGGAAAACTAACTGCTGGTGATTAATACCTGCATCCAACTGCTAACATGGGCAAAAAATACACTTTGACTGCATGTGAAAATATAAGCCACTGAAGTTTTGGAGTTTATTTGTTACATCAGCTAGAGTTTCTTCAACAAATACACCCTATAGTGTTTGGAGCAGATACATAAACCAGAAATTACAATGTCACTTAATTTTGTCTCACGATAGTTCTATGTGCTATGGGAATATAGATCTGGGGATCAGGAAAAACTTCCTGCTAAAAACTAAACGGCCCATAGGAATTAGCTATGGGAAAGGGTGTGGGTAGCATGGAGGTGGAGGGGTCAGAGGAAATGGCAGGTGCAAGGGCCCAGAGGAAAGAAGGCACCTGGCACCTTCTGTAAAAAGCAGAGTTAAAAGCTTGCACTTAAGGTTGAAACAGGGAGTGGGGAGTAAACAGATGGAGTGGTGAACAGGGCCAGATCACGGCATGCTGCAAGTTTTAACTTTGACGTGAAGACAGTGGCAATCCATTATTGCTTCCCACTCTCTAGCACAATGTCAGTTCCAAAGGAGTGAACATATATTTGTTGCCTGGTAGATTAACAAATGAGTGGACCATTTAAGAGCCTGTTGTACTAGTTCAGATGAAAGATGATGGGGTATAAACAAAGGTAATGAAAGGTAATTGATGTGGATATAGCTGAGAAATTTATTACTTAGCAAGTGATTGTTTGTGTGTGGGAGTACAAGGATGGTTTCCAGGTTAGCTTGCTTGGTGAGTTGCTACCGGTATATATAATAATTGCCATGTACCAGGGACTGTTATAAGCATTTTATGCATGGTCATTTATGTAATCCTTATAAAACCCTATGAGTTAAAGTTAAGTAATATAAATATCAGAGGAGAAAAATGTGGCACAGAGGGATTAATAGTTTACCCCAGGTCACACAGCAAGTTACCATTGGAGCCAGGAGTTAAACTCAAAGGGTCTGGCTTTGGAGTTTGTGCTGTCAATGGTAAGAAGTTTTTATCTGCTATTATAAGACATAGGAGGGGAATCTGCATTGGGAAGAAGAAATTGAGTTCAAATTTAAACTTGTGAAATTTAAGCTGTCTGTGGAACACACAAGTGGAAATATCAAGTAGGGAGGTGAGTATTTGTAATACAATAGCTGAAGACTGTGCCTAAAGTTCAAACTCTAAGAAAATGATCACAGAAAGACTGAGAGTTTATTGCAGTTAGTATAAAACTGCTAAGAAAGAAAGCAACCATATGAGTGTAGACAATATGAGATGAAGATGTTGGGTGGCATAAAAGACATCAGTGGGCTTTACAGGATGTGCATAAAGAATAGGAGGATTGAAATGGAGTAAAGACAGAAACATTTCCCTTAGTTAAACCTGACTAAGGGTCCCATTGATTTCCTAATGAGAGAGGGCCCGGAAATCACCAGCAGAGCTAGAGTATATCACTGCTTTTACTATAAACAATGGTAAACATTTATTTAGCACGTGCCCCTGTTCTGGACACTCTGAAAGCACTCCGTGCACATTTTCTTTTTTGATCTTCTCAGCAAATCCATGCAGTAGGTATACTTTTTATTCCCATTTTACATATGGGGAAACTGAGACTTAGGTGAAGGAAGCTGCCCAAGGACGCAGGAGTGACAAGTTTTGGAGTGACACTTCACTCGAGCCTTCTGACTCTTTATCCTGGTAATGCCCTTTCTCCTACTCTTCACATACAGCCTCGTCTAAGCCAGACTGTGTTTCTGAACTAGGAAGTTTCCCAATGTTCACAATATGTCCTTCATGTGTGTTGTTCAAGACAGTCCATTGCTTTCTAGCTGCCCTTTTCCCCATTGACTTATCTCTGGACTGACTGGGAGGTGGATGCTGTACTTGCATGTGCAATTCCCAATTCGTTACTTCTTGGTGGACTTGATTTCTTATTCTGGGGCCCAGGAGGGTGAAAATTGCCCAAGAACATCCTAGGGTTTATTTGGGGCAAACTATGAAGAAGGTAAATTGTGCCCTTTCTTCCTTTCATTTGACTTGAGTAACTGCCTTTTCGCTAGTACTACCCCAACTCTCCAACTTTCTTACTATTTAAAGTAATTTCAGTGAACCTCTTCTGTGAACCTGGATCTGTGCTCCATGTTGTACATATAAAGATAAATAAAATATGTTTTACTGTAAATTCAGGAATGTAAACAAGTAAGTAGAGTGTTATATGATAAATGCTACAAAAAAAAGCTTCTTCAAGGTAGAGAGAAGCACAAAGCAGGGAGTACTAAACCATTCCTAAGAGTGAGGGTTTGATAGTTCTAGGTATACTCCCCAGGGCTAGAACAAGTTGAGCTGGTTTTCAGAAGATAAAAGATTCCCTGGGCTGGATGTGGAGGTCATGTTGAATGACCGGTGAAGAATCAGGCAGTCTGGAGGTACAGAGGTCTGATTTACCAGGGGACAAGCTGGAAACAGTGAGTAGTCCATTATGACTGGGGCAGAGTCTGTAAGATGGAGAGAAGTAGGATGCAAAGCTGAAGAGGCAGGCCAGAGACAGATTTAGAGAGGGCTTGGATATCATGCTAGAGTTTAGACTTTCTCCTGTTCTGACCAAGAAAAGCCAACAAAGGATTTTCATCAGGGCAGCAGTATTATGAGACTTTTGTTCTCTAGGTTCATTCTGGTGGCTTCTTGGAAACTGTGATCCAATAGATTTTAGAGACACAGTTTGAGGGTAGGGTAAAATTGAGAGATAATGAGGGACTAAATGAATGTAGATGCAGTGGAAAAGGAAGACAAGGGTTCTGAGAGCTATTTATGAGAGATTTATGAGAACCCAAAGGGAATGTTGACCAGGGTTGTTAAGGTTTCTGACATGAAAAAATATGGATGGTGATACCATGCAGCAAGAAAGGAATTCCAGGTCCAACAGGTTTCCAGAAGGGATGAAAATAAATAAGTTTGTCTTTGAATGTGTTTTCATTTGAAATTCCATTTGTACATCCAGGTAGAGATAGTGAATGAGGGATTTAAAATATAGGTTTAGAGCTTAGGAGAGCAGTTTGGGCTAGAGATAGAGATTTGAAAGTTATTAGCACACAAATGGTAAATAGATGTGTTTTTTGTAAGAAAAAAAAAAAGGGGGGTAGACTTTATTCTATAGAGTGAGAAGAGAGCTAGGTAGAGGATGGAAACTCCTGGCATGCCAACATTTAAGGGTGAAGAAAGGAAAAAGAGAGAGAAATTGTTTACTGGATGATTAAGGGAAACCAGACAGAAAGAGTTCACTGAGGCAAGGGACAAAAGAATTTTAAAGAGTTAAATGTCAACAGAGCAACAGGGAATAAGACACGGAGTGAAAAAGGGTCAGCTGGCTGTGGCAGTTACTAGGTCACCAGAGACCATGGAAGAGAAGTTTTGTGAAGTGATGAGGCCCAAAGCCAAATGGCAGTAGTAGGTTAGGGAGTAAACAAAGCTTGAGCAAGTGCAAGCAGTAAATGCAGGCTACTGGCTTAAGAAGCTGAGGTTAGACAGGGTAAGTGACTTTGCTCAAGGTGGTGAGGCTCATACGGGGTGTAGCCAGGGCATCATACCAAGCGGCCTGAGGCATTAAAGTATCCTTTGAGGGTTTCCACTTAGTCATTTATTTATTTATGCAGGTATGTATTGGTCACCTACTCTATTCTAGATGACCAGGAGTTAGACCCCTTAGATACTGTGTCCTGCAAAGCAAGGTATGGGTAAATGTCAAGAACAGTCTAAGATTTTACTCTACTTGCAAGCTAACAAGTTAGCCTGCCATGGTTTCATGGCAGCTGGCTGAAGGGAGGAGACTCCTGGGTCAGAGAAAGAGAACAGTTGATTGCTTATAGCAATAACAGTAACCAGAGTAACATCATTTTCTTAAGCCAAGCTCTTGAGCCTCAATTCCCATAGGATGGGTGACACAATTAGGGCCATGTGATGTCTCCATACACAGCAAGAAGCATTACAGGGGAAGAATTCTGAGTTTAGGGAACTTGGATCTTTTATAATGGGCAGCAAGCATTGCCTAACCTTTGCCCCAATATTTAACTCTATTATATTGGACAGCAAATAAACCTGCCTTCTGCCTTCTGCCTTCTACTTCTAGCTTCCACAGCTGTTCGCTATACAAACATTCAGGAAAAAACAGTCCAGAACAAAGGGAAGCAGAGCTTCTACTTGTAAGATGTGCAGAAATACAAAAAAACCCATGGAAAATTGTCTCTGAACAATGATGTGGTATAAACTACAAAGTTCCTACTTAATATTCATTTTCTTCCACTTAGTAATAAAACCCAAATAGATACCAGACAGAAATGTACCTAATTGAAGACTGCGTGAGAGCTGGAGCTCCAGCAGCCTTCTTGTGACTGAAGGTTGTAGCTACACATCAAAAGGGGTAGAATAGAGTGACAGGAGGAGTCTGGGTCCCTGATAGCAGCTCTGGACGGACTGCCTATCTCTAGATTTTATGTGAGTGGATAAATCTTTATGTGTTTATGACATTATATTGGGTTTTGCACGATAACGGCATATTAGCAGCCACGCACGAATAGTTACTATTAGTAACTGAATGCAGTTAGTCTAACTAACACAGATGAGGGAAAGAATCCTAGACAGAAGTCAAGATAACGAGGGGATTAGAACTACAGCTTTCAGTTTGCTACTAACTTACTGTGTTCCCATGAGTATGCAACTTGACCTCTGTCAACTTCATATTTCTCAGCTAACTCTTAGGTACTTCCTAACTCTAACATTCTTTTGGTTTTCAGTTCTTAAAACATCGATCCTTTTTTGTTTTTCAGTACTCCTTTGTTCTGTATCTTATTTTCTTTTGGACAGGTGCCCATCTGAAAAGTAACTGGATGAAAAGAAATCAGATAATATCTTAATTTGTTGTCTCCCTTCTCCTAAAACGGAAATATTGCACTTTGGAGATGTCTTAACCTAGGGGTACGACTTTCTAACAGATTCCCAGGCAGTTTATTTATTTGTTTATTTGGCCGTGCAGCATGTGGAATCTTAGTTCCCCAACCAGGGATCAAACCTGTGCCCTCTGCAGTGTAAGTGTGGAGTCTTAACCACTGGACCACCAGGGAAGTCCTCAGGCATTTTTAAGCTTAGTAGGTGAAGGGCTTAAATGAAAATAGCTCATAATAATGAAAATTATCTGTTATAACTTCTCTATTCTTAGTGCTTAGCACAGAACCTGGCATGCAATAGGTCCTCAATAAATGCTTATTGATAAACGAACCAACACCCTCATTTTAGAGAATAGAAAAGTTAAGGGCTAGAAATGGGTGGGGGGTGATCTCCTTTGATTATATTTGATAAACTGCTACCTTCACTACCATGCAGAATGCGGCCCAGAACTTTTCATATAAAATAAATCCCTGATAATCTAAAATAGAAGAGGTCAAAAAGAAAAAAAGTGATATTTGAGTTAAATGGTTTCTGGTTATCAGTTTTTCTTTTTTAAAGAACAGTAGGTCATTTGTTCGTTGGAAACATAGCTGTCAGTTTAAATTATGCCCTCGTTTGAGTAAATTGATACTGGATAATGAGATTTCACTGAATGGCTATATATATTTTTTTCTCTGGGCTAAATAATTCCAGTTCCTCTAACCTTTTCTCATGAATTCTATTTTCTAGGTTCTTAATCACTCTCTTTGTTCTCCCATGAGATTGAATAAAAATGTTAACCAGTAACACATATCATAGGATGAGTTTTACATGAACATTAGCTGTACATCACGTCATTGGTGACTATAGTGTCAGATCTAGTCTTTTATTATATACTAGAATACTATTCTTCGTAACTAATGTGTGGAATTGCCTCTGAGTTTGTATTAGTCTGTAGGTCCATGATGCTAACTCTCTGTATATTACCAAGAATCTAAATAATTAATATTAAGCAAACCAAATGGCAAGTTAGCAGGCGGGATTTTCTCATTTTCAATCTGAATATTTCATCTGTTCACTCGTGAATCCATCCATCGATTCTTTCAACTAGCATGCATTGTTCTCTTACTCTGTGACAGGCTCTGTGCTAAATGCTGCTGTAGACACAAAAGAGAGCCCAGAGGCTCAAGGGTCAACACCAACTATAAACCAGCAATTACAATAGAGTGTGGTCAACACGAAGATATAAAGACAGGATGCTATAAGAACATGACTGCCCCCGAATGCACTTGCGTTCAGTTATCTTGAAGGACAAGTAGTTAACCAGGCAAAAAGAGTGGTTGCTGCACTACGTAATACTAACATACACTATAAAATAGTTATTACTCCTAAAGGACTGTAGATTGGGGGAGATTACTTTATGTGCTTGCCATGATACAGGACCATGATTGAAGTAGAATGCCTTTCCTGTGTCAGGTACTATGTGAGATGCTGGAGCTATAGCAGAGAATAAGCTAAATATGTCGGGGAGTTTAATGTCTAGAGGAGGATACAGACAAGGGAACTGATGGTTAAAATTAGTGACCTATTTTTTCTCAGGACAGTATCAGTTTATTCCCATTGCCCTGTCTTAATTATTAACCATATTCCCTTTCACTTTCAAAACTGTCCCGGTTTGAATGATAAAATTTTATATGGTCATCCTTGTCATGGTACAATGTGACAATTGCTACCCCAGAGGTAATAGAGGGTGTGATGGGAGCCTTGATGAGAGAAGAACAAGAAGAAGCTTCTAACGCAGTCAGTGAACCAGTACATGGATGTTACTGATGACTTATTTCTAGAAATTTACAAATGATAGCGATGAGGTAAGTTCCTTATCCGAGAAGAAGTACTCAAAAAAACTACCCAAGAAACTGCTTTAATAGCCTGACCCAGGGAATTGTTGATAACTCTGTTACACTGGTGTGGAAATGAAGGTGTCTAATGGAGCATCAAGCTGTGTCCATGAGAAGTCAGTTTTTCTCATATGCAATTAGCAGAGCTGTACAATCAATAGTGTGTCCCTTTGGAGGGGTAACAGAATCAATCAGTTTACAAGATTAAGCTTGTCTGGACGGCTGTCCATTCTGTTGGAAGAATGTTTGAGCTGCTATCAAAATGAATCCTGAAGTCACCCAAATGAAAATGTGTCTCAGAATTTCTTGAAGGTCCAAGTAAAGCGCTTGTGCATGTTTGGAAAGAAATGGATACACACATAATCATTCAAGGTATTTTTACTTTTTCCCATTAAACACATATATATACCTTGGAGGAAGAATCAGGAATATTTAAACTCAAAAGGCAAAACATACTTTGAGAATGGATTGAATTGATAAACAATAGATTATGTAAAAATGACCCCTTTTCTTGTATGTGTGAGGTTGGGGTTCCTTAGTGGCTTAGTGGCGTGTCATCCAGTCAGGAGGACTCAGAAAGCTAAAGAGAGAGGAGGAGGGCTGAAGAGATACCTATTGCCATGCATCCATTTATCATTCTCAACTGTCTGTAACTACAGGTCCAGGTGGAGAGAAAAAGGAAAGTCTCTGAGAAGGTAGCATGACTTTTGAAGAGCCAGGATTGTTAGAAAGAAGTAAGGGAGAAAACCAAAAATATCTAGCATCTCTACATGCCAGGCACTGGCTGAGTGCTTTACTTATGATGCCTCCTTGGTTCCAACAATGATCCAGGCGTAAATATGACGAAACCCGTGAATATGGGAAACCCGTGACTTAGGCAGTTTCAGTGATTGGTCCAAATGCAGGCCACATACGCTGATGGTGCCTCAGCTAAAGCCCAGTTTAGTTAAACACCAATGACTGTGTTATTTCTTCTATTCATTCTTCCAGTAATATCTTGGGTATTAAAAAATGGATATTTGTGATATGTGAAGTTGGTGAAAGGAGAGGAGATTCCTAAGGGAAACACTGGCATGAATGGAGGTTCTATTTTAGCCGGGAATAGAGCATGTTTACAAAACACATACCATAGACTCTTCTTCCATCATGGCTAGAGGTAGCCAAAATACAGCATAATCTTTTTAGCAGCAGAACAAAGAAATAATAATAATAAAAGATGAAATTAAACAGAGAAGATTCTCATGTTCTCTGTAAAGCATAACCAGAAAATTCATCACGGGCCCTATATCAGTTAGAGTTCTCGGTTGCAAGCAACCATTACCACTTTTGGTTAACTAAAGCAAATGAAGAGGGGAAATCCAAAGAACTGACTTTCAGGAAGCGTAAGAACCAGGACGGCTCCTGGAATCAAGGAAGCAAAAACTGACAGTTTCTTCTAGGAGCTGCCACCAGCATAACGATCCAAACTCCAGTTTGGCTACGGGCCCACTCTTTGATGAGTGCAGCAAGGCTGTTTGAGAACAAAGGAGGTAGTTCCACAAAGCAAAAGCCATGTTAAAAACTACATGATGTTATAAAAAAGAATGAAATAACTCCATCTGAAGCAACATGGATGGACCTAGAGATTGTCATACTGAGTGAAGTAAGTCAGACAGAGAAAGACAAATATCATATGATGTCACTTATACGTGGAATCTAAAACAACAAAAAAGGAACAAATGGACTTATTTACAAAACAGAAATAGAGTCACAGATGTAGAAAACAAACTTATGGTTACCAGAGGGGAATGGGGGGAGATAAATTGGGAGATTGGGATTGAGATATACACACTATAGATAACAAATAAGGACCTACTGTATAGCACAAGAAACTCTACTCCATACTCTGTAATGACCTATATGGGAAAAGAATCTAAAAAAGCATGGATATATGTATAACTGGTTCACTTTGCTGTGAATCTGAACAGCTGAAACTAACACAACATTGTAAATCAACTATACTCCAATAAAAATTTTAAAAAACCTACGTAATGTCAGCAAAAAACAGCCTATTGCCTTTAATTCTCACCACTATGGCTTTAATGCCCTTCCCCTATATATTCGTTTCTTAGAACTGCAAAACAAATTACTATAACCTGGGTGGTTTAAAGCAATGGATTTATTCTCTCAAAGTTTGGAGCTTAGACATCTGAAATTAAGGTGTCCTTAGAGCCATGCTCCCTCTGAAGGCTCTAGGGAAAATTCCTTCCTTGCTTCCTCCTAGTTTCTGGTGGCTCTAGTGGTTACTAGCATGCCTTGGCTTGTAGCTGCATCATTCCAGTCTCCCACTCCACAGTCACATGGCTTTCTTCTCTGTGTGTGTCTTCTCTGCGTGTGCGCTCCTCTCCTTATAAAAAAAAGTGGCCATTGAGCTTAGTGTCCACCCTAACTCAGTATGACCTCATTGAAACTCAACTAATTACATCAGAAAAGACCCTCTTTTCAAATAAGGTCACATACTGGGGTCCCAGGTGGCCATGAATTTGAGGTGGATACTCTTCGATCCACTGCACCCTGTCATTCTTTGAAACCATTTGCTACTTTCTGTCAGAAACTAACTACACTGACCTTTAATTGATGACTTAAGTGTGTCTTTATACGGGGCTGTGGGCCTTTAAGTATATAAACATGTCATGTTTGTGTTTTACTCAGCATCTAGTACAGCGTCTGCTACACTGCAGGCACAAAATCAGTTTACTGAATGAATACGTAAGTGAATATACAGATGAATTACTAACTAGTAGAAGACATTAAAAAAAGCTATAAAACTCATGAATGACACTTGGCATGTAGCCCTACACAAGATTAGAGTCCCATGGCTCTGTCATATACCAGAATAACACTATTGCAGAAACAGCAAATAAATTATGTTTCCTATCCCCCAGGAGGGTTTATAATGAATCGACTATTGAGAAAATTGACTTTGCTTCCACTTTGATTCTTACAAATTCTCAGAAAAAACAGACAATTTCCAACTTCCATGTATTTTCCTTATATTTCTCATCTAACTGGCCTTTTCACAGTGTGATTACATCATGCAATGCTGTTTATCTCCTCCCTTCCTTGGCCGGCTTTCTTTACTTTCACACCCGTTGCAGAGGAGTTTGCTTTTCCTTCAAGGATTTTATTTTTGTACCCTGCTGGTCTGCACTTAATTTACATCTTCTCCTCCAACTTCAAAGGTTTGCGGAGGCTGTGGCTTCACCTCCTGAACAGTGGTCACTTTACTCTTTGAAGTTGAGTTTTCATTGGAAGAGAGACGCTGTGTCTTTTGGCTCTTTCTCTTCACCCACACTGTCCGGAGATGAGGGCAAACCACAGCTGCCCTAAGGATTTTATGGGATAAACCTGATACTTTCTGAATATAAGGAGATAGTCCGCTTCCCTGCTATGACTTGGAACAGGAGAGAACAATGATTCTAAGTTTAGGCAAAATCTTTAGAGGTGCTGATCCTTAAGTGTTGCTCTGTCATGGGAATGTTTTGGGCATAAGAGGACATATGCACATTCCCACAAATCACCTGCGAGAGGCTGGCAGCGCTGTCTTTTATCGTTGACTCCCGTTTCCACAATATAACCTTCCTCCTTTGCTGTGCCTGCCCTGATCACACTTCAAGTTTACAATACAAGATTTGTTTTCCATCCTGTTCCTCGTGCTTTGAGAGAGCTCACTTTGATGACAGTGCCAGGAACTAATTGTGAGGGGAACCAATTGTATGGGAGGATAAAGTCCATGGAGGCCAGAGGTCCACTGCATCCTGAAGAGAAGGGAGGTGCCATAAGAGGATGTGATTCCAGGGAAGATTCCCGACTTCCTTTCCTTGAGAACTCTCAGTATAGGATGTCCAACTCTCCCACTGGAATTAATGAATCTTATGTTTGGAACGGATTATAGAAAAATTCAAGCTATTTTAGAATATGAATTCCTTGGGCAATTGTTATAGAAAAGAAACAGCTGAGAGTCAGATCAACAGGAGGCAGAATCTTAGCTCTGCCTCTGGTTGGGGTAACTTAGGCTAATATTAACAATACTGGCAAGCATTTATTTAGCACATACTATGGGCAAGGCAATGGGATGAGTGCTTTGCCCTCAACAGCTTATTTTATCTCAATTAACAGTTCCGTGAGTAGGTATTATTATTCTTATTATGTCTTACACAATAGAACACAAATACACCAGGTCAGACGTGTCTCCTACGGTTACAGAATTACTAAAGTGGATAATCAAGTCTTAGGGCAAGGTGTTGTGTGCTCATGTACTGAACAGCCACACAACGCTGTAAATAACTGTACCTTGCCAAGCCTTGTTTCCTCATGTGGAAAATGAGGCTAATAATCCTACTTATAGTTTAATAAGATTAAAAAGAGTTGTGGCTGGATTGTGAAAGTGACTAGCTAATTACCTAGAACATACGTTTTCGACATGATTGCTAATACTCTTCTTTCTGCCCTTCTCTCTTCTGGAAACTACAAACCTCACATCTCACCTTGGGAGGCGCCGGACAAAAGGCTTTGCTCTTGTGCAGCATGGCTTGGTGACTTGGCCCAGTGGTTCCACAGGGCTGACTCGCTCATTCCCAGCCAGCCCCATGAGAGCAAAGTCACGGGAGCGGACTCCGCAAGGCTGCCAGGCATCTCTCTCTCCTCTCGGCACATCCTACTTAGCACAAGGCCTCATACATGTTGGCCAGAGAAGCCTCCCTTTTGCTCCCTGTTTCACAATATCTTGATGAAATGTGGTTCAAAAGGGCACCAACCAAGAGTTACACAATCTCCCACTCCTGCAGCATTAAGAAACTAAAGCATCCTTCTGGCTCTTCTGCGGCTCAATTGGGGAATCCGGTCAACCTCTTAGCCCCTTAGAACTCCCAGTGCAGATAACCTAAACCTTAGCCTCATTTCTCTAGGGGGCTGTTATTAGACCTGCTTCATTTATATAATTTTCACAGCCATCCTCCAGCGTCAGTGCCCAACTTTACACAACCGAAGCTCAGCAAGAATCAGAACCTCATTCAAAGTCATGCATGAAGAATTCAAACAAGATCAAGGCTCTTTATATTATTCCACTTTTCATTATTCCACTGGACTGGCAGTATCCAGAAAAAGCATTCATTCATTCATTTACATATATTTATTGAGAGTCTATGATGTGCCAAATAGAGATGCTGGGGATACAGCAGTGAACAAAGAAAACTCTTCTGTTCTGGCACAGAGATTGCAATCGAATTGAGTGGGAAACAAACAATGAATAAACATATAAATGTGTAAATGTCAGGTAACAGTAAGTGTCAAGAGGACGATAAAACAATAAATGCTGGAGAGGGTGTGGAGAAAAGGGAACCCTCTTGCACTGTTGGTGGGAATGTAAATTGATACAGCCACTATGGAGAACAGTATGGAGGTTCCTTAAAAAACTAAAAATAGAACTACCATAGGACCCAGCAATCCCACTACTGGGCCTATACCCTGAGAAAACCATAATTCAAAAAGAGTCATGTACCACAATGTTCATTGGAGCTCTATTTACAATTGCCAGGACATGGAAGTAAACTAAGTGTCCATCGACAGATGAATGGATAAAGAAGATGTGGCACATATATACAATGGAATATTACTCAGCCATAAAGAGGAATGAAATTGAGTTATTTGTAGTGAGGTGGATGGACCTAGTGTCTGTCATACAGAGTGAAGTAAGTCAGAAAGAGAAAGAGAAATACCGTATGCTAACACATATATATGGAATCTAAAAAAAAAAAATGGTCATGAAGAACCTAGGGGCAGGATGGGAATAAAGACACAGACCTACTAAAGAATGGACTTGAGGACACGGGGAGGTGGAAGGGTAAGCTGGGACGAAGTGAGAGAGTGGCATGGACACATATACACTACCAAATGTAAAACCGATAGCTAGTGGGAAGCAGCTGCATAGCACAGGGAGATCAGCTCGGTGCTTTGTGACCACCTAGAGGGGTGGGATAGGGAGGGTGGGAGGGAGGGAGATGCAAGAGGGAAGAGATATGGGGACATATGTATATGTATAGCTGATTCACTTTGTTATACAGCAGAAACTAACACACCATTGTAAAGTAATTATACTCCAATAAAGATGTTAACAAAAAAAAAAAGAGTCAAAGCAGGCTTCTCTGTTAAGGTGACTTCTGAACGGAGCCTTGGATGAAGTGAGGAAGCGACTGATGTGGGTCCTGGGAAGGAGCATTCCAGGAAGTGGAGACAAAGGGTGTCAGGTCCCCGAGGCAGAAGTGTGCTCCACATGTTTGAAAAAGAGCATAGCGGCCCACATGTCTGGCCAGAGTAGGTCACATCACAAATGATCCCTGCCGGGCCATTGAGGGGTCTTGGTGTTTTGCTGTGAGAGAGATGAGCTGGGGGAAGGGGCGGAGTGGAGGGGGCTCTGACCTTCAGAAAGTCACTCCAGTCTCACCACTGGAAAATGAAGGGCTCGGACTGCATAGATAGTTCCCAAGCCTGGCTGCACGTCAAATCCCATAAGCATCCAGTTAAAGATCTAATTGACTGGGCTCCTGCCTAAACCCACAGACCAGGATTCAGTAGGTCTGGGGTCCCAGCTTCATTGGAGGTTCCGATACCCAGATGTATTTGGCACCGTTTTCCTAGACCCATTCTAGGGTTTTCCTGATCAACCCCTCCATCCATCATCTTATGTCTGTACAGGGAAAGAGCAGTAAATACAATATTAGCAGGTGTGAAAAGGCTTCTGTTATTGTTATCTGTGTAAGCAATTACAGTATGCTCTCATTACCTTCCTCTCTCATGACTGTTTTCTTTCTTCCTCTGAACATGAAGAAGAGATTAAATAGCTAAAGAGAGCAAATTATTACATTCTAATGCAGAAGGCTCTTGGATCAAACCCACTATTTCTCTGTGTACTTTTCTGATGGCCTGCAAACTGACCTGATCAAACTGGAGACTTGTGTGCTATCTAAATAATCTGCTTTATATTCTGTAACGTTACTCCAATTACTCATCCTTTCAATAAACTTAATCTATTGATTTGGATGCCTTATTCTATTTCACACTCTTTCTCTTGCTCAAGAAAAGCCTCAGTAGTCTCATAATGAAAGTAAAATAGACTTAAAACGCTCAGGGAACTTTCCTTCCCCGACACCCTTTACACCAAACCCAGCCATGATAATAAGCATGAAAAACTGCTACAGCTTCAGGTGAATGAATTTTGAATTTGAGAACTGACATAGATCGCTTTGCCTACTGATTCGTGCTGTGTTCTAGATTAGGAAGAATGCATTTCACAATGTGTAATCACAAGTGGAAACTTTGATGCCCAATCTTTTAGAGGATCAGTTTAGACCATAGATTTCTCTTGGCACTAGCTCAGCAAACTTTTTCTGTGAAGGACCAGAAGCAAATATTTTAGGTCTAATACTAGACCATGCTGCCACTACTCAGCTCTGCTACTGTAGGACAAAAGTAGCCATAGATAATATGTAAATGAATGGGTGTGGCTGTGTTTCAATAAAACTTTATTTACAAAAACAAGTGACGGACTGGATTTGGCTAGCAGCCAATTTCACTGAATTCCAGTCTAGTCTAATTCCCCTGCTTTTGTTTTTTCTTCTCATTTTAGATTATGACATTGAAGCCCAGAGACGGTATTGACTTAAACTTGCAGCACAGCCGAGAAGGGAACCTGGGTATAATGCTCCTTAGATTACACCAGACAGATCTTTCCCAGGGGTTCATGTTGATATTCAGCCACATGCACTCCCATCTTCAAATGCAGAACTGAGAATGAGTTGAGTACGGGCTGGTGAGATACTGGTATGTGCCTGAGACCCCTGTCAGTGGCTCCTGTGCCTGCTGCCTATCTTTCCTCTTCCCTTTCTGGTTGTGGGGCTGTGGAAGGTACTGTTAATCTGTATTAAAGGTACATTTATACTTTCTGCAACCATAGCAGGTAAGAACCAAGATATTAAAGGAACTGAGAGTAAATATTTGAGACCAGCTATGAGGATGGCATCAGTGTTGGACCCGAATGCATTTACAAACATACTCCATTATCCAGCTTTTCTGTAAATAGACTGTCTCCCCCAAAAGCTTCCTACTTACTTTCCTCTGAGAATAATTTGTACTCAGCACCATGGATTCCAACTAAAATCTTCCTCTTTTGGGCCTACAACACCATTCATTTGATTTTTTTTTGAGAAGTGAGATAGAAGCAAGTGGGTTGCTTATAATGAAACAGAAAGTTCCAAACTCCAATTTCCTGTAGCTCCCCAAATCTTGCTCCAAAAAGTTGAATACAGTTTTGTCTTCTTGCAAAATTTTGCTTATAATAACAAAACCCTCACATTTCTCTTATATTAACAAAGACCGTACATTTTGTTCCTTATTTACTCTTTTCTACAGGAATCTCCCATACTGAATTGACTTTTGGTCAGAACCTGAAGAGCCATGGAATTTGCTGTGAAATTGCCACTTCCTATTTATTAATGAAGGTTGAAGGACAATAGTCCTTGCTAACTGGAACTTTCTCTACCCTATGCTACTAACTCCTCAACCATGATTCCAGGGCTACTTAATGTTCCTTTCCCCTAATTATAGTGACCACACCCATATCTTAAGCTACATTTTGTTTGTTTGTTTGTTTGTTTGCTTGTTTGCGGTACGCGGGCCTCTCACTGTTGTGGCCTCTCCAGTTGCGGAGCACAGGCTCCAGACGCGCAGTCTCAGCGGCCATGGCTCATGGGCCCAGCCGCTCCACGGCATGTGGGATCTTCCCGGACCGGGGCACAAACCCGTGTCCCCTGCATCGGCAGGTGGACTCTCAACCATTGTGCCACCAGGGAAGCCCTTAAGCTACATTTTAAATCCCACATTGGTTGACTTCAGACTCATCTCAGGAATAAAATGGACAGAGATGACATGTGTGGACACTTGTGCAATACTGTTGACAACATATTACATTTAATTGTCACTTTTGTTTTTATTTTCAGCATTTCTTCCAGGGTACTTTATTTTTATGGCAAATATCTGGATACTAGAATAAAAAAAAAATCAGTAGTTTTCCAGCTTCTGGTTATCAGGCCCCACTTTTCTTAAGTTCTAGGAGGAAAATGTTTTTCTCTCAGTATTACTAAAAATCGATTCTCTTTAGTGATTTAAAAATATTTTAAGGGAAATATATCCCTGCCCTTTTAAGGATCAAAAGCCATTTGTATCAGCAGAAAATAAGGTTGTAAAAGTCCCACAAGACAAAAATTATAATTAAAAAGTGATCTTAAATAATTCTATGCAAAATAAATTCTACCCAATTAAGTAGTTCAAAGGAAGAAATGATGTAGACCTGTGATTTACTGCAGACCTTTTGAAAATTGGAAGTAAGAATTGGAACAACTACTGCCATTAAAAAAAAAAAAAGAAAAATCAGAGATGAATTGTGTTACTAGAAACTGTCCTTCCCTAATTACACCAGCCTTTGAAAGAACAAGCTGAGGCCATGAAGAATATAACAAAGGTAAAGTCAAAATACACTTTGGTTGTATATTTCTACTAGAAGTCTTCAAAAAGAAAAACTCACCTTACAGGGAAAAGGTGAATGGCTAGCAGGGTCTCCTTAGAGACTTTAAGGCATCCTGATCTCAATGTTTGTACCAATTTCTGACTGATTGAGCCACTGACTGGTTGATTGCCTGTTACATGCTGGGTATTCTGCTAAGCACTATAATGGTAGTCTCTGTTTTACGGGTCAACATCACTGTCACTAGAGTTTGATTTTGCTGCAGGTACTCAGATGACGTTATCTTCTCACCATCCCAAGGGCCTCATCACTTCTCCCTAAGTTATTCATTTCTATGGTCAAAGCCCATTCTGCTGACAATACAGTGTAGGAATATACCATATTTCCACGAGTCACTCAGTGTTACACTTGGTGAGCTTTCTTATTCTTCAAACCTCACCTACATCTATTGGGCCTGATGACATGTAGACACTAGGAATACAAGATGAATGAAACACGAAAACCTCTGCTCTAGCTGGAGAAACACGTATGATCAAAATGTCTTATACTGGGACAAAGACTTCAATAAAATATAAGAGTCAGTGGGGACTCAGGGGAAGAATTTGGCAGCTTTGTCATGGAAAGCAATCTTCCCAGAAGTGACACTTGATTTGAATCTTGTAGGTAAACAGGGTTATTATTACCTTTGTTGGGAGGCCAGCTCCACTATCTATGATAGATCCTTCTTTCAAAAATGTCATTTCTGGCATCCAACCCCTGCCTGAGACTCAGAAGACATTCAAATGTATCTTCTACCCCAAAGTCCCCACTCAAAGGAAATTTAGTGCTATACCAAGACTAGACTAAGTACGAAACTCCTTTACTGCCAGCAAATATTTTTATCTACTTGTGATACTATCCCTGAGATTGAAGGGTACTTTTGATCATAATTTACTTGAAAGCCCCCAATATACATCTTTATTATTTCTCCATTGGATCTCTCTGGAAATAGATCTCCTTGTTGTTTGCCTGATTTGACAGATACCATCCTTGTACAGTAAATTCTATACACTGGGTTCCTTAACATCTTTCTGTGAGCTCCATGATTTTTCTCTCTTTCTGGTCACTTGACAGAATTAAGGAGTTGGTTGCAGCTAAACAGCAAAAAAAAGCATGAAGGAAGAAACATGTAAAAGGGACCAGAGAAGGAATTTCTCTGATATAAATGGAAGTAAAAAGTGGCACACATGAGAGGACACCCACTTAGGAGACACATCTACTGGACTATAAATGTGCGTGGGGAAGAGGCAGGAGATAAAGCTGGGGAGACAGGCAAGAGCCAGACCGGGAAGCCATGCCACGGTTTTAAAGCCAAGCCATTACACGCCATGCCGAGGATTTTGAGCTTCATCCTTCACGTAATAAGAGACTCATGAAAGATTGTAACCACTTCAGTGAAGCAAGGAGATAATGCAATTTTTTCTTAAAGTTACTTTGGTGGCAATAGGTGAGAATAAATAGAAGGGGCTCAAAAAGAACACCAGGTTGGAAGCTATTAGAAAAGCTGTAATGAGGAGGAACTAAATTGAAGCTGGAAAATAAGGAATTAAGAACAAGAAGGAAATGAGGAATTTTTTTGAAGACGTGAAAATTGAGGTCATGAAGACATTACTGACTGGTTTCATTTATTCATGTGTTCATTCATTCATTCATTTTACGAATACTTTTGATTGCTATGTGCCCAGCATGTATGTGCAAAGCCGTGAACAAAACAAACAGCTCACGTTTGGTTTACAGCCTAATGGGGGAAGAAGCAAATATCAATGGCGTTATTAGAAATAAAGTAATTTAGGGTTAAAGGGGGCTCTTTTAAAAAAAATGGGGCTGTCAGAAAGACCTTTCTGATAAGGTGATATTTGAAAAAGCGCCTGAAAGCAGTGAAGGAATGAAACTGTAATATAGTTTGGGTCGGGGTTTTCTGGGCAGAGCCAATAGTATAACCACAGTCCCTAAAGCAGTGCATGTCTGAAGAGTGTTGTAAGAGGAGAAGCATATTGAAAGGAACTGCATTTTCAGAAAGTGTCCTTTGCCTCCAGTGTCCCTTTTCCTTTGGGCCCCAAACATGGCACCTTCCCTACTCTCTTTTCTGAGGCCCTGGAATGTTCTATTGGCTTCTTTTCACCTATTAGAGTCCTAAAGGCACAGGGTATGCTGGTTGTGCTTGGCCCTTAGAAACAGCAGGCATTTGAAGGGTCTCGGTGCTTCATTTTTGTTTTTAGTGCTGTTTTTTGCTTTATTTCTTAAAAATAAATCCCTACAGAGGCTATTTATTACACAGCAGCAGTCAGCGTGCACCAAGCAGAATTGCTTTTCATAATAAACCTATTCATCTTCTGGCATGTCAGAAATTTCTCAAATTGATAATTATAATAAATATGATTAATACCATATTATATTTAAGTTGTTGCTGTAACATAATTGGGAACAAATATCGTATTGTGATGTTGACAGAGTCGGGTTGGTTGGTGCCAAATGGTGGGAACAGCCAACTGCATTTCATTAACAGCCACGTTCCTACAATGCTATTACGTTTTTCATAATCCCTTTACTCAGGGTTGATCATCCATTCTGTTAGACAAATTATTGCAACAATCACCCTGGAAGTAAATCTGCTGGTGATAATCTCAGCAAGATGGGCTCCCACAGGGATATTAGGTGCCCTGCCTGTGAAATACGCTGGGCAGGTATTGTGATGTTGCGTTTGAGGATTAAGGACTAATCAAAGGGTATGGAAAAGGGGTTGGGACTAACAGAAACGTAAAAGGTGAGTCTGCATTTCAGGTGGCGGGAGGGGGAGGAAGGTAAGATGCCTCATGATCCCTCAGGCTTCTCCAAACTTACCTGCTTCTCCCTTGGTCATATTGACTGCTTCTGCCGTACAATTACTGGTAGTTCTCCAAACACATTAGATTGTTCCCAGGCTCGACTTTTGCATTTGCAAAATGCAATTATCACCTCTTTATATGTCCTCCCAGCTTCTTTGAAAGTCTAACTCTTATTCATCCTTCCAAATCTGATTCAAGTGTCATTTCCTCCTTCAAGCCATATTCAACACTTGCCCATTTTCCCTCCACTGGACTTCGATGATACCACGTGTACTTGTCCATGACTGTGCATCTTACAGTGTATTGTATTTACTTGGTTTTATGCATGTCTCTCAAGTTCTCCTTGAAGGCAGTACTTAGACCAGGCAGAAGATGGCTTGGCTTAGGGAAAGTGCTCAGCAAGTAATTGTTGAACTGAACTAGAATGAGGGGTACTTAGAAACAGTCTGGGTACAATGGGGCCAAAGCTGCTGACCACTCTGGTGGCACACACAGAACGCCTCTAATGCACCGAGTGCGAAAGGCACTGCCAAGGGCCCTAGAAAGCTTTAGGACACTTCCCATAGATATACCCATAAAGGCACACACATGAAATGTTGAGGAATAACACATTTCCTTAGAATCATGGGTTCTCAGCTTGAGACAAATTTTAGATAATTTTCCCCAGGCCTGTACCAAATCACTTAGATTTATAATAGCAGAGATTCCTGGGCCCAGCCTTGACCTTACTACATTATTCATGTATCCATTCAACATTTAAGTACCGACTGAACACCCATTATTTGTCAGGATGCTGGGCTAGGCATTGAGGATAGAATACTGAGTAAAGCTAACATATGCCCCACATTCATGTGGCTTATTATCTTGTGTATATGGGGGAAGGGGTTGCAGACAGCCACCAACCAAGTCATTACACAAATAAATATGTAATTTATACACACACACACACACACACACACACACACACACATATAAACTGTGACAAAAAGTTTCAAGGTGATAGGAGTATGTCAATGGTCAATGGCGGGATCTGAACTGAATTCACCCAAATGAGTAGAAGTCAACTTGGTGAATAGAGGCTGGAAGGCAGAAAACATTCAGGCAGAGGGAACAGCTTGGGCAGAGGCTAGTCGGCCAGAAGAAGCAGGTGACATCTGAAGAACTGGAGACAGGCCTGGGAAGCTGGAACACAGAGAGAGGAGGCTGGAGAGGTCGGCAGGGATAGGACCAATGAGGGACTTTGAGACTAGATTATAGTTTGGGTCTTGGTTCTCAAGAGTGATGGGAGGCCTCCCAATAGATTTCATCTGGATAGTAAATGTTTGGTCATATTTTATCTAAAGAGCTCACTCAGTCTGCAATCTGCTGCAACAGGAAGGGGAACAAGTGTAGCAGCAGATCAACAAGTCAGGAGGCCCTGGCAGTGGTCCACGTGCTCGTATAAGGATAGTAACAGTGGGGATAGCGAAGAGTTGGTAGATGCAAGAGATATTTAGGAGGATACAGTGGCAGGAATTGGTGATGGATTGAATAAGGATGAAGCGGAGGAGAAACTACTGAGGATGACCAACCTTTCTGGAGCAGATGGACAGATGTGATGAGATTAGATGAAGGTTTGTGGAGAATCAGACTAGATTTGAGGAGGCCTCCAGGATCTGCATTTTCAACAAGAATTCCAAGTAACTCTTAGTCAACCTTGTACAGGTATAGCCAACTGGAATTAGAGAATTTTTGAACAGATACCTTATAATAACCAGACAAGTTGCCAGTCCATAGTGAGTGCTAAATGTTCCCATTTGTCACCTGCAAATTTTTGCATCTGAGTCTCAGTTCTTGTTGGCATTTTTTTTCCCTAGCCCCACTTGACTCTCTAGCTCAGGGTTGTGGTGAGAATTAAATGAGGCTCTTCATTCACTCAAATATACTTATTAAGCTCCTAATATGTGCTAGGCTCTGCCCTAGACATGGGGGATTCAGAATGGAACACACGTGATACATACCCTTAAGAAGCTCAGGGTCAATGGAGAAAGGCAAATGGGGTATTAGTTTCATTTCAACATAATTAAATGCTATGCCATAAGAAAGCCCAGAGGAGTCAGCAAGCCCAGAGGTGTCCCAAGACATGGAGCAGACACTTGAAGTTAAGTCTTTTGGAATAAGCAGGACTGAGCCAGAAAAAGTTATGGGAGAGCGTGTGAGTCAAGGGGAAGCACAAAATCTTTGGACAGAGCGCAGACAGTTAGCATTCCTCCCTCTCTTCCTTCCTCCTCCTCTCCCTTCCTTTTTTGCATGTTCAAGTCCCCATCTTGTCCTGTCTATGTTACCTACTAGTTTAACCTTTTTACTTCCAGAGTATGTACAAGTTATTTAGTTCAAGCTCTTATCACTTCCTTCCTATCCATGCCAAGACATCTTACTGCACCTCGTCTACTAACGTTATTACTACCACTTCCTACTTTCCTGAATCTTCGTCTTCTCTTTCCTGTAATTGTCCTTTCTCTGTACTAAGGTTCATGTTGCCATCTGTAATCCCAGGATCCTACACTGACACTCACATTCCAGAATTGTGCTTCATTCATTACTAGAAGCATGTTCTTCTATCCGCAGTCTCTCTGGCATTGGACGGTGAAAGACATATATTCTTACCAGTTTTTCCACGATGTTCAGAGATTGGGTGACTTCTATAAGTTCAACTGAAGGGTAAGGGGCAGAGCTTCAATCCAGATTTTCAAACACCCAAGTCCAGTTCACTTCCAAACACATCATGCTACCTCAAATACATTGTTTCCATGCCACCACAATGATCCCACACAATCTAGGAGTGCAAACGGCTTCAGGTGCAATTGTTAAACACCGAACTTTGTATCATTTAAATTGTTGTTACTTTTATTTTCAGGGTGGAAACAGCTGCTTTACTAGACATTTGGGCCCTTTCACCTTCCTAGGACTGTCTCCACCAAATGTAGCTGTTCTCTCAAGCGTTTCAAGGTCGAGTTAGGGGCCACCTAATGATGTCATCCAGGAGCGGGGATCTGGCTTCTCAGTTCAGTTTCTTCTCTCACCAAGTGGTTATATGAAGTTGCTCCCCCAAATGCAATCCTGTCTCCACAGTCCCCTGCTGCGGGAAGGGCTGGGCGGCTTTCTTAACCTCTGCGTGTGGGGTGGCACCCCTGGCGATGGGTGGGATGTCGCCGTGCATTCTGTCTCAGACACTCTGGCCCACATTAGCTCAGGATGTGCCCCCCACGTCAGGGTTTCCTCAAGAGCTAGTCGGATGCACAACGCACTCTTGGATGCGGCTCAGCTAGAGAGCCTAAGGAAACTGCAACTTCAGCCTGTGGCCTCTGTCCTGTCATTCGCTCTTCTGGAAAGTCATTCTGCCCCTTCAGCTGCCAGAAATCTCCTCCCCATATGTTCTGGTCTTGTCAAAGGCCTGTGTACTGGTGGGTCTTGTTTCGAGTGGGGCCCCCATCTCTGTATCAGGGGCCACATGGTTCACATGCCATTTGGAATATAATGTATGGGGAAAGAAAATCACATTGGACAGATGTGGCTATTTTCAACTGCTTTGTCATTTCTTGTTTTTATATATAAGTACTATTTTTCCATTTACTAAGTAAGTCAATGAAGATGTTAGAATGCATCCTGCATGTCCATATGTCAAGTTATTTCCATATCACTCTCACTCCGTTGATGTCTACAATGGTCAGTACGCTCTTTATGATGAATGCCAAAACCTACTTGAACTGATTTAGTCAAAAGGGGACATTTATGGGGAGAATACTGGGGAAATCTCACATAACCACAGGCTAGACAAGATGACTTGGCCTCAGGGTCTAAAGGACTTGTGATCTGAGCTGCTCACTCTTGTCTCTATTTCTCTCTGAGGGCCGGATTCATTCCCTTCCAGCAGGGTGGACAATGGGATGCCAACACATTCTGAGCTTCATATGCCATATCTCCTGCCATCATAGAAAATCTACACCTCTTCTCTGTATTCTAGTTTCAACAATTCCTGGGAAGTTTTTTAATTGGTCAGTCTTGGGTCAGCTACTCACTCACAGCCCAACTGACTGTGACCACAGAAGGAGGCAGGGTACTGGTGCGTTGCTAGAGAAATACATTTCATCGTGATGCTTTCTTGAGTAGGAGAGAAAGGGTTGGAGTTACTCAGATCAGGCACACTAGGAATATAACATTTTAGATATAACTAGGGAGCGAATTATCTAACTAAACATTATCTGTACCATTGCCAGGGTCATTACTTTGTTTAAAATAATTCAGGGACCTTATTTGAGCCAGCACTGCTCTAAGCACTGAAAACAAAGTGGTGACTAAGACAAAGTCCTGCTATCGTGGAGCTTATATTAAGTAGGGAAGATAAAAAATATTTAAACAAAGAAAGAAAGAATAAAATCATAGATAGTGATAAATACTAAAGAGAGTATTGAAATAACGAAAAGGGTGAGTGAGTGCTTTAACTAGAGTAGGAGGGAAAACCTCCGTAAAGAGGCGACGTTGAGCAGAGACTTGAATAATTCGGTGGAAAAAAGGGTGTACCAGACAGGAGGAGGAGCCAATCAACGCGGTGACAGACAGGAGGAGGAGCCAATCAATGCAAAGCTCTGTGGCTGGTTGAGCCTGGCGTGTTCAAGGGATGGAAAGAAGATCACAGTGGCTAAGAAAGATCATAGTGGCAGTGCTGGGGTTCAACCGCAGATCTGTGGGGCTCTAAGCATGTGTTCTTTCTACTCTAGCTCAGCTGTTCTGCTCAGAACTGAGGCATGAATTAACAGGGGAAAGCTTCTCTGACTCTCTTTGTGCTTCAGAGAAATGTTGAGAATTGTACATCCTAAATACGTATTCCTTCAGCCCCACTCCACCTTGCATACTTTCAGAATAGAAAACTCACAACCATTTAATTTTCAGATAGGTCTGGTTGTTAGAAAATCCTTCCCTCTTTTGAAAATGCAAATCTTACTTTACCTTGTATTTCCTGCACACAGGAGCTTGTGCTCCTTTTCTTAACAAGCAGGATAAAGGTAGTCCCTCTTCCCAACTGTCTGTTGAGTATTTGAATTTAATGCCTATATCTCCCTCAGTTCTCTCTCCTTCATGAGAAGCACCCCCAGATTCCTTTATTATTTCTCAGGCCTAAGGTGTAAAGACTCTGACCACCCTGGATAACCCCACACCATCCGTTGAACCCCTTAAGAGTCTTGCCTTATGTATCTAATCCTTGTGCGCTGGGTTTTGTCATCAGGAAACTCTCTCTGGCATCTGAGTTGGGGAAATCAGCCCAAATATTCTGCAGCTGTGGTGCATGCTCCGCTACACTACCCCACATAATTAGAACCATTGGAGCAGTGAGCTCCTCAGTGATGTGGGCTCCAAGTCTCTTATCCCCAAGATTAGAGGTTCTTGACAAGGAAAAAAGTTGGCAGGAAGGGTATAAAATATATATTTTCATATATATAGATGTAATGTATATTCTGATAGAATATATATATTCCGTTAGAAGAGAACACATATATATATATAACATACATAATATATATATATACACACACATATAGTCTATACGTATATATACACAACACATACATAAGTATACATACTTATACGGCTCAATACAAGTTCAGCCTATTTTATTATATTATGCAAGGGACAGCATAACTAAATAATTAAAATTACAACCCTGACAATTTTCAGGGGTCACAATAATCAAGAGGAAATTATCTACAACAGTGAGTTTAATGAAGTTGGGAAGTAGAATCATTCACATGAAAAAGGACAACAATTGCAGGGGATGGAATAAAAAGAGACTTTGGATTTCTAGTGCAAGCTCAAATATTCGAGTCACTGTTGTTAGTTTCTTTCTGTGTAGAGAAGGAATTATTGCCTGAATTTCTTCTGTGACTGTGAGTCTGGATGAGGCTGAGAAGGAAACAGAAGGAAAGTGATATTAACTGAGCTAGACTTGGTGCATTCATACGCATGCTCTCACTTCATCTCACCATTACCCTGTTTGGAGATTTTACTATTCCTATATTCCAGATGAGGAAAGTGAAAAGCAAAGGGCCCCAGACGTGTCTGTGTCTGGGTGAAAGCTGAGTCCCATGACCCCTGCCTGGCTCGAAGGATCTTTTAAGCAACCCATTTGTCAGTCTATGGAATCCTCTGTCAAGTCCTGCTTCCTCAGCTCCAAGGAGCAGAGGTTATTAGAGTGGGACTGGAATGACTTCATTTCCAATTTCTAATTTTTCTTTTCCTTTGTCTCTTTCCTCCTTATTTCACCTTTCAAAATAATTTCTCCAATCACATTTCCTTTCCAAATTTCCTCTTGGCCTATGCACTGTTTCCTCCTTTATGATTGTTACAAATAGCTCTCATCCTAACTGGTGAATTGGAAGAAATGTTACTCCCTGAGAATAATTAACTCTTTGTTAATCATATGTTTGGAAAGGGATAGAGAGAAGCCTTTTTTAAGCCTACCTAGGAATTGCAATATGGCACTTAATTTATCAGTACAAATGGCTTTGGTTTAGCGGGTATTTGATGATGTTAAAAGTGGCGAGAAGAGAATGGACTTCAGGACACGGGGAAGGGTAAGGGTAAGGATAAGCTGGGACGAAGTGAGAGAGTGGCATGGACATATATACACTACCAAATGTAAAACTGATAGTGGGAAGCAGCCACATAGCACAGGGAGATCAGCTCTGTGCTTTATGTCCACCTAGAGGGGTGGGATAGGGAGGGTGGGAGGGAGGGAGACGCAAGAGGGAGGAGATATGGGGATATACGTATATGTATAGCTGATTCACTTTGTTATACAGCAGAAACTAACACACTGTCGTAAAGCAATTATACTCCAATAAAGATGTTAAAAAAGTGGCGAGGAGACCTTGATCTCTTTCTTTTTAAATTTTTTAAAATTTTATATTGGAGTACAGTGGAGTCACAAGGTTGTGTTAGTTTCAGGTATACAGCAAAGTGATTCAGTTATACATATACGTGTATCTATTCTTTTTTAAATTCTTAACATTCAAAACTGCATTACTAAAAACCTTTCTAAGGAATCAGTATAGTAGAAGTTCTTTGAAATACAATCCCAGAGATTTCTGACTTCCCACACATTTTATTTCAGCATTTATCTGCTGCCTCGACTTTATCTTCCTGTTTGATAATACATTTTCAAAAGTCTTAATAAATAGATATATCTTCAATGACAAAGGACATTTTGCTAAATTCCCATGCCTTTCACATGCCATCTGCACCATCTGGTCGACTCATTCACTGATTTAGTTATTTACACAATTAATATTTGGGGGGCACCTATTATAGGCCAGGCATGTGCTAAATACCAGTGATAGGGTCATGATAAGAGAGATGTAGTCCCAGTTTTCATCGAGTTTCAGCCTCTGGGAAGAGAGGCCGTAAGAGTGTAATAATAATGATAATAATAACAGCAACTAATAATAATAATAAACAAACCATTACAAAACCATTATAAATAAGAGCTTATGCAGGAAATGAGGGAGTAATGGGGCTGGGGACATGCCACTTTAGCTAGGTGGTCAGGGTTAGGATGTGGCATTAAGAATGAGACTTTAGGAGTGAAGAGGACACTCAGTCATGTAGCAGAAAGAGTAGGTAAAGAGCATTCATTCCTCTTGAAAACAAGGATAAGCCCTTATTCAACAGGCAATGCCAGGAGCACAGAGACCACCACTGAATTTGTACAAACCATACAGCAAACCAGCTGCACCATGGAGATTAGAGTCTGTAAAGAGCCTGCTTCCTGACTCTGAGCATTTTGACTCTTCTCACTAGGCTGTTTCCTGTTTTCCCCATTTTGCCTTTTTTTTTTGCCTCTCCCTCCCTCCCTTGCTGTCATCTCCACAGTCCAGCTAGATTTCCCTTCTCTCTACCCTGGACAATAGAGTTCGAATAAACAAACTGAACAGGACGGCCTCAGACATGTTTATAGGGTGTGCTGGAAAATCTCAAAAGCAAAGACTGGTGGAGTCCTGGGGACCCTCAGCCCCGCAGGCTTTACATTGTTTCTAGAAGAAAAGGCGGGTCCCCTGCCTCAGTGGGCTTGTGCCTGGTTCTCTAATAATGGAGTGTTATCTAATTGGTGCTTCCTTTACATCAATGGAAGTAGGAGCACAAGACACAGAAACAAAGCAACCTGTCAGCACTTAAGTATAAGTGAGGGTTCAGACCCATCATTCCATGGGCTTTGCGGTAATATTTAGAACACATCCTAATGACTAAGGCATATATCCTTGGGCGGGTCAGCTTCATATAAGACATCTGGCATGTATTTTCTGGTCTAAAATTATAGCACTCCCCCCCCTCAAGCAATTTATATTTCTAAGAAGATGGGAGAGAACTTGATAAAACACCATCCAACAATCTCTTTGTCACTTAAATATAAAATAAAAATTAAAAGTCCAGAACTGGTATTACATTGGGGTTTAATAAAATA
Source organism: Phocoena sinus (assembly GCF_008692025.1). Taxonomy (NCBI): domain Eukaryota; kingdom Metazoa; phylum Chordata; class Mammalia; order Artiodactyla; family Phocoenidae; genus Phocoena; species Phocoena sinus. The sequence continues at coordinate 66,377,995 of NC_045779.1, read as the reverse complement.
CACATGAGTGAAGGAAGTTTGCCAAAATAGTAACTGCAGATTTGTTTCATTTTCTCACCATTCTTGTGGATATTATGCATTGAGAGGGCATCATTGAAGTCATTTACTTTTTTAATTAAAGTAATTCTAGAGTCCGGGGACATTATCTGCTACATGAAAAGCTTGATACCTTCATCCCCTATTTTTAATCCCCTAAAAACAATCAAGTCAGATGGTTCCTCTCCATTTCTCCCTAAATCCTTATGGGAAACATCACAAAGCAGAAGACAAAGAAAACTGACCAAATTCCGGGCTTGCCCAGAGAACTTCCTGAGGCTCTCACAAAAGCTTCTAGTCAATCTTTGTCAGGAGCAGCTGCCAGATGGGAATTTCACTTCATGAATGTCAGAAATGGAAGAAAGGACAGAATCTTGCCTCTGGTTCCCTATGTTGGAGGAGGAGAGAGTGGAGAAAATGATGGCAAAGATTCCTTTGGCTACATGAGAGCACATGTCACTTCCTGTGGTGGCCCCCTGCTTCCCATGAGACCCATACTGACCAGCTGTGTAATCAAGGTGATTACTGCTCAGAGGACACTGCCCTTCCTGAAGACATTGGTTACCTGTATTTAGGTTACACCTGAAGCATCTCCCCAGGAATCCTGTCTTGCTTCTTTGTTAGCTCTCAAATGTCTTAGCTTGAATTGGCTAACAAGGGGAGAGATGGATGTGTTCTTCCCTTCCTTAAGTCAATGGCTTTGAAATGATGCTTCCCATTGGAATCCTGCTTCCAAATCTTCCATGATGTCTCCACACGTGACTCAGAGACGAGCAGAGGTGCCTGGATTAGGCTGGGGAGGCATTCAGTGTTAGCGCCCTCACTCCCTGTGGGGACCTCTGAGGTACCTTGGGGTTTTTTGGAATATAATGTAAAACCTTAGAGAGGCGCTGGCTCTCTGCTTGTGGTTTTTGTAACTGGTTCAAATTAATGGGTTTCTGAGCATATTGTCCACCTGTGAAACCCTGAATGAAGATCTTGAGGGCATGCAGACATGAAAAATGGCCTAGACCTGCTCTTTATCCCCTCCTTTGCTATGTGGATGAATTATGGACTTAGTTCTACTGTAATGATAATCCTCCTCTCCTCCAAATCAGCTCCACCACGTGCCCCATCACAGGCCCCGTTCTGCCTGTGGGTGTGTCCGTGTGTGGGGGATAAGCGTCCTCACCACCTGAATCCTGACCCTGCGCATCTTTCCTCACTCCACTCCCAGGACCAGGTAGCTCCATCTTCCCTGCTCTCTGATTCTGGTCCTGCCCTTTGCATCCCCTTCCCCGGGCTCTCTCTAATTGCTCCCTTAGACTCTGCAGCCTTTGCTTCCTCATCCCGCCCCCCTCAGGACTAGAATACCAGTTCTCTTTGGCACTGTGCCCAAAGATCAACACCGACTATTCTCATGTTCAGTCCTGGCCTCTAGGACTCCATCCATTATTGCCATAAGGTTTATACTTGCAACATTTACTTTAAAAGTCTTATAGGGTGAGTCAGATACAAAGATTTGTTTCCCTCCTTTTAGAGGTTTGAATCTCTCAACTGTGCTTCTGAACCCAGCGTGAACTTGGACCAATGGCCTTGCCTTTACAGAGCAACCCATATGCATAACAGGCAACTTGCCAAGCAAAAATCATGGCCAAATTCTTGTGTTAGACCCCTTGAGGGTATGTGTGTGTCTCTGTGTGTGTAAGTACCACTTAGTTTAACTGTACATGTCCTTAGCACATTTTTCTTGTGCTTCTGAGATGACCAATAACTGTAGGGTTAGCGTCAGAACAGGTGAAAATTTGTCTCTGGGTCCACGTAAAACAACATAGTCACCCTATGACTAGATCATCACACCTCTCTTGCAAAGGGTAGAATTAGCTCCAGTCAACTCCAACACTTTATGTTTTGAGAAGTCTATGTAAACTATTAATATCAGAAATGCACCGACTCTCAGACGCCCCTTCAGCCCAGGCCATCTTCCTGACTCCTACGTGGTCTGACGCCCACCAGCTTCTGCGTCCTCCTCTCATGCCTCATTCCCACCCTCAGTCCCTAGGGTCCAGTCACCTCATTATCTGTCAGTCCCTAAAGGGCTTGCTGTTCTTCTATCTGGAGTGTTCTATTAATGACTGAGCTGTTTTCCTCCATATAATTTCAATTCAAATGTCACCTCCTCAGAAAAGTCTTTTCAAATCACACCATCTGAAGTAGACAGCCCATCCACATTTTTTTTGTAATCACAAAAATTATATATATGTAATGTATATATACATACATATACACATACATATGTATATAAATAAATGTGTGAGTGTATGTATGTGTATCGTAGAAAATTGGAAAGTATAAATATATAAAGAGGAAACAGCATATCAGGATACACTGTTACTGTTTTGGTATATATCCTTCCTTCTACTTATACTGCTATACTGAGTGGATATTCTAATTCAAATATAGTTATGTCCTTTTTTTCCACTTAACTTTTAATCACGGCTTCAAAAAATCCCTGGAAGAACCTCTTTGTAGTTACAATTTTAACAGTATGTGTAATGTGCTATCTTAGGGAATTATTGTAATTTGCCTAACCCTCTCACTTGACATTTAAGTTATTTTCACGTCTTTTAAAAATAAATATAAATAAATAAATAAATTACACTGCAAGAAACAGCTTTGCATATAACAAAAAGTTAAAGGCAGAGTCTGGTATCTCTATTTGCTGATATTTGAATGGGACTGACTTTTCTAGATGACCTCTTGTAGGTTAAGGCATGCAGTCCTGAGAACACTCTTAGAGCTTAAAGACATGTGCATGTGTGTGTGTGTGCGTGTGTGTGTGAGCAGTAGTGGGCAGGGAGGGGCAGGGGGAGGGGGAATACACCTATAACTGAGAACCGGAAATGTTAGCTCTGGTTAGGGAATATGATAACCTGAACGATAACTTAACAATTACACATGCAAATATACTGAAAGTAGCTAATTTGTAATGTGATTTAAACAAACAGGTACATTTATTAAGAAGATACTCCAACTGCTGAGCCCAATCAATATTCATATTTTAATGGAATGAACCAAAACGGAGAAGGACATGTCTTCTATCCTAGCGATAGCACACCTGTGCACAGTTACATGTACACACACTCACCTACACAAAGAGCAAAGCATATGTAGCATATTTCAATTTATGGATATACTTAACTGAAATACAATTATGGAATAATGTTGGGAGAACAGACTCTGGAGTCAGACTGTCTGAATTCAAATCCTAGCTCCACCCTTGCTAAATCTATAAATTTCATCTGATTCTTTGACTTCTTTACACCTCGGCTGCCTCATCTATAAAATGAGATTTAGTGTTACACAGGTCATAGTTAATTCTTTGCTAGAGGTATAATGAGATAATACACGTAAAGGCCTTAGTCCTAGCTCATGAGAACTCCTCTATTGATGGTAGCTATACTTGTTATTTTATTAGACTCACTTCCTCCACTTATTTTTACTTTGGTATGTGCTTTGATTTCAGTAAGTCAAAATCCTCCAGGAATTATGCCAAGCAGCTTCTGAGAGGGAGAGGCAGCTGATCTGCCTTTATCCTCCTGAGCATCACTTTACTCTTGAGTCATGAGTTCATTCATCAAACGACTATTGGTTGATGAGTGAATAAACCTACTATGTTCCAGGCACTGTGCTCGGCGCAAGGGGTTCAGAGAACAATAAAGACCTGGTCCCTGGTGTCATGCAAGTTTCATCCTATCAACATTTAAAACATCTCTCAGTACATATCAGCACGTCTGTTTCTTGGAGTCATGCCATGCTCCCTTTAAAAGCCTGGCTAAGCTTGTGCAAAATTTCTCTGTGTTCCCAGGGCAAACACGAGGTGCAATGAACTTAAGAAAAATATTTACTAAGAAGAACATATAAGAATTTAAGGCAGAAAGTATAAGCAGTGTCTAGTTAGATAACTTTTCCAGGAGCATGTTACTGTATTGAAGGAAACCATCTCAAGCCCTGGTCCTGGAATCAGCACTTTGTCCAGTTCTTGTCCTCTAAGATATCAGCTCATTTCTCAGAGATCACTAATCCCTGTCTCCCTCTCAGGCCTCTGGCGTCCATGAAGCCAACAACTGTCTCTTTTGCCCTGTCTCTAGCTAGATGCAAAAGACTTTTCCTCCCCTGAATGCAAAACCACTTCCTAACTTATTTTCCTCAGCATGGGTCCTCTAAAGTCAGGGAGCAATGTTGCCAGACATCCTCTGAGTCCTACCTAGGTTACAAGTCCCATTCACTCTCACACCAACAACTATGCTAGACTTTTTCATCGCAACAGAGATCGAAAGGCTCAAGGTAGTGCTCCCCAACAGAAATTATAATGTGAGCCACATATAAAATTTAAATTTTCTGGGGGTTTCCCTGGTGGTGCAGTGGTTAAGAATCCGCCTGCCAATGCAGGAGACACGGGTTCGAGCCCTGGTCCAGGAAGATCCCACGTGCTGCAAAGCAACTAAGCCTGTGTGCCACAACTACTGAGCCCGTGTGCTACAACTACTCAGCCTGTACTCCAGAGCCCGTGCTCCCCAAGAAGAAAAGCTACCACAATGAGAAGCCCGCGCACCGCAACGAAGAGTAGCCCCCGCTTGCCACAACTAGAGAAAGCCCGCGTGCAGCAATGAAAACCCAATGCAGCCAAAAATAAATAAATAAAAAATAAAAATAAATAAAAGAAAGCTGCCTGCTGACTTTAAAAAAAATAAATAAAAATTTCTTGTCATCACATTAAAAAAAGTAAACTGACCCATGTAAAAATTAATTTTAATAATATGTTTTATTTAAATCAATATCAAAATTTTACCATTTCAACATGTAATCAAATATAAATTATTAATGAGAGTTTTACATTACTTTTTTCATACTAAGTCTGAAATCCAGTTTGTATTTTACACTTACAGCATATCTCAATTCAGACTAGCCATACTGCAAGCGCTCAATAGCCATGTGTGACCAGTGGCTACCATGTTGGACAGCACAGACCCAGGAAATACAAAGACCTTCCCTACACAGCAATGCAAACATACACACTGCAAGAATTCTCCCACCCACCATTACAGGAGGGTCATTCTCTCATAACCTCTTACTTCCTCTCTCCCATGCACCCTTCCAATACTAATAAATCAACTCCTTGTGCAAGTATCATATCCAAATGATGTTTCCCACAATGCTTTCAGGAACGTTCCATCTGTACTACTCTGCCTCAATCCAACTCTCCCTACTGTAAGTCACTGTTTCACATTTCTACAGCAAATGCCTCAATACATCATTTTTAGTGGACATCATTAAGAATCTTATTGTACATAATTCTGGGTTGATTATGGATTAAAATAAGAGAAACTGGAGGGCTTCCCTGGTGGCGCAGTGGTTGAGAGTCCGCCTGCCGATGCAGGGGACATGGGTTCGTGCCCCGGTCCGGGAAGATCCCACATGCCGTGGAGCGGCTGGGCCCGTGAGCCATGGCCGCTGAGCCTGCGCATCCCGAGCCTGTGCTCCGCAACAGGAGAGGCCACAACAGTGAGAGGCCCGCGTACCGCAAAAAAAAAAAAAAAAAGAAAAGAAAAGAGAAACTGGAATATTCTCCATCTACTTTAGACCTGATTATGTCTGCAAACACAACCAGCTTTGCTTGGGCCTTTGCTGATCGTTTCCTTCTGTTAAATACAATTTGTGTGCAGTTAGAAAACTGACTTGAAGGATGAAAAGAATAAACGCACAGGGCTGTTGTGTTACTTGGTTGACCTGATTGGTCCATAAGCCCAAATAATCAAGCCAGTCCTATGAGCAGATAAAAATTAATACTACCAAGACAATCTCCTGGGACTTGAGCTCTATCACACACTTTTACAGAGCTAGTTCTCATTTACCTTTTCTTTCATCTTATTTTTCTATGAGAAAATACGCAGTGGTCAAGATCACACACAAATATGTGAAAAATAATTTGTGTACTTTCTCTTTCAAGCTTTACCTCTTCTGAGAACCTTCCTGAACTTACTCAGGAGTACGGCAGGTACCCTTAATCTGTGTGCCTGTAGATTTCTGAGCATATCTTCCAAATCTCCCTCTACCAGAGTCTGATGTTTAAAAGTGTGAACTCTGGAGCCAGACTCCTGGGTACAGTTCTTGGTTCTTCCATTTATTAGTTGTGTGGCTTCATATTAGTTGTTTAATCTCTCTGTGCCTCAGTTTCCCCATTAGTAGTGCCTATTCTGAGCTGTTATGAATATTAAATGAGTTAACATACAAAAAGCACTTATGGGGGCTTCCCTGGTGGCGCAGTGGTTGAGAGTCCGCCTGCCGATGCAGGGGACACGGGTTCGTGCCCCGGTCCGGGAAGATCCTACATGCCGCGGAGCGGCTGCGCCCGTGAGCCATGGCCGCTGAGCCTGCACGTCCGCAGCCTCTGCTCCACAGCGGGAGAGGCCACAACAGTGAGGGGCCCACGTACCGCAGGAAAAAAAAAAAAAAAAAAAAAAAAAAGAAAGCACTTATGATAGTTGTCTGGTAAGTATTGAAAGTTGGCTGTTATTACTTCATAATCGCTTTTTGGATTTTGTTCTCTCAGTGACCACAGTCATCTTCAAGTATAATTAGCCCCAACATTAACAATTTCCAAACAAAACAATTTCTTTCATTGCCTTTCCTATTTATATCAATGTTGTCATCATTCTCCCTTTTACATCTGCTCAGAACTTTGGAGGTGTCTTTGATCCCTCTCAGTGTTATCCTATGTTCAGTCTGTCATATGTCTGTTGATGCTTTGCCTTCCTTATTTACTCCAGGAAAAATCAATAAGAAGATTCCAGGACTTAGAGTCCAATGAGCCACCCTAGCTTTGAAATTCATGAGCTGAGTGGTTTGAAATAATTCTTCAGCCTTTGATCCTCAATCTCCTCTGAAATACAAATTATTTTATTGCCTATTTCATATACTAATTGTACCACATCCTTAAACATACGTTAAGGATATTTCTTAAATACGTACTCCATATACAAATTGGAGATCGCTATTTGTAGCTGTCAATTCAAGGCAGGGAACAAGCTGCACTGAAGAGCATTTTATTTCTTTCTTTCCCACAGACTCCTATAATCTCAGTACTTAAAATGTCCTTAGAAGTTATTTATTAAAATTTACTTATTCAATGTTTTTTTTCCTAAAAGTCACCTGCAAATTGATTTGTCCAGTCTCTAACTAGGAACTCTTTTTACTTTAGCATCATTGTTGTCAAGAAGTTCTTTCCCTACACTTTAACCCATCAATGAATTGATCCATACTTTTTCCAGTGTCTTTGAATAGGACCTGCCTATAAGCAGCACTCTACAAGCCTCCCGCTGTCATCTTAATGTACCTTAAAGCCAGCACTATGTGTGAAGAAAACATCTACATTGAGTAATGCCGGGCGTGGTGGGGCACAGCACTCAACGCGTGCATAATCATCAGTACAATCCAGTATACTTTATAATCCAGTTGCACAAATGCTAAGATAAGTGATTGGAGGTGAAAGGGCTTATGTGTTAGACTGCAACCTTTTTAGTGCCCAATAATATTTGTTCTTCAAAATTTATGAAAATATTTTAAGAAATGTAGCCAAGCTGAGTGAGTCTCAAGAACTCTGATGAACTTTTTTCTACTGCTGGAAAAACGTTAAAATACAGATTTTCTTTCACCCAAATCTCACTAAACTGTCAGACATTTTTCTGTGTTTTCCAGTAACTTATCAAGGGGTGTGTGTGTCTGTATCATGATAATCAGCTATAATGGAAGAGGAAATGCTGGAAAAGTGCTTGACAATTTAATGAGAGTTTGTGACATCTGTCTCCCAAGGCTCCATCAAGTGTTAAATTCTGGTGGCCCTGCAAATTCGAATCTTCTACCTCAGACCCGTCCTGGGTAGAGTCCTGAGGTGGTCGATTTGTCTACGCTGTGCTTTGTTCTGTGATCTGACCTTCACAAGTTCCCAAGTCTTTATGGCATTACCACATCTCTTGACCAAATCTTACCCTCTCGGAAAGGTTGAAGCTCCTGATGTTTCAACCAGGCATAAATGTCATCACTTAATAGGCATCCCGAATTTCAAGCTAAAGGAGGGGAGCTAGCATGGTAGAATTTCAAGCACAGCTGTTTTATCCTTTCTTGGCTTCTGTGACGACCCTATTAAATCATCTGGCACTGGCTGTCTAGGAAGCTTCTTCTGGCCCCATTCAAACCCTCTATTTTCTGGAGAGTTTCTGGAGACCCCAACAGTGCTTGCATTGGGTTGAGGTTCCAAATTATAACTTCAGGTGAGGAGTGTCTCTGCTCTTTGGTACTGGAGGTGAGACGAGGGAGTGAGGGTGAATGCTGATGGAGGAGGTGATGATGGAAAACCACAAAGAGCAGAAACACGCAGGCAGAGGGCTGACTTAATTGGGGTTCCCGACAGACATCGCAACAGGTGCTTGATAACACGTCATGTCCTTCCATTCCTTTGCACCCCTGACAAGTGAACATTATTGCCCCCATTTTATAAATGAATGGAATAAGCTGAGAGAGGTTAAATGACCTGCCTAAGTGATAGGATTGCAATTAGGAAGCAGGTCTGAGGAACTCTGTCCATCCTGGTGAACTCTGGCTGACACTCACCTCCCTTTCCTCTGCAAAGGCTCAAGACTACCTGGAGGGCTGTACCAGCACCTACTTGGAGGGCTGTACTAGAACCCACCTGGAGGGCTGTATCAGCATCCCCTGGGGGGCTGTACCAGCACCCACCTGGAGGGCTATACCAGTGTCTTCAGGTTATGCCCCCTCCTCCTAACCCACAGAGAGCTGCAACTTGACAACAAGGAGGAAGACCTGCTGCGCTTTCCTTTCTCACCAAACTCCCATTAGCAAGGGAGCATTTCACAGGCCTTGTTCTCAAGGGGAGGAAGCAGGGAAAGAAGCAGCAGCCCGGGATTAAACCGCTGTTTGATTTGCTCTGTCTGACCCCTCACCTAGACAGAATGCGACTTACTGATTTCTGTCATAAATTATCAAGCAGGTTTGAGATAATGGGAAGAGGAACAATAGCAGTAGGTGTACTGAGTACAGTCTCAGTGTTCTTATCTAGTAAATAAAGGTATTAATCCCTACATCTGGGATGTAGTGAGGTCTAGATTAAAAGCTGTGTGTAGTACATGGGAGGAGTCCAATAAATGGTATGTATGTATGTATTATTAATGACATGTTCGTAAAAATGAGATGCTTGACTATGTGTCAGGAAGCATTCTCAGTACTTTATAGATTTTCAGTCACTGAATCCTCTCAACACCATGAGGAAAGTACTATTATTATCATCATTTCTTAGTTGAGCAAACAACATGCACAGTGGCGATTTGGAATGAAGAGCAATAAACAGTAATGATCTGCTATTATTAACTATTAGTTATATACAATTAATTATTATAATGCCATAATATAGGTGATAAAGTACCTCCCTTGGCCCCACATGATCTTATTTAATCACGTAAAGTCTATGAGACACAAAGCAGGCAAGTCTCACCTACCACCCGATGTAGGAACTGCCTCTGCAACTTCTTGGCAACTGCTCATTTGAATGTTACACGATGATCTTCCCCCCTATAGTACATCTCCAAATGCCAGAAAGTTCTTTCTTCTATACGAAACCTGTCTCCCTTTCACTTCCTCCCAGCACTCCTGGATTCACCCTCTAGAGCTACATTATCTCAGTTTAATCCCTTTTCCACTAGAAGAGACTTTAAACATTTTAAGGTTGTGATTCCATCTCCCTGAGTCTCCTTCACTCCAGGCCAAATGCTCTCAGTCTCTTCAGCTGTTCCTCATGCCACGTGGTTATGAGGCTACTCAGCGTGCTGGCCACATTGTTCTGGATACTTTCCAGTTAGTCATACCCCTCTTCATCTGAGATAAACAAGGCTGAGAGTACCAATCTGGATGGGCAGTGTGGGGTGAAGGAAGGGAGGGGCCATCCGTCCACCAGCTGTCTGACACTGGAGAAAGTGCTGGACCTTTCTCAGCCAGTATTTTCTAGGCTTTGCATTGGGACTGCTAGTAGGTCTGTCATGATATGATGTGAAATAATCAACTATGTGAAGCCCCTGACCATAATATTCATTCATTTATTTATTCTACAATAAGAATAAAGACTATTCTACAAACAGTTTAAGGAGCCAATACTATATGTCATTGAGAATACAGAATGAGAAGTTAGAATCTGTAACCTCATGGGACATAAATTCCTCTGTTTAAGGTAGAATAATTTGTATCATATCAAGAGTCCTTAATATGTAATGGTCATTCTATTATTATAATTATTGGTTCTACATAATCTATACGTTTGCAATTCTCTTTTTGAAACCAGGTGCCAAACTTTGTTTTTCCCCATTTTATAGCACCTGAGATTTGCGAACAGACCACCCGGATTGTAACTCGGACAACTAACTGTATGATTTGGGGCAATTTCCTTCACCCACATCTATAAATTAGGGAAACTAATAGTACATTCCTATAAGATTGTAGTGAATATTAAATAAGAAAATACGTACTAAGTGTTTTGATCAGTGCCTGGTGCATAGTAAACATAAACTAGTTCAAGTGTTAGTCATTGTTTTGATAATCATTACTGATACTGTCAGTATTAGTATATTATATTGGCCAATTATTTCAGTCTGCTGGTCTATTGCATGTTTGTTTTTTAAATCCAATTGCCAAATATTTACAGAGCATCTTTGAGGAATTCTGTTCTCATCCTGGTAGAACAATTGCTTTGTTCCTGATTTCAGTAAACTCACAGTCTAACGGAGGAGGTGCACATACAAGTAACATACTCTAATATCGTGTTATAAGTGCAATACTAGCACGTGTACAGGGTGCTAAAGGAGAGGAACCAAGGACAGGGTTATCTAACTCACAGGATGATCAGAGGAGACTAACTTGTAGGATCATGCCTGATGTGTGTTTTAAAAGATAAACCAGAGTTAGCCCAATTAGGCTTTTTTTTTTTTTTTGACTCAATAAATAAATAAATCACATAATAATGTAAACCTTTCAAATATATATTTTCCAAATGCTCTCTTCATAGTATGATTTTCTCTTGAGAGCAGTTCTTTCACTGTGAAATGCCACCTTTACCTTGCAGGGACAGATCGAGTGGGTTTATTTTTACAAATGTATCTGCTGGCTACCAACAATCACTTCTCATTACAGAGAAGGTCAGCAAATTTGGAACACTGGCCTTTTTTGTAAAAAAGAAATGCACATCTGTCTTTATTGTTCTGCAGCCCCTTTAAAATTTTGCCATGAGGTAATTTCCACAATAAAATCCGTAGTGTAAAAAAGACTGTGGTCATTTCCTACCTCATGGAAAATATTACTTATTCTTTCTTGTTTTAGAGACACTGATGGCATTAATTGCATTCCATATGTAAAGCATTTTTTAATGTTTTCCACTTAAACTTTGATGCAATAGCTTCTCTATAACTTATGCAGTAAATAACTTTTAAATGTGGTGCCCTCTTTGTGTTACTTATGCAAACTTAACAAAATTTTTTCCCTTTACTTCTAGTGTAAGAGCTTCTGCTCTGACAATGGTTACAATTTAGGCACTTCTTCCATAAAGCATTGTGTTTTATTAAGTCAACTACTGTGTGTGAGGGCATTCTTGCTTTCTAGGATTGCATGCAAAAATTTTTTTCATATGCTTTAATATTAAATGAGAATCTAGAAAATTCTATAAACAGAAACACGTTGGAAACATTTGTACTGTTATTCCACTGTAAAACATACATTCTGTTGTGTAACTGTTTGAATGTTTATTTCTTTAAATATTTAGCAACATCATAGTATTTGTTGACAAAGGAATACATCTGGCTTGTTACCATGCTGTTTTCCATCTATTATATCAGCTTTTTTCACTGGACCAGGATATAGCCACAGTGATATATGACTTTTTATCTTTTAAAAGTCAATTTAAGATCCAAAGTATAAGCTTCTAAATTATCATTAAGTTTTATGAAATTTCGTGAAATATTAGATTGAATAATGCATAACTTTAAACATTCCTGGAAAAAACACTGTTAACATTCATCCTCATGCTCTTCATACTTGCTCACTGAACGCTCTGCTCATCGTGATGGCTTTGTGCCGTCACTCACTAATATCTCAAGGCACAGATATACCTGAAGAGAGATTCACAGTCAATGTGAGTGAGTGTAAATCCATATTTCACACAGACTTCTTGATAATGTCAATGTTTGGGGCTAACTTCCTGTCAGATCTGATTTGATCATCCTTACTTTTCCTTCAGAATTTGGATAATAAAACGTCGCAGGATTAGGAGTGATGCCAGCTCTGCTATCTTCTTGTTGTTGCTCAGTCTTGCATGATTAGTGTTTTGCAGTTTCTTTATAGGAAGATTTTTAAGCCACTCATCCACTTTGTGAGGGGCAGCTTAATTAAAACCCGATAATATCATCTCTCAGTCCCCAGAGCAGAGCCCAGGTAGCTGCAGAGAGCTGGCAGTGCATCTGCTGGAAGGCTGATCTGGGAACCCTAGGGAGGAAAGGAAGGGACCTGCCATTTATTGAGCCCAGCATCCCTTCCCCAGCTGGGAGTTTCCCTTATGAAGATTTTAATTATACGAGAATTTACATCTGTATATTTTTTGGCAACTGTGGATATTTTGGTTCCAGTAAATGCAAAATTTGTGACTCCTATTATAGTTAGAAGAAAAGGGAGAAATGATAGGAAATGGAGAAAAAGCTAGCATCAGTGCAGTTAAGAAAAATTTTTGGAAGCTTTGAGAGAGGCCATGAGGATGAGGAAAAATAAAACCTAATTTTAGAATTGCAGTAATTTTAGAATTAGAGTAAGTTTAAGAGGAGCTATTAGAGGCGGGACCCAGGGAGGCAGAAGGACTGGGGACTATTGAGGGCAGTAAGCATTCTTGGAGGTACTGAATCCCACACTCAATCAAGCTGAGGATGTGAAACAAAGGAGAAGTTATCTCCTGAAGACTTTCTGGTGACATGGAATTCTAAATGCCCACGAATACTGAAGGACTTACTATTGGGCCGTTAAAATGGTAAAATACTAGCATTGTCTTATTTACTGTCAAATCAAGGAGTTGGCTGCATTCTTCTGCAGGCAGCAGTGAACAACCTGTTTCCCTGCCTTTTCCTGCTTCTAGAGGCTGCCTGCATTCCTTAGCTTGTGGTCCCTTTCCACCTTCAAGGCCAGCAATCACATCACTCCAACCTCCCCTTTTGTTGTCACATCACCTTTTTTAAACTCCTTCCTGCCTTCCCCTCACTTACAAGGACCCTTGTGATTTCAATGGATCTACCTGAATGATTCAGGATAATCTCCCCATTTTAAGACCCTTGACTTAATCACATCTGTAACGTCCCTTTTGTGATGCAAATTAACAGTCACAAGCCCTGGGGATTCGGATGTAAGCATTTTGGGAGCCATGATTCCATCACATAAACCCAGGTTGGTCTAAAGTAGTACCTAAGAAACTTCTATTTTACATTCATTTATACATTCAATATTTTTTCATTCACACCTGCTATTTGCAAGATAATGTTCTAAGCCCTGAGAGTATAACGTTGAACAAGATAGTCACAACTTCTGCAGCTCAATTATCTCCTAGGTTAGCTGATGGTCCCTCACCTCTTCACCTCTCCCAAGATATTAATCCATTAAAATTCACTGAGTCTGTTAAATGGACACATCAGGCTAAGTGGAAAGGGGTAGAAAAGAAATACAAACTAAGATCTGTAGTCTCAAGGATTGTTCAGTCTAGCTGACAAGATGAAATGCATACCAAAAAAAAAGATAAAAGCAAACAGATGGAAGAAAAAGGTGTCATGAATTTGCCTTGAGAAAGAACTCTCCTTGTATGAAAAACAAAGTCTTTGAGAGTACTTGGAGTAGAAGAGATATATGCTGCAGTTGTTGAGATCGGCAAGCCAAAAGGTTCCAAGAGGTAGAAAGTTCTGCTTTCATTGCATGAATGAGAAAAGAATGTATTAATTTGATCCTGAAAAGGAGGTGCAAACGGATAGAGGAAAAAAGTGTAATGAATTTGTATCAGAAGAGAATGTCTCAGGGGTTAGTGTCAGGGATGTGCCTATATTTGAGGTCAGGAGACCCTAATAAGGGGGAAGAAAAAAAAAAAAAAGATGAAAAGATTTGACATCATGAAGGCAAAATGAAGATAACTTTGAATGGAATCAGTTCCTTCAGAGGGTAAAATGTATCCACTGGCAAATATCTGAATGAGTAGAAAATCTATTTTTCAGTGTAATTAGTGTTAAAAATAATTTTAATTAACAGCATTTACAAAGCCTGGTCTATCAGCAGTACATGTCACAATCGTGCTACTAAGCTGCCCTTGGCAACTAAGTGGGATATATCAACTTTGAAAGTCCTTGTATGGCTAATGGAGACATTTGATAAAATCTCCTTAGGGAGGGAGTAAAAGTCAGGATGAAACCTGCCAGCTTGGTAGACTCAATCCACAGTAAAGCCCAAGAGCTAAGCCACTTCCAGTTAAATCCCAGCACATTGCCATGTGGGGCTCAGAACCCGTTTCTGACTGCAGGCAGGAGTATTTGCTCATTGACCTCCCTGAGGATTTGGGAACTCCCAGAAGTTAATGATGGGCTTGACGACCAACATCCAGGTGAAGTAAAAAAAGCTTTATCAAACCAGCTGTTTAGAATACACGACACAAACATCCAGAGGTTTGGAGGTAGCTGGTATTTGGGGTGAAGCTTTCCCCACTCTACCGAGCTACCTAAGAAAGATCAATCTAGCAGTGGGGTATCCATGTACCCTAGGGGATCCCGCACCTGGCATATGGCCTGCAGGCAGGTGACGCACAATGAAAGGGTGTTCGGCGTTCGGCTTTGTTGGAGCAGAGTCGCGCTCACGGATCTTTTCTATAGCAGACAACTCAGGCTCACTTCTGGACTTACATCCACGATGACTCTGCAGGACAAGCCTTCCAATCTGATGTTACACCCTTTCAAACTATCCTCAGACTTTAGTATTTCCTATGTTCCAGGATGCTTCCTATTCCCTGGAAAGCTACTCTACTCTGGCCTTGCCTTACTAATTTTTCTGTTTTCTGAACTTTCCTAGCATTCACTTTTGTGCTTGATTTTATACTATCACACATCATATATTGATCACCTCCCTGCACTTCCTTAGCCTTTCTTGCTGTATGTAGTTTCCATTAACTCACACTTTCCATGTAGAAATGTCTTATACTATGGGATTCTGACATTGTATCTGGGAAGAAAATGCTGTGACCCAAGCGCATTGGTTAGCACCACAGTATTTTGGGGGTAAAGCTTGTCAAATGATAACATTAATTATAGCCCTAAAGCCATCCCCAATAATTTCAGTCTCATATGTAGCATGTTTTATTTTGTACCTTGGGTCTATTTGCTTCTATTTAATAAAGCAATAAAAACATTAACACAGAAGATACCTTGCCTTAATTCCATATCCCCAATGTTGACACTCGAGCAATGTTTGTTGTATTAATCAGTTAACAGAAAGCATATTGCTAATAAAAATTAATTATAAAAAAGATAGCTCATTGGTTTCTCTATTCTCCTTTAAAAGTTAACATATTATTCTTAGTTTTATTTACTAATTTAAATTTTCATACCAGTCTATGTTAAAAAGTAAGATGTCTTACTTCTGGTGGGGTGGGGAGGGAGTGTATGAGGGACATCCTCCTAACCCTTTTGTTTACCATGATTTCTTACAGGAAAAGCTGCTTTGGTTCACTTAAATTTCTTTATACATGCATTTCCAGTTACTTGTGCAACTTATACTTATACTCATCGGTAGTTTTATCTTTAATCTCTACATTAGTCTATCTCTCCAAGTAGCTTTTAAGGTACTGGAGAGGTTTTCTTTCTACTTTTTATCATTGGTCACAGTGGCTGTTAAACTTATCTGAACATTGACTTATTAAAATGCAAACTCCCCGCTCATCCTAGAGAGCCCAGGAATCTGCAGTTTATAACAATCCAGATGGTTGTAATAAGGTGGTCTCAGGGGAAACACCATCCGATGGCCTGGCATCTAGCCTCCTCTGGATTATAGTAGAAACGCATTGTTTGTTCCTTTCTCTTTTTATCATCTATTATAAGATAATTTTCAAAACAGGTAAAATTAGGACTCTCATGCTGACATAAATATGAACATGTGTTAAAGATTTGATTTAACTCATCAGTGAGGAAACTGACGAACTGTTAGGAGTTCAAGGGGGGAATCAAAAAAAAAAGATACATTTATATATCAGGAATATAGAAATAAATGGGCGAATGAAGGTAAAACGGGCCTTTTCCATAGGGGAAGGAAGTCAACTAAATCTCCACTGGACAGAGTTCACATAACCATAGAGAAGAATTATAAATTATATGCATTACTATTAGTTTACAGAGCTGTAAAGTGGCTCCAAGGCAATGAAAGACCAGAAGCATATAATTTGGAATTTAAACAATGTGCTGTTTTCCACTGAAGCACAATATTTTCCTACTCATGCTGGAGAGGAGTCCTAGATAACAGCCTGAATCAAAAGCATGGAGGCCAGAGTCATCAGAATGTGGAAGGAAACCATCTTATGAGGCTGGAACTCAGGGGCGGAACGTTAGTGGAACAGTAAAGAGGTGGTGCAGAGGAGGGAAGGGAAGCAGAAATGTAGAGGTAAGACAAGACAGTAAACATGCATGAAATGTAATGCATGGTCCTGGACCACCTAGGATTGGGCAGTTTTGTGTCATTGCTAGCTCTTCCTCAGAGAAAAGCCAACTCATTTCTCTGGTTCTTTAGCAATACCATTACATAACTGTCCTGATGACAAGAGGGTCATGACTTTCCCTTTTTTGAAAGTTTGTGGTTTGAGTCACCTCTGTTTAGAAACCTCACCCAGAGGACACAGATGGCAGCAAGAGATGACTTTTGTGGGACATAATTTAGGTCATCAAGTCCCCATTTGACATTTCAATTATATTCTTGCTTTTAAAGCCCTGGGTGTATCTGTATCTCAATATGGCCAAGGAATTATAAAGTCATCTTGTGTCCCTTCTGTGGGCACAGGGCATTGCAGAAATAAAGCTGATGGAAATAGTCACATGGTTTGACCAAATGGCATCGTCAGCCTCTTCAATCTGCCACATCCTTAATGCCATCAGCGTGGAGGGGCAGCTGCCAAGAGGCTGGACATTCCTTGAAACAGGTGCCTTCTTTTCCAGGACCCAAGTAAGAGCCGAAGATGCTTTCTTTAATGTCAGAAAGCACATCCTTAGGAAAACATGTTTGAATCGCTCAACAGGGGCATTCGGGTCTCAGTTCCGTAACCTAATTTTAGTTTGGGTTCTGAATCAGAAATTGTGACAATATTTAGAAAATCTAGACTTGAGAGATCCAAAAAGGAGTAGTCAGGGAATTAAAAGAAAACCCTGTCATCGGAGGGAACAAGTGATTTTTGTATAATGCAAACTTGACCACTTTATTCCCCTTCTTCAAATACTTAGTGGATGCTCATTTCAGTTAGGATAAAATCTAAACTCTTTGACTCCGCTGACAGAGCTATGGCATTTCTATGCCTTCTATGCCTCAGCTTATCACTCTTCTTTCAGTTTTTGAAACACTCCATTATTCTCTCTCACCTCCCATACCCCTGCCCCGCACCCTGACCTTAGCACACGTTGTGGCCTCTGCTTGAAACGCTCTCCCAGCCCCGTTATTGACCCTATTGTTGACTCCTACTTGGCTTCAGCTTAGATGTCCTGCCCCCTGGGAAGCACTCTCTCCCTCCTCCAATCTGGGTTAGGTGTCACTCTGTGTTTTTCTATTGCCTTACATTTCTCTGATCAAAGCATTTATCACCCTGTATTGAAATGTGCCTCCCAACGAACTGTAAACACCAAGTGGAAGGCTAGGATTTGTAGTTATTTTGTTCAACATCACATCTTCAATTCTGGAAAAGTACCTGGAGTGTCACTGGAACTTACAATATTTGTAGAATGAAGGACTAACTGAGTAAGCAAAAAAATGGATGAATAAAGATTGAGTGAATTAATGAGTTAAGTGAGTGAATGGATATACAATCAAGGGAACTGGATAGTTTCCCTGAGGTGAATAGTAAAAAAGAACACATGGGAAAGATGATCTTATAAAGGAATCAGTAGGTTTATTTTGCTCCAGATGGCAGAGTTAATCCCCAAAGCTAGAAGATGCTTGGAGTGAAGTTTCTGCTCAAAGGATTTTTTTCTAAAAATAGAGCAGCTTATCAATGGAGCAGATCACCTCAAAGGTAGCTATGCATGCAGAAGAAAAGATGAGATGTGTGGGAGATGTATGGGATGCTGTGTGGGGATAACCAGGGACTGGGGATGGGGAATTAGGGGGCTGGGGTATCTGCTATATAGAAGAAACTAGAGGAGATAGCTTATTTAATCATCATTCATTCATTCAATGAACATTTACTGAGCATCTGGGTTCCAGGTACCGAGGTAGATGTCGGAGATTTAAAGTTCTATAAGATCCAGTCACTGGGACCCTGATGCCAAAGTACATATATTCTAGAGGAAAAGAAAAACACACAGCCAAGCGTGTATAAAACTGCTATGATAGAGGTATGTGCAGGATAATAGAGAGGGGACCTTAACCTACCTGGTGGGGGCAAAGGAAGGAGGAAGATACCAGGGAGGGCTTCCTATAGGAGCGGCTAACTGAATTAATCCCTGCAGTGCAAGACATGCTAATAGATACAGTGGGGGTCATGGTGGGAGGGAGGAGGTAAATATGGGAGAAAAAGAGGAGAGACTTTCAGACGGAGATGAAAGCTTGTAAAAACAGTTTAGTCTTACTGTAGTGAAAAGCTCAAGGTCAGAAGGAAGTGGCTGCAAAGTTCATTTAAACTCACAATTCTCTGAAAAGTGGATGGGAGTCAAAGACAGAAGCTCCAAGTGTAAAGAGCTGACTTGCATAGGTCTGGATCTTGAGGGTTCAGTGTACGAATGCCTTAGGGAAAAGCCCTTGTACAGAACTGATTCCACTGGGGCCACCATAACCTTTTTAGGGCTCCTGTCCCATGCCTTTACTCTGTGGCCATGTGTCTGAGGACAGGACATCCTAGTGCCACTTGTGAAAATAAATCTTTTTTGGACAAAGGCCACAACAGACCCACGTTGGCATTCACACCCTACAGCAACGCAGCGAAGCGCGAATACCTGCAGATCAGGGTCACCACTTGATGTCAGCTGTTTGGTGAAAGGTTGGGGAGTAGTGAAGAACTGTTTTCATGGTGAGCTCGATAGGAATGAAAACTTGATGATTTATTCAAGTAGCAACTCTTTCACAGTGTGGTCTAATAGAAGCTAACACTGTACTAGCATAAGCGACAGGCCCAGTTCCAAGTGCTCTGCACACATCAGCCACCTAAGAGGTAAATACCATTATCCCCATTTTATAGATAAGGAAGCTGATGCCCAGGGCACACAGCTGGTGTAGAGCAGAGCTACTTTTCAGACTCAGGCCGTCTTGCTATATTCTGTTTTTCAAAGCAGGAAGAAATGAAGTCTCATGAAAAAAGATGCCATTTTCAGACAAAATGAGCAAACTGGACTGGGAGTGAAAAGAAGAATCAGTCTCAAGAAACTTGGGGAACCAGCCTTTTCTTATGCCACTTCTACCCTTGCTCCCTCTACTGTCACCCCAGCAGCCTTCTGGTAGATTCTGGAACATGCCAGGCTCTTTCTTGCTTCAGGGCCACCATTCTTGCTGTCGCTTCTGCCTGGAATAGTCTTCCCAAGCAATGTATGGCTCCTTTTCATCTTTTAAATATTGGATAATGACTTCCCTGGTGGCGCAGTGATTATAAGAATCCGCCTGCTGATACAGGGGACACAGGTTTGAGTCCTTGTCTGGGAAGATCCCACATGCCGTGGAGCAACTAAGCCCATGCGCCACAACTACTGGGCCTGCGCTCTAGAGCCCGTGCTCTGCAACAAGAGAAGCCACCGCGATGAGAAGCCCGCGCACCACAACGAAGAGTAGCCCCCGCTCGCCACAAATAGAGAAAGCCCGCGCACAGCAACAAAGACCTAACACAGCCATAAATAAATAAATATATTTATATATATCGGATAACATGCCACCTTCTCAGAAAGGACTTCCCTGATGACCCCTGAGGGAACTGCCCCCTTAAACTCAAGTCCATCGCATCACCATTTTTATTCCTTTTGCTAGTGTATTTCATACTCTGTATTTACTTTTGAATGTGACAGCTTGTTATGAACTGAATGTCTCTGTCCCTCCCAAACTCAAATGGTGAAGCCCTGACCCCCGATGTGACGAAATTTAGATGTGGGGCGTTAGGGAGGTAATTAGGTTTAAATAGATCATGAGAGTGGGGACACTATGATGGGGTTTGTGTCCTTACAAGAAGAGGAAAAGAGACCACTAGACCACTTTCCACCGTGGAAGAACACGGAGAAACTAGCTGTCTGAAAGTCAGGAAGTTCCTTTCTAGGAACTGAAGCTGCCAACACCTTGATCTCGGACTTACCAGCCTCCTGTGAGAAATAAATGTCTGTTTGTGTAAGTCACCCAGTGTTCAGCATTTTTTTTACGGCAGCCCAAGCTGAATAATACACAATTTAACTGTACATTGTTTATTTGCTCCTCTATATTATAAACTCCCCAAGGCAGAGACCACACAATTCTTTAAAGGAAGGTTTCACAGCTGTAATTTGCCACTATTTCCACAGCACCTAGGAAGGAAGAATGACTAGCCTCTGGGGGGTTTGTCTTAAGAGTGTCTACTAAAATATCCAGTTGTCTAGTTATCTCCTCAACTTCTCAAATAGCACAAATTCTATAATGTTTAAAATTTAAAGTATCTGTTAATCCAAGAGGGATAGATTAGATAATCTCTCTGGAACTTTAGACATCCCTTCCACAACTTTTCAAACAGGCCATCGATTCCCAGACCATCCCAGCTTCAACAAATTTTACTTTCACTGCATGTCAGCCACCCTCAAAATGGCCTAACTCTTGCCCTTGTTACCATTCATTATTTCCTTAGAGTTCTCAAGCACTAGAATCATAGTTATTTACTTCAACTTCCAACTCTTACAGGTCTCTCAAGCTCTCACTCATTGAACCCTTACCTTCTGTTCTCTGAGAAATTTCAGGTTCTTTCAAGTCAGGTCTCTCCAAATCTCAAATTTGAAACCAAACTTTCAATCCAAATTTGGCCCTGTGATTAATCATCTAAATCAAAGGTCAGCTAACTATGGCCCATGGCACAAATCTGGCCTGCATCTCTTCTTGCAAATAACGTTTCCTTGGCACACAGACATGCTCATCTGTATACGTATCTTTTATGGCTGCCTTCATGCAATAATGGCAAAATTGAGTAGTTGCAGCAGAGGCTGTGTGACTCAAGAAGCCTAAAATATTTACTATCTGTCCTTTATAAAAAAATACCAAACTCTGATCTAAATTATGATTTCATTATGAACAGTGACAGATGATCCTCTGGTGTCATAAAGAAAATTTTTTAAATTTTAGTTATTGCTGTCTAAAAGAAAAAGAAAAAAAGCAAATTGAGTTTTTATTTATATTTAATTACACATAGGCATTGATGATCTTAGTTCATCTGAGAGACAATCATCTGTCATAGAAAACAGAGAAGATACCCCTGGGGAAGAGGAGAAGGTCCACAATCTGAAGAGGCTTCCAGAGGCAGCCTCATTCAGTCAGTCACCATCAGCATCTTATAACACTGTCTAGTTTATGTGTCCCTGGTGAGATTGATTTAGATAAAATATTATCTAGCAATACCTTAGGTAAACTTCAAAATGGACAACTATCTTTCAAATATTCCTGCAGAGAATGATTAACAATTACAAAAATGATGTGAAGAGTAAGAACTTGGAAGGGCACAAGTGCTTTATCAGCCATATTATGAGGCATATAAAACAGTAATGATATAATCATACATGACAAGAAGTCAGTGAAAAAAGTCCTGAATTATTAGACTATTTGACATGCAAAACTATATCTACTATCATTAATGTTGAAATTTTCCCCACTTGTTATTGGTGCCTTGAGCAAGGACAGTATGAAGCTAGTACTATTAACAAGACATTTACATTTCAGTATCCATGACATGAAAACAACGTTCTATAATTTAGGGGTGATTTTTAAATAATTCAATATTTGATCCAATACTTCATTTTACTACACTTTGTGATATTTAGCAGTATTTTTGATAACATAAAACAGAAGTTTCATACCATTGGTCAAACATTTTTTTTCTTGCTGCCAAGAAAGGAGTTAAAATAACAGATGGAAAGTAATATGATGATAAACTAAAATACATTTATTTTTCAACAAATGTTTTTAGGAAATTCCATAAATAATTCTGTGGGGCTCTATTCTATATGCATTATATGAAACTACAGATGTTTCTGAGTGTCTCAACTAATGGTATTTTTTCTAAGTTCTATTTCAGAAGTGAAACAAAGAAAGTACATTTCAGAGGTCCACTAAAATAATGAATCTGATAAAAAGATCCATTCTCTACAGAAAATTACTTCTATGACACAACAACAATAACCATAACAATACTAGTATTGTTTTCTTGCACAAAACTGTGTTAAGTTCGATCACCACTGGAGTAGTTGAGACTGGAACAACAGTTACAAATCAAAAGGATTCTGGAGGATATTTCTGGAATTTCGCTAAAATTCCTCCCTACATCACTCATATTCAAATGAGTAAGCCTGTTTCTTCCTGCCATAAAGGAACCAGAAGAGTTCAAAGGATTATACGTGTCCTTAATAATGAAGAATGATGCTCATCAGGTAATGACAGTGACGATTCAAGACCTTTAATATACAGGGTATCCTAAATACCGTTCGCAAAAATCATAAGAAACTGATACCAGATTTTGATTATTTAAAGATTTCCAATGGATTCTGAACAAAATGCAATCAAATTTAGAAAATTTATTTACAAAAGAGCTTTAATACTATTATAGAATACTTGATACGATTCCTAAATTGTTCTTAAAAGGATCCAACATTTCTAAAGTCTGATTTCACACTGCAGTCCTGAATATTTTAACTCATCATCTGCTTAATCACAGAACTTTTAAAATTTGTCAAGTTTTTGCTTCTCTCTGTTTCTGTCTCTTCCTCTCTCTCTCCTTCCTCTTTACTATGGACAATTTCAAACACCCAAAGAAAATATGTAAAATAGTTCAGTAAGTCCCCATGTGCACATTGTTCACCTACAACCACCATCAATTCACAGCCACTGTTGCTTCATTTGTATCCACACATACTCCCTCATTCTAACATTGGTCTATTTGAAGCATATCTCAGACATAATAACATTTTACTAATAAATATTTCAGTGTGTATTTTAAAAGACAGAGGTTGCTTTTAAAAAATATAACCATAATGTCATTATCACAGAGAGAAAATTAATAATAATTCTTCATAGGTCTCTTGATCAAGTATGTATATTGTTAATACACTAAGGCTATGCGCCACCAAAATTTGTCTTCATATTACTACCAAAAAACCCAATACTCTTATCTTTAATGTTGAACTCTTTTACTGAATTTGCAATAGCATTCACAATAATGTAGAATATCTCACTTTTGGTAGAATGCACTTCCAAACGCTTTACTTTGATTCCATAAATTGCACAAAAGACTCAAATAATTATTGTAATTATGTTAACTGATATTCTATTGAAAGCCTCTGATGACACTAATATAAAGCTGACATCACTTCCTAGTTTACTAAGTTTTTCCTACGCTCATGAAACCAACTCTTATATAGCAATTACTTCAGCTTTCATAAGTGCACAAGAAAATGTGGAATTGAAGGTACGTAAAACTAATACAGAAAATAGAACCATTTGATCTAAATGAAAAGTCATGCTTTTATGATGCATGTAAACACAACTCACTCAAACAGAGGATTTCTGAAAAAACGTCTGTCCTTTGAAGCAGATGCTGACATTTCTTCTGCAGATCTGAATATCCTGGATTTCAGACAGTCTGTGATATCACTGCTGCTCTCCTCAGATGAGACCATGGCGGGGACTGGAAGAACAGAGTGGGTGGCTACCAAACCCATCCTGACTTACTTCAATGCACATTAAAAACGTTTCAATTCACAAAAGGAAAACTATGGGACAAATACTAAACCAGACAGGGAACTAGAACGATAGGCATGAATGGGACTGTCTCAGGCAAACTAGAATGTATGGTCATCTACTCTTCAAATTTCCATGAATAGAAATGCAGAGATAGCTCAGACCAACTTGTTTGGCTCTTGGATAGAAGAAGCTAAAAGTGAAAACTATTGTTTAAAAGGAATGCTGAAGTTTCTCTAATCAACTTCACTGAAAAAATGGCTGATTTCAACTAACTGTTAGGTATTAAGGGAAAACAATTTGAATACATTACTTCTTACTACGGTGAGAATGACTAACAGATAACACTCCTCCCAGAGTCAGCTTCTTTCTAGATCTTTAGTTCAATTATTTTTCTCATTGGTGTATTGGTATAGCTTCAGGATTAGTTAGAGGAACAGTTCTTATTGAGTTCCTGAAACCATCTCACTTAAGCCAAGACCTATGTTTTCCAAAATAAAACAACTGCACCAAAACCCAAAACATCTGCATCTTCCACTGTGCAAGCGGCAGTTAAACTGTTTTCACTTGCTCTGCTCTTCTACTTGTCAGCCTCAGGCTTGCTGGTATCTGCATTCTCTCTGAGATTATTCTATCAATTCTCTGTAGTTTATTGAAGCATTTCTCCGAGAGATGTTTCTTCACCTAGTTGACATGAGGGCATGACATCCTGATTACTTGCTCTTGCCCTTTCTCCTGCCTTTCCTTTCTCATCCTTTTGCCTCTTGGAGATTAACCCATGATGAAATGAAGCATCCAGAGAACTTCAAGCAAAGGTTCTCGCTCATGAAAATCACATCATACACATAACACGTTGCTACTGCAAACAGGGGCAATCCCTCCACCAGAGAGAAGGGATCGGTTCACACATCAGATCATTGTCTGGTAGCGGCTTTGGACCATGCTGGGAAATCGCCCAGTCAGTGGAAATAATAATAAGAGGAGAAAACATGTTGAACACACTCAATAGTACGTGGCGCTGCATCACCTCATTTAACCTCACGATTTTCAGGCAGAGTTAATAAAATGAGCCAAATTTTACAGATGATGAAACTAAGCCTTAGAGGCCATAGTGTGAAATGGAGCAGGGATTCCATTACAGAAGACCCTTGGAAATCTTCCATTTTATGGGGCAAGGACTCTTTTAAGATCCATGTGTAAAACTGTTCCTTCTCATGGCAAACAATTAGATTGTGACAATTTTGAATTCTGCACGAGCCTTGTGTAAAGATTAAGAACCCACCTCTGCTCCCCCTACCTGCCACCTGCCCCCACGATGTTTTTGGGTTCTGGAAAATGGCTTACTACAAAGAACCACGCTTCCTCAGATGAGTTAGATAAGACTCATGGATGCCCTCCTTGTTTGTCTGTGACAAGACCAGACACACCTCCTCCAACTCCCATTCTTTGCTTCACAAATGATTAGCTGAACTGTTTGTCCCAAAAGATTAATTGGGACAAAATGCCCATTAACTTGATGAGATCAAAGTTTGCTTAAGCTTTATATCTTCCCTTCAGATTCCTGAAATTTGATCCATTCTCAATCCGAACGAGCCAACAGTCCCCTTCTTAAAGGCCCCTCCCAGGAACAGGCCGGCCTCAGTGTAAAACAGTCTCTGATCTACGGTCCAATCAGACCATCTCCACCTTCTCATCTCACCTCCCTACTGGGTTCTTTCTAGCCTCGTTCATTCCTCTTTTCTGCTTGAGATTTGAGATGCAGATCTACAGTCAGGCAGTGCCCCTACTGCAATAGTCCCATCCTCCCTCTTGTGATAATCCTTTCAAATAAAGTCTCTACTTACCTAAGTCTGGGTTTGCTTTGGTTTTAAAATAGACTTGATTTTTTATAGCAGTTTTAGGTTCACAGAAAAGTTGAGCAGAAAGTACGAAGAGTTCCCATGCCCCCCCGTACCTAGAGAGGTAAACCTCTCCTATTATCAACATCCCCCATCAGAGTGGCACGTTGTTATAACTGATGAACCTCCACTGACAAATCATTATCACCCAAAGTCCATAGCTGAGGTTATGGTTCACTCTTGGTGTTGTACATTCTATAGGCTTTGACAAATGTGTTATGACATATATTCAACACACAGTAACATCATGCAGAGTAGTTTTACTGTCCTAAAGAATCATCATCTCTCCTTCTTCCCTAACCCTGGACAACCACTGATCCTTTCACTTTCTCCACAGTTTTGCCTTTTCCAGAGTGTCATATTGTTGGAATCATACGGTACCTAGCCATTTCAGATGGGCTTCTTTCACTCGGTAATCCGCTGAAATATTTTTTTTTCCAATTTGGCAACTGGTAACTGACAACACTGATCCTGAGTCACATATCTTAAAGATACTGAATTTATATTTCTAGAAGATGCATTATGCATATTGCAACAAGGGAAGCATTTGCAAAGGTCCTATGGAAACTCTCTTTAGATAGAAATTGTGCTTACCTGCTGTTTAATGTTTCTATTTGAAATTGAAGAAGGAGCTCCCCCCTTCGTGTGTCAAATGAAAGAAAATAGTTCTGAGGGGAAATTGCCTTCATGGCCAGCATTTCTGCCCCAGGGGAGGCTATAAAAGGGGCAACTGGACACAGTCACTGGGTCATGCACACAGTCCGTGGCAGTGGGGAGAAGTGGGTTTGCTGTGAGTCTAATGAAGCATAAGTTCCAGGGCCTCTCATTTTATAGTCGCAATTTTGTATTCTTTTTCTTAAGCGCGTCTCCCAAATGTACATGCTTCATGTCCTCCTAAACCGTGGGTCCACCTCTGACTGTAGGTCATGACAAATTCCTCCCTGCCTGTGTCTTCATCCCAATGAGCTTTACCAGCTTGTGGCCCAGGATTTCTCAGACAATCAAAATAAGCCAATGTCAGCATTGAAAATCGAGCAGGTAAGGGAATGCTGTGCAGTACCATCTTTACTAGGGGATACAGAGACAGAAGAAAACTCATCAGGGGTCCTAAATCTTCCATCTCATCCTGTTTAAAAGCATCAAAGTGAGACTCGGCCCTAGGAAGTACTCACTTCTATTTCATTTGGGTCTAAAATTGATTCCAATCTAGGTCTATCTATTAAGGTAACCATGCTAGGCTCTTGGAATAATTATAGTCATAGATAAGCCAATTAAATTAAGAAAAAAAACCTGTTTTTATGCCTCCTGTAGACCTAAAATCTGAAGAAGTACTGTTGAGCTTCAGGATAGAATCAGAGTAGGTGGGACGCCATCGAATTCTGATGCGTAACCAAATCATCAGCACTACTCTTAGAAAAAAGCAGAGTTAATGCAGTTTGCAAAGTACCTGCTATATGGATGGGCCACACAGCAGCCCATCCTCCAAGCACTCCCACCCCACTGCCATCCTTCCTGCCCTTCCAGGAATTCCTCTGGTGCCTATAACCCAAGAAGCCACATAGCCAAGCCTGAGAGTCATACTTAACATTTACAGATACTGATAATGCTACAGACACTATGATTGATGCTTTTCATGTAGTAACTCATTTAATCTGTTGAGGCTGTGGGAAAGGTACAATAAATATATATCCTTGTCTCCCAGTTTGGAACCAAATGAGAAATAAAACCCAGGAAACAGACAGAAGGACCTTATTTTGTTTTCTCTGTTTTAATGTCAGTGTTGTTACCTATGACTGATCTGAGGACACGGCTTTAGCCATCTAGCCATGAACTTCACCCCTGAACTCACTAGACTTGGTCCTTCAGGCACCTGCCTCAGCTGGTCAGTTGAGCTCTTCCTGCTGAGGTTGAGCCTGGGCTGTCCAAGTACCATGTGGCTGAGGAGAAGGGCTGGTCCCCCTGGAGAGAGAGTGGAGGGGGAGGACAGGGGGAAGAGAGGGAAAGAAGGAGATAGAGAGAGGGGGGAGATGGGGCAGAGAAGAGAGAGAGGACTGGGTGTCCGACTTCTTCTCCCACATTCACTCACTCAGAGAAGTCACGCCTTATTGGGATTGATAGTGGAGCTTCTGATGGAAGCCAGCAGTAAAACTTTACCCAAACTCCCCGTATATGAAGACGAGGAGGCCAAGAGAATGGAAACCTTCCCTATTACATAAACCTTTAGCTAAAGCCACGGGATTAAAAAGATATTAATTTCTCCAATTTAGACACGAAAAAAACTGAGGCTAATGTGCCTTTAAAGCTTTGTCCAAGGGTGGCATTTGTAAATGGCAAAAGCGCTCAGGTCAGTCTGACCCCAAGGACCATGCTCTATGGTCACTATATGACACAGCAGAAGCATATCACGATGTATAAAGTGCTGTCACCCTGCTTAACTCATTTCACTCTGTTGAGATGAAGACTGCTATGTTGTAGAAGATCCTGAACGTTGGAATCGCCCACCCATGGCTGGGAGTCCTAGCTCCAATCTCTCTACGTGTCAGCAAGACACTCCTCCTGGAAATTGGCATTTGAGGCAGTGGTTACTTCACTGGGTTGCTGTGAGAATCAAATAAGATGGTGAGGATTAAACCCCTGGCACATCATAGTGGACCAGTACAAAGATAACGTTAATGATCTTTCCTTTCCCCCACTATTTTATAGGTAGACATATCTCATCACTCCCTTTCACAGATGAGTAAACTGAGGCTGCGGAAGATTGAATAACGTGCTCACAGCACTTACATCTGGGCTTTGAACTTAGAGTTTTTGATACTAAATCCATTTAGTCAAAAAATGCTAGGACATAACTACGTATTTGAAATTAGACTTAAAATTTTGAAAGATGTAAGAAAAATCATGATTCCCTGTTTTTGAGGAAACTTAGTTCTGAAGAGCCAAACCAGAAAGCTTTTTTAGATCTTGGAAGCTCTTTTTGCTAAGCCACAGCAGGCAGGAAAGTTAGAAGTGGCTGAGTCCTGGGAGCCTACCTCATGCAAGCCCTGGGTTTTGCAAATGAGGCTCAGAAGCGCCAGCAGAATGGAGATGGACCTTGCCTAGGATTTTGCAGGGATCAAGTTGGGACTAAAACTCAGTATCACCTAGCATTTTCCCAGACCCCTGGGAGGCTTCATCCTCCTTTAGGTACTCATGTTTGGAATTCCCTTTGCTCATTCATGGGCATATACTGTTCTTCTTGTATAAGATGCCCCTTTCATTAAAACATGTGTCCTTCCTTTGAGCCATCAGTCTGGAACATTTACCTCTGGTTTTCTCTGATTCAGTCCAAAGTGCTTCAGCTTCTTTTGCCTCTCACAATCCTTTCCCTAAATGCTCATATGCCTTGGACTAGACGGAGTACATCAAGATTAGATTAGGGGACACAAACGCTTTATTCTCTAAAAATTAAACTATGAGGGCTGAAGTCTCCTTTCCCTCCATCAGGGTTTCCTCCCCACCTCTGCAGTCAGAGATATCCTTATGGGTTCCAATGATTTCTGAGGTGATAATAGTAATCAGATGATAAATCTATGCTAATTCTGCTGCAAAAACAGACCAGACGTCTCTACTGCATCAATGTCTCCTGACACTCTGTTTAGTTCTGTGTTCCTATCGTTGTCGAAAACATCCATTGCAAAACTGTCCCCATGGACCATTCCTGTCATCATCAAGCAGTATTTAAAGAGAATAGATTAATCAGGAATCTGCAGTATAGGTTTCTCCTGGGTAGTCCCCAATGATGGTTCACTAGGAAAGGGAAAAAGCTGTCAGAAAAATTGTAAGATGCCATCTCTTTGGAGGAAGAAAATTACTATTGTTCAACTCAATAACTTGTAATTTAATCTCTCGGTGATGTACAGGATCAATTCAAGTGCTTTGGGAGTAATGTATCCATGATTTCGGATTTAAAGAAGAGATACAAAGAAAGGAATATGTGTCTTGTAATTCAGATTACTTGATTCAGTGGGAAGTAACACAGGCCTTGTGATAGAACAGACGTGGGTTATAGCACCTGAGTCAAAAGATTGTATAACCTGGGCAAGTCTCAGTTTAATCATCTCTAAAGTAGGTTTATTAACAGCTTATGCCCTCTGAACCACTGAGGGATGAGATAGCATATACATATGTGTATCGTATATACAAGCCCTGAACAGAGTAGGTCCTAAAATAGTTTCCCTTCTCTTTAGAAAAATCCCAACTTATTTGCAGGTTGAAGTACTGCTACTAGTTTACTATCTACATTAACTATCTCTCAGTTATCCTTTGATCAAGATATGAGGTGGGTGTTAGAGATAGGGGAGGGGTCAAATAAGAATTTTGAAGTTCAAGTTTATTCCTGCCCTGGAACCACCTTCCTTGATTCTGTAGCTTACTTTACGCCAAGCAGTTTTTCCTGAGTATTTTACAAATATTAGTATGTTTGATACCATAACACCTTAGAAAGTGGTACTTTTACCTCACCCCCACCTTTAAGATGAGGAGTGAGGCACAGAAGTAACATGACCAGAATCACAAAGTTCATAAACGGTGTGGTCAGGATTTGAATCCGGGAAAGGAAGACTTTGCTCTTTGCCACTCTACTTTACTGCTTTAATTGGAATTTCACCACAAGAAAAACAAAAGTTAATAGTTTTCTCTACTCACCTATTTTAATCTACTTCTCTATATACAGCACTACATTTATCTATCTGCCATATGAACACATATTCAACTATGTTCCCACTTACCTGGTTGTCTATAGAAATGATTTCTACTTTTATTCCTTAATATCTCTTTTATCTTTGTAACAATATTCATTCTGAAAAATTTAAAGTGTGATTCTAATTACTAATAACTGTACTGGGGAGGTAGGATTAAGCCTGAAGGCTATGACCTGTGATGGAATGGCTTGCAAATGACCACACCACCTACAAACTTTGTGGTTTTAACAAGTTCCTCAAGGCTGCTGTATCTCAGCTCCCTCATCTTGAAAACGAGGATAGCGCTACCATCTCTCTCCACGGGAGACTGTAAAGACTAATGAGTTAATAGGACTCGGCCAGGCAAATGCTTGTTCGCAGTAGAGAGAGCTCTAATTATGTATCTTTGTAGCTATCTCATTACTGCCTTATTTTCATCCAGAAATATTCAGCTTACTATAAGTGCTTTTACATACATTGACCAATTTTAAAATAACAATGTAAGGTAAAAATACCTATTTCTCAGAACAAATGATCATAATATATTAAAAGTTGAATTGTGTCCCCCAGATTGATATCTTGGAGTCCTAACTCCCACTACATCAGAATGTGACTTTAGCTGGAGACAGGATCCTTACAGAGGTAATCAAGTTAAAATGTGGCCATTAAGGTAGGACTGAACTCACATCACTGGTATCTTTATAAAAAGGGGAAATTTGGACACAGATGTGCACAGAGAGAAGACAGTGTGAGGAGAAACATGGAGAAGATGGCCATCTGTAAGCCAAGGAAAAAGCCTGGAAAAAGTCCCTTCCTCACAGCCCACGAAAGGAACCAACCCTGGTGACGGTAGCAAGATGCTGAACTCAGAGAAGCAGAGAGTAGAATGGTAGTTTCCAGGAGCTGAAAGATAGGGGAAATATAGAAATGCTGGTCAAAGAATACAAAGTTTAGTTATGCAGTATGAATAAGTCCTGGAGAGCTAATGTCCAGCATGGTGACTATAGTTAATAATACTGAATTGTATACTTAAAATTTGCTAGGAGAGTACATCTTAAGTGTTCTCACCACACACACACACACACACACACACACACACACACACACACACACAAAGACAAATGGAAACTATGTGAGGTGATGGAAATGTTGATTACTTTGTGATAATCATTTTACAATGTATAAATACACCAAAACACTGCATAGTACACCTTACATATACACAGTTTTTATTTGTCAATTATGCCTCAATAAAACTGGAAAAAATTAAGTTATAATTTAAAAACAAAAAAAGAAGAAATCAACCCTGCTGAAAGTTTGATTTTGAACTTCTGGCCTCCAGAACCATGAGACAATAAATTACTGCTGTTTGAACCACCCAATTTGTGGTACTTTGTTACAACACCCATAGTAAATTAATACAGAGTAATAAAATGAATTACCATGCTGGGTCTGAATAACTTAAAGAACCAGAACCAGAATAAGACTTAGTTTTCTGGCTCTGTCCCACGTGCGTTTTCTGGTAACCTGGATGCCTTCTGTCTAGCAGTTCATTAATTCTCCTCTGTTTTCACCTTCCGATCCATCCTTTTTAAAGTTAGCAGGAGCTTCCTGGTTTGGAATGTTGTGCATAAGGCAAATACCACAGGACAAGGTAAGAGTTCACTTTATGCCTGTAGGTTGCTCCACACCTGTGTCAAGGATACTCCCTAATGTATTCTAACGTGAGATGTGACATTATCGAGTACTAGTTAGTTTATAATGAATAAACGAAATCACAGTATTAGAGAGCTTAGATTGCTCACAAAATATCACCTTCAAGCCAGCCTCTTTGACCAATTTCCGTCCCTTAAGTTGTTCAGGTATCACTCAAGCTGAGATTTCTCGGGATGCACCCCGCCTCCCACGGCTCTAGCTCCCCCAAGGAAGTATAGATACGGTAAAGGCAGCCAGCACCTTTCATCTCCTCCTGGTTGTCTCAGGATTCAGGCCCCAAATGCTTTGTAAACCAAAATCCTATACAAATGTACACACTGTTTTCATAAATGCAGATTCAGACCTTGAAATTATATAATATAGACAGACTTAGAAATGATTAATGGCAGGCTAATGAGATTGTATAAGTATGCAACCCATGAATAGAATCTTATAAAAAATGAACTGTTAGTCAGAAGATATTGCGTTTTGCCAAAATGCCATTCCGTCCTAAGGGCATCATGTCCTATTATCAGCTCAGCAGCATCAATCATGTGGACACGATTGTCAAAGGTGTCATCAGAATGACTCTAAATTCTGATAAGCTAACGCAGTCCTTTTACAAGACTTATTTTAAACTGTCTTGGTTCTTTGTCTCATTCTGGATCTTGAGAGCACTTCTTAGAAAAGTTTTCTCACATGGTCCAGGACCTAAAATCATTCTGTTGCCCTGAAAAATTCTCCAATATCCAGCATAGGGTTTTCTTGTTCTAGAAGGATGTTTATATTGTCCGTGTGGGACATATCTTTGGTTCTAGGCTTATTACTCATATCTCCAAAGAGGGTTAGACCTGGTTACTAGCATGTCATGACACTTGATCAGGGGTCAGAAGCTAGGATTTTTCAGTAGTTTCAGGCCCAAGATCTATGGCTTTAATTATTTGACTTCAGAAAACTTGGACTCTCAGCTCAGCACTGTCATATTTTGACCCTATATGCTTAGTAAATCATTTATATATTACGAATTTTTTAAAAAAATCATGAGTTTTGGCAAGTATACACATATATATGTAATATATATTGATCCATGTTGTTACATGTCCAGTTATTTTTCATTTTTTCCCCTTTTATGGTTGAGTAAAAGTCTTTTGTATAAAAGTATGTGTGTATATATAAATATATAAAAGTATGTCTATAGACATACTTTTATCTATATACATACAACTTTGTTAATTAATAAAATAAATAGAATAATTTGAACTTGGGACCTAGGTCCACTGCAACTAGCTTGTGATCTGAAGTAGGGCATCTGGTCCTTCTAACTTGTTTCTTTATCTCTATAACATGAAGAATAACCTCATTCCTCTCTCCCTGTTTAAAAGTCTGCAATAAGAATTAGACAAATTGAGGCCTCAACCACACTAGTCCAGCCACCATCCTCTCCTGCTTGGACTACTGGTAAACACCACACA
The DNA here is from genome assembly GCF_008692025.1 of Phocoena sinus. Lineage (NCBI taxonomy): Eukaryota > Metazoa > Chordata > Mammalia > Artiodactyla > Phocoenidae > Phocoena > Phocoena sinus. Next base: position 66,343,942 of record NC_045779.1, on the reverse strand, counting down.
AATCAATGCCTAGAATATTGTATATCTACAATGTATAGACATCAATGTATAGTACAGGATGTACTCTTTCATGTCTGGCTTCAACAGGTCTGTGAGATTCATCCACATTAGCCTGCTGACAGATCTTCTAGCTTCTATCATTCTCCAATCAGAAGCCAGGATGAACTTTTAAGTGTGAATTAGAATATGTCATTCCCTTCCCTAAAACACTTCAAGAGTTCCCCATTTCCCTTAGAATAAAATAGAAATGTTTACCAGGGCCTACCTGGACCTACCTCCCCTTCGCCCACTTGTCCTCACTTCTTCCCACTCTCCCTCCACTCAATATACTTTATTACTGTGTTTCCAACATGCTCCATTCAATCCCACTAGAGGATCTGAAGAATACTTCTCTTCTCTACCGCAAGTCTGCGTGTTTCTACATTTGGGTCTTGGTTTATATGTCACTTTCTCAGAGAGGCCTTTTCTCTCTCTGACTAGGTAGAGGATCACGTAGGGCAACCCAGAAATTGTGCAATAATGATTTATTAGATTGATGAATAAGGGAGGGGTGAGAGTGTTTTGTACACTATAAAGCATAAAATGCATGTGGATGTTGGTTAGTTTTTTTAATAACAAATATACTTAATAAAATGTAATACTTATAAATGAGACCATATTTTCATGGTCCTACGAATAAAAGACTGGCCTAGACCTTACATTTCAGAAGCTTACACTTCAAATGTAGAATAAAACAGAGAAGACTGGAAATTAATGATCCAGGAATGATAACTGAAAAGCACATTAGCCACGTGTTCGGAGGGTGAGCACCTGCCAAGTGGGAGGCTTCCTACAGGAGGGGGAAGAGGAGGGAAGTCCTGGGATCTGTAAGAGGATTGGATTTAAGTTTCAGGAGACAATGTGAGGGCAAGGACAACAAAATTACTGTTGCTGATTTCTTTTTCATTTTTATTTTTATAAATCAGAACGTTAGTGTATAAATTGTAAGTGAATACAATTTAGGATATTTCCTCAATAGACTCCATTTTCTTCTCTTGAAATTAGCAACTTTCTACTCTCCTGGTACTAAAGGTGCTGGCTGCTACCCATGGCATGCTCGACATTCGGGCCAGCAAACAGCTAGTCTCTAATTCTCCTTTACTTCCACCAGCCTCACCAGAGAGAATTGTGTTTGTTCCCAAACCTATGTATTCATGTTGCACTTATTTATTTATTTATTTATTTATTTTTTGCGGTACCGGGCCTCTCACTGTTGTGGCCTCTCCCGCTGCGGAGCACAGGCTCCGGACGCGCAGGCTCAGCGGCCACGGCTCACGGGCCCAGCCGCTCCGCGGCACGTGGGATCCCCCCAGACCAGGGCACGAACCCACGTCCCCTGCATCGGCAGGCGGACCCTCAACCACTGCGCCACCAGGGAAGCCTGCACTTATTTATAAATTGATAAAATATAGGTACAAAAATAACAAGAATTGTTTCCATGAAAACTAAGATGAACCTTTTGGAAAGACTCAATAGCGTGGTTTGTCTTTTTTTTTTTTTCCTATTGACACAGGTATAGGTAACACAGTTGTAGAATATTTGGATGGGCTGTAAAGAATCTAGACATATTCTGCATTAAAATGACTTTAGGTGTCTTCATGTTCTTCTATAACTTAAGGAAATAGAAACACAAATATTTGCTTTTAGGCACCTTATTTCTATGCAAAGAAAAACTTTAGATCTACATCAAAAGATAAGTGAAGTATAACTCTTCTGATCAATGAACCAACTAAGGTTCTGACTCACAGGAGAAAAAAAGTGCTTCCACTGAGCTGAATGTAGTCTTTTTGGCCTGCTTTTTGGAATTATAGTCAGTCATCAGAATGGAGAAATTGACACTCTCAATTTAGCAATTGGTCACTGCTACATTCAATGGTCATTTCTCAGTCCCTCTTCATATGTGAACTCAAGCTTTGAAACAGTTAATTTCTTCCTCCTCCTAGAAATAGTTTCTTCGTTTTGCTCCCAGGAACCACTCTTTTCGTCCATGCCCTAACTAGATGCTTCCTCCTCCTCAATCTGTTTTTTTTCTGGTTCCTCCTCATCTTCTCTACCCCAGGGGCTCAATTTTTAGACCTCACCTCTTCACTCTCTAGACTAACCCCCTTAGTGATCTTATCTGGTCTCATGATTTAAAATATTATCTATACACTGACTCTCACATTTATATCTCCAGCCTAAACTTCTCACCTGAACTCTAGATTTGTACATCCAGTTGCCTACTCTCCATCTCCATTTGAGTGTTTAATAGGCATCTCAAACTTAGCATATTAAAAACCTTGCTTCTCATCTTCCTCACCCCCAACTGCTTTCCCATAGTCCTCTTCATCTTGATAAATAACAACTCCATCCTTCTAGTTTATTCAGGTCCAAAAAGCTTGAAGTCATCGTTAATTTCTCTACTTCACAGCCTACCCTTGACCTATCAATGATCTGACTGGCTCTACCTTCAAAAACCATCTCAAGTCCAACCTCTTCTTACTACTTCCTCTTCATTCAATTTACCATCATCTTGAACTTATATTTATGCAGTCTTCTATCTCCCTTCTTCTACTCTAGGTCCCCTGCATTGTATTTTCAACAAAGCAGCTGGAGTAATAATAAAAAGAGAAATAATAAAATATCTTCTTTCTAGGATTGCTGTGAAGACTAAATACAAGGGATTTAGGAAGAGTGTATGTGGAGAGCAAGCAATGTATCTTCTCTAATGTTGTTTTTGTTGTTATAGGACAGAGCTATAGCAGTTTTTCCATTTCTCCCATGATTCTTAATAGCAATTTTTTCCCTGCATCCATAAATATGTTCATGTCTCTCAAAATATTTCTTGAACCACATTATTCTTTAACCTTCTGGTCCAACTCTAATTTCCCTTTAACAAACAAGTTTATTTCAAAACTAGTATCTCAAAAAAAAAAAAAAAAAAAAAAAAAACTAGTATCTCCTGGTAATGGTTCCTCATCTTGCATTCATTCTTTGTCTGATTTTCTCCTCTTTTCTTCCATGAACTGTTATTCACTAAGTCACTGATGATGATGCTACAATAAACAAATCCACCCCAATGTTTCTCTGCTTTCCAAAGTATAGGCTATACCTTTCTTTAAAGTCTCCTCCAGTGACTTCCCTTCTATGACTCTCTCTTGATTATTCTCTTACTCTTAGACAACTCATTTAATGTTCATACTTTCATATATTAATTGTTAGTGTTTATGAGGACTCTGATTTCAAAGCTCGGCCTTCTTCTATATGCTTATGCTGAATCAATACAATCAAGCTGGTGGTCTCTAAGTACCACTTTATCATTCCTCAAAGATTTTCAGCTTCATATATTTATCTCAGATGTTTCCCTTGACCTTTAGAACACCTGGATGTGTTCCTCAGGATCAAAATTATCAAAACCAGGAGATATGCAGAATAATATGTATAGCAATATTATTTGCAATAGAAAAATAACTGGGAATAATTTATGTGCATCAGCTGAAGTGGGGATAGTCTGTAGTATATACAACTTATATATAAACAGAAACTGTATTATCATATATATACATATATTGATGGTACTGTCAATATATACATCGCATATATATCAATGTATAGACACTGACAGTATAGCCAGTCAATATACTGTTACACAGCAGGGAAGATGAATAAAGGATAGCTATTAAATCAACTTGGATAAAGCTCAAATAATAATAACAATACAATTGAGTGAAATAATTAAGTTATGAAATCCTATCTGTTATAGAAGAATTAAACATTTTATTGTGTAAGAATTATGTAAATGGTAAAACCTGAAAAGAAGGGAATGATTCTGGATGGTGGGATGGGATTGGAAAAAAGCATCAATATTATTGGTAACATTCTAGTTGTGTAGTGAGTTCACAAGTATTCTTTTCCTTACTATGATTCATAACTTGCTTATACATTTTACATACTTTTATATTTTACATAATATTTTATAAAAAACCCCAAACCGAATTTATATTACTCCCAACCTAAGAGGTTTTTTTTGTTTTGTTTGTTGTTTTTTCTTTGTTTCCTGTCTTGGTTTATGTCAACATCATCCATCTTTTTGCTCCAGTTAGGAAATTTAACTGTATTTGTAAACTTCTTTTGTCTCTCACATTCAGTATAACATGTCAATTTGATATGTTAAACATGATAACATAATCAGTTTGATTCTACCCAGATTTAGCTCTTTAGTCTAACTTCTTATCTCTATTCTTTATCTTTATTCCCAGGGTAACTGCCACACTCAAGTTCTCATCATTTCTCCCACAGGAAATTCTGATAACCTATCAATGTGCTCCCTGTCTCAGTAATTTATCCAAGGTTTTATTCCCAAACACAAGTTTGATTACGTCATTTTTCTAGCTGAATCTTAGCCATGTTTCCAAGTATCACAGTCTGATCTAATATACCTGCATCCCTCATCTTTTACAATTTGATGGCCATTTCTTTCTTTAAATTCTAGACCCTATGGTCCACCATTCTTCAAAGCACGCCCATTCATATCTTTGCCTCTTTTTGGAGTGCCTTTTTCTTCCTCCTGCACTGGCCTGGCATCTTCTTGTCATTTAAGGCTCAGACTAAGTACAGTCTTCATGAAGTCATCATTGGCTACCTCTGTACATTCATCATTCTTTCTCCTCTGTTCCCACTGCTCTCTGCATACCTGTATTACTGCACCAGCATCACTGTGTAAGTTCATTCAATTCTGATTTTTTTTTTCTGCCTCCCGAACTAGACCATTAGCTTCTTGAAAATAGAGAGATTGCCTTATTTGTCTAATTCATCCCAGTATGTGTCAATCTGTGTGTATGGCATGATTGCCCTCAATTTTCAATGAATATTCCAATTTCAAGATCCTGTTACTCTGACTGATTGACTGAACTGCTTGATGTCACGGAATACATGTTTACATCTTCTTAAGTGTCCTTTCAAAAATCTTACTTATTTGTAAGAAGCTCCTATTGGACGTAGGATACTACTAGGAACACGTTCATAAATATTGTAAGGGTTTATTCTTTATGAACAAAAGTATGCCCATATTGGTGAGAAAGACTGCGGGGACAAGGAAAGAAACCAATACACAGTCATTGCCTAGTATGTGTCAGGAACTAGGCTGGCCTCTTCTACACAATTTTAATTTTCCCAGTAACCTTTAATCACAGACATTGCATTTTTCATTCAGTTGAGATGATAATGAGGCTCAGGGATCTTAACTACCTTGCCTAAGGTCACATAGTGAGTTAGTGTTTATAAATAAGGTTAGGTTAGGTCCTGCTGCAGTAAAAAGCAACCCCCAAATGTTAATGTCTTAAAACAATGAACACTTCTTCCTCACTCACTGTATATGTCCACTGCAGGTTAGCAAGAGTTCTCTGCTCATCATAGCCGCTCCGGGATCTAGGCTGACCAGCCCCATCTCAAATGTTGTCAGACACCACTGTTCATATTTTGTTGGACAAAGCTCCCCCCCTGGCTACACCTAACTCCAAGAGGCCAGAGAAATACAATCCTAACATTTTTCCCAGAAGGAGGAAAGCAAGAGTTATTTCTGAAACAACACTAATGAGTGTGAAATTAAAAATTAAAACCACATCTGCTTAAGTTCTAAGTTTATCCCCTTTTCTACCACACCAACCTTTTCATTTTTTTTTCTTTATTTGGAAATATATTGAATTAAATTTACAATGAAACCTAATACATGGTCCTTGAGGAAAGTAAGGTATATAGAGTCTCTATATTAGTGATTCTCGAAGTGTCAGTGTCTCGAAGTGTCAGGATCACCTGCAAACTCTAGGACTCCACATACAAAGTCAGAATCTTTAAGGGGGAGGAGAGTGCTCTTGTATTTGGGACAAACTTCCCTGGTGTGTGGGTTACTGGTAGGGGGCCACACGGGAGAGAACGGTGCTCTAGGTCTAAGGTTTCAATCCCTCACCAACTTATTCTAACTTGTCTTACTTATTACATATGTTTTCCCTCTCTTCAGTGCAAAATGTAACACATGCTTCTTATGAACATATGATCCTCTCAGAGTCTCTTCTAAAGCAGAGTCACTCCTTCTCCCAAATGTTTTTGGGCACTGGAGAGGACAGAGGTTACTGAATAATGCATTTCATCGCTAGACAACTTGAAAGGGGCTCTGCTTAATGCAGTAGAAATTTTCAGATGATTCATTCTGGAGCCACTGATCAAAAGTACAGCTAATGGGGACAGGGGAGCTCAGGTGATTGGTATCTTTCAAGGGACAGTGAGCCAAATCCCTATCACTAGGAGAGAGGCTGAGTAATGAAATCAAGTGTCAGGCAGGCAGAGAAGCCATTTTAGGCTTTAAAATAATTTAGTCATAGTACCCTGTAAGACTCAGACTAGATGTTACCATGTCCAAACGGATTCTACAACACTGGCATCGTGTTTCTGGGTCTGAGCTGATAGAGCCTTGTGGTGTTGGTGAATGAGGCAGGCAAGGAATGAAACTGACAGGGCCAGGAAAACATCAAAAATCCCTCAGAAACACAATGAAGGGGAAGAAAGTCAGCCCTCAACAGACAGAAAGGAGGCGATTCTCACAGAACTCCTGCATGCATGGCCCTCAGAGGGACTGCTTCGTTTCACTTGGCTTCTGTGACGATCAAAATGCCCCCTTGGCAGTGGATAAAATAAAATAAAGAAGGCAGAAATAAATGCCAAAACAAATTCACGCACAGGATGACCTTCCAAACGCTGCAAGGCCCAGCTAAGCTGTCCTCTACTGAAATGAACGGAAAGGGCAAAGAAAAAAATCTATAATTTAACTTCAACTAGAAAAATCTTTAAAATGAGCTGAGGCACTAAAATATTTGCCAGTCTCTTCTTTCTGATGATGACCTAACATTCAATGAACGTCTCATAATGTGTCAGGTGTTTTATATGCAGTTTCTCTTAGTATTTCATAATAGCGTTGCAAGATGGATGTCATTGCCTCCAGTTCATGTCTGAGGAAATAAAGGTTAAGTAAATCACTCAAGGTCACATTGGAAAGAAGAACTGAGTCTGAGATATTTATTTTATTTTACTCTAAAATTCATCACATTTTTTCCCACACAAGACAACCCTTTAAAGTTGTATTAGAGTTAGAAAAATCCATTTGACGCTTCTAAAATGTCAATGTCTTCTCTGTCCTTTCTTTGATGTCAAGAAATGTACTTCATCCAAAATGGTTGGCTGGATATAAAAATGGCTGAAGACAAATGTTGTAAAAGCACACAAATGCATTTTTCACATCTTTAGTTTAATCAAGGTACAAGAACTTTGGTCCACAAAACTAGACTCCAGGTCTAGTGATCTAGACCTCTGATGTTCAGAAGTTATTCAGGGGAGTTGATGCTTCATTTCACTCTGCTTGAGTGTTTACCAGCAAGGACAATACAGTTGAGTTCCCAGAACCACCTGCCAAGGCATACGAAGAGCCTTACATAATCCCAGTAGATAAAGCCATAAAGAGTCCAAGGGCAACTACAGAAAGGAAAACCTCCTGTCACCAGACCTATTACATCACGTCAGCCTTGGAGAAAGAAGGCCATGGTTCTTTCATCATTCCAACATGAGACCTTGACAGAAATTCACGCTGAGAGGAGAGACTGCCTGTGTACCCTTACTTTGCCCCATAGGTTCAGATGGGACTAATCATCTTAGTACCTGCCATGGTGATATTGGAACTGACACAACCCAGCAGGCTTCTCTCCACAAGACACCTTTTCACCCATATGGTACTGTTTGATAAGAAAAGGTATGCCCCTCCTCCATCCCACTAAACAAGAATAAGACAGAGCAAGGAGTTTGAAGAGTGAGGTAAATCAGAAGGCTCTAGTAGTGATAGGTCATTAGATCAAAAACTGAAAAGCACACAGGTTCAGGGGTCAGACAGACGTGGGTTGTAACCTGAACTCTGCTACTATCTAGCACAGCGATCTTGGACAAGTTACTTACCCTCTCTGCACTTCACAGGGTTCTGGTGAAAAACAAACAACATAATGTTTTCAAAGAGAAGTGATAAACATGTACACACTGCTATATTTAAAAGAGATAACTAACAAGGACCTACTGTATAGCACAGGGAACTCTGCTCAATATTCTTTAGTAACCTAAGTGGGAAAAGAATTTGAAAAAGAATAGATACACGTATACGTATAACTGAATCACTTTGCTGTACACCTGAAACTAACACAACATTGTTAATCAATGATACTCCAATATAAAATAAAAATTTAAAAAAAGAGTAAATACGTAATACCAAAAAAAGGGAAGTGATATAGCGGAGTAGTCAAGAGAACTCTCTCTGGAGAGAGTTCTAGAGACCAGCTCTACAACTTAATATCCACGGGATGCTGTGTTAAGCAATTAAGATTACTTTCTACGCTTCAGTTCCTTCATCTTGTAAAATAGAGCTAACAGATATCACCTTGTGTTGGAGGTACACAGAGCGACATCAATGGCACTTAAAAACAAAGCTTCAGTGAAAAAGAAACACACGTTACACATTATGTAAGACCACATCCAAACAAAACACGCAGATGGATACAATGGAATGGTTATCTGTGGAATGGGGGAGTGGGAATGGGGTGTGGAATAAAAAGGGATAAATGAATTAAATTAAAGGGGGGGGCCTGTAGAGATAAAGATACAGGCCCTCTACAGGGGGCCTGTAGAGAGGGTTGATTGACTCAACCCTCTGAGTCAGAGGTCTTCACAAATGTAATAACTGGGCGTATTTCCTGGGGTTGTTTGAAGGTTAAGTGTGGAAAAGCTTGGAGAAAGTTTAGCAGAGAATCTGCTGTATATGCCCAATGGTAGTAACGGCTTTGTTAGATGCTTAAGTATGTAGCAGTCCTCCCTCTTTTTGTCCCACCATGAAGCTTGGCCTATTTTTTTTCTATTATCTGTCTATCTATCTATCTATCCACCTATCTATCTATTATTTATTTATTTTATTGAAGTATAACTGATTTACAATATTATATTAGTTTCAGGTATACTGCATAGTGACTCAATATTTTTATGGATTATACATCATTTAAGTTTATTATAAAATAATGGCTATATTTCCCTGTGTTGTACAAATACATCCTTGTTGATCCCAGGTTCTTTTTTTGAGAAGCAGGTTATTGCCAAGGATGTCTGCCAAATTCAGTTTTCCATCTTTTTCACAATTCAGGTTTTTGAAAGTGGGAGACTACCTCCCCAAATTCACTATTCCTTTTGCAAAGGACACAAGCAAATAATCCTCTGGTGTAACACAGAAGACTAGACTTTGGCCTGTATAATTATGAGGATGATATCAGCTAAAAGTGAATTACATTAACTTGATCATTTCTCATCTTTGAAATTCAAAATGACTTGGCCTGGTTACATTTATCTATGCCTCAGACTATTAAGAGGGCACAGTGGTCTTGTCCCATCTAATCCTTTATTTAACTAAAATTAAAAATAATTTCTGAATTCCATTATTAATATCTTCCCTCTGTGAAAAGTATCTCCCTTGGCAGACCCTACTGACATTCAGTCTAGACACTGCTGGGGGAACTCACTTCATGAATATCAATAAATGTGTGGCATAGAGATGGGAGAATATTAAATTATTTCTCAGAATTTGACAGTTGATAAAATGCTAGTATAATAATTAAAAGTGCAGGATGTTTAAACGCTAGGTAGGTGTTCCTCAGTGCAGCGATGCACCTTGGTCATATGAGAACAGCATCTTTGTTAGAAGGTAGCTTAAGGAAGAAACTTAACCTTACTTTCAGCTCGTTTTGGTCTTATACCTTCAGTGAATCCAGAAAGAGAGAAAAGGGCTTCGTTTCAAAATGCCATTGACAGATAAGGTTATGCTATTGATTTAGGGAAAAAAATTAAAAATGTATTTATATAATTTCTTGCCATCATTTTCTTTTTCCTCCAACAGCAGATGACTTTAAATGCTAATGGATTAATGAGAGGGCAAAAGAAGTCTGCCTGGTTACTGTTCTCACCTTCACTTCCACCATCCTTCCTAACCCTCATCTGAGGTCTGCCCCTGGCCCCAAATATTCTTATTCAGTTGTCCTGGGTAGGAACTTGGGCTTCAATATTTTTTAAGAGTTCTCCAATTCTTTCTAATGTACCATCAAGGCTGAAGCCAAAGGAGCTAGAGCAATGGTTCTCAAACTTGAGTGGGTGTAAGGTTTACCCGGGATGCTTACAAAAAATACAGATTTCTAGGATACACCCCATGGGAATCTGGGCAGGACTTGAGAGTCTGCATTCTTAACAGACACCCAGGGATTCTGATTCAGGTAGTCCAAGAATCACATACTGAGACAACTAGGCTGGTCATATTTTTCATTTTCAGCTTAAACAAACCCATCACTCCAGCTGTTGAAGGAATGCAGATCAAAGGGCAGGACTACATTCTGTGGGCTGCAAGCAAGATACGTTCAATGCAGACAGCCAAGTACATCTGACGATGTCTGCAGGAGCCAGCCCAAAAGAATATGGGGAAAGAGAGGTAATATTTATCGGGCACTTGGCATGCTCTAGGCATTTCACAAATGCTCTCTAACTTAAGTATCAAAGCATACAGGTAGAAAGAAGTTACATAGCCTTCCCTAGATCTCCTGCTGAAAAGAAGAGAGATGGGGTTCATCTTAGGTTCTCTCTAACTGCAAAGTCCCTGAAAATGAAGGGCAATGGGCCAGGGGCTGAGATATCTCAATACCAGTCTCTGATTCTTACTCTTCTTCCTTCCTGTATGTCATGAGGCAATCACCCAAACGCTCTCAGTTACTATCTCAGCATCTGTCAGGTTGGGAACGGGGTGGGGTTAGGGTGGGGGTGGTGCTTGCCTCTGCCTGCTTCAGAAGGATCATGGGAAGGGGAAGAGACATGAGTTGTTACCCATGAAAGCACACGAGGTTTGCTGGAAGAAAACTATTATGTAGACAGAGTAAGATTTTGTGTATGAAAAGAAAAATGCTAACAGAGTTGGACACCCTTCTTCAATTTGTTACTTTGCCTGTTTACTCATTCATCAGATATTATATCTAAACACCCACTGTTTTCAGAACCATGAAGGCTGAGAAGGGTACAGGCTCTCTATAGACGAAATATTTTCAGTTTGATGGGAAGAGGAGGAGATGAAGTGGCTGGGAGACAGTGAGGAACAGAGGAAGTAGAGTAGGGAAGGGAGAGAGCACGGAGAAGAGGAGGGAGAATGCGGGTGGGGGAAAGTTGGACAGAAATAGAACACATTTGTTTGCATGAATGTTTTAACATTCACAAAATGCTTTTTTATCCATTGCATCATTTAATTTTGTTCTTCTCAGACTTTCACATGCAAAAGAAATCACCTAGAATAGTGTTTAAACATATTCCTAGGCTCCACCCCCAAAAATTCTGACTCAGTGGGCTGGGCTGAGACTAGTGGTCATGGGGCACATGGTGGTCCATGGACAGACCGCGCTTCAGGTGGCAGTGATTCAATTATCAGTCCAACTTTATGAGGCAGGTAAGGCTGGCGTTAGGATCCCTATTTACCATTCCCATTTTTTAAAAAAGAGGAAATTGAAGTTCAGAGAAATAAGGGAACTGGTTTAAAGTCCCAAAGCTACCAGGACTTTTTGATGCTAAGCTGTGGACTCTCCTCTATGTGAATGAGTTAAGCTCAATATTCTTTGAGGTTGTGCTTGGGGAAATCTAAATAATGGTCATTGCCTTCCAAGTGGAGTGAGTCGCCATGGATACAAATATTGTCTTAATACATTGTAAGGAATTTCCTTTAACCATAGATTCTATAAGAAATAGTCCCAGCAAGGTATAATCTATTCTGCTTCTTAAAGAATCAACATTCCCACATCAGGAGAACCGGATACCAGTTCTCTTTGCGAAAATTGGCAAGATCTATAACCTCCTTGCAGGTAAGTTTTAACCACCTTTTGGGACTGTAATGAGGATCAACTTGACCTAAAGTACTTTTGGCAGTTCCTGACACATAGTAGGTGTTCTAAAAATGCTAGTTTCCATTTTTCCCTTTCCATTATTAATCCATTAATCCATTACTAATAATTGAGCACTAATAAAATAGTGAGAACTTAACACATGTTGGGATGTGAACTAGGTACTTAATTTATATTAATTCTCATCATGATCCCAGGGAGCTGGTCAGCATCCCCATTTCATAAACAAGGTAACTGAGGTTCAGAGTGATGAAGATCTTTTCCTGTTCTCACACTAATTAGAGGTAGAGCTAGGAGTTAATCCCAGGCAGCCTGCTTCCTGAGCCTGCTCTCCTAAGTATGCTGTGAAGTTGCCTTCCCATCTTGTCAATCAAGATGTTTCAATTAGTTAATGGTGAAAGTGAAGGGATAAGACAAGAAGAGTAACTCCAGAGCTTGACTGCCGAGCCTGACTTTTTCACAAGCACCAGTGCATGGTTGGTAAAACAATGTCCACTGAATGTTGTTTATGCTGTGGAAACAGCACTTTGTCTATTTTTCTGGGACAGGACAAAAGAAAATGACTTCCCGCTTACTCCTATTCTCACTTCTTTTGGACCTGAGTCTTTCTGACAGGAAGTACACACTTCTGCTATTTAATTCCTGCAACCACTTGTTACCTTGTCTGTCAGCTCTTGTATTGACAAAGGGACCTCTCTCTGCTACTTATGTATTCATCCTAATAGTTCTTGGATGCAATTAGTTCTTTTGCCCTTTCTGTATGAACTTCTGGAGGTGCAAGAGTGAACACACACACACACTGTGCCCATCCTTATGGCGCTTTCTATCTGGTGAGGGAGATGAAGAGACATACTAAAGAATTAATTGCATTTCTGACTATAGAATTCCAAATTTATATAAGGGTCCCGAGTGAAAGAAACATGGTCTCATAAGAGAGTACGAGGAAAGAAGTGGACTTAGGTTGTCCATATCAGAGACAGGGCCCACAGCAGATGTCTAGAACGGCATCCAGGGGTAAGTGGTCTTTGATTTACGGGTGAGTAGAAGTCAGCTAGGCTAAGAGAGGTGGGAAGAGGGAAGGTGAGGAGTGCAACATCTCTACGCTGAGAGGGAGCAGGGAAAGTTCAAAGAATTGAAAGAATGCGAAACTATAACGGAACACTGACAGGCCCTAAAGAAAGAGGACTTAAGAGGAAAAAATCAGCCTCAGAATATATATCTATGTGCTGTAGGAAGAACATGAAATCACTCATTAATGTAACAGATGTGTATTGAATTTCTACCATGAGCCAGTGTCTGTGGCAGATGTAGGGGAAGCTACAAAAATGAGTAAGACATGATTTTTGTCTAGTGGTTGAAAGTTATTGTAAATCCCTCCAATGGTTGAAAGTTGCTGTAAATTCCTTTAGGATAAGGCCATGTTTTACTCATCACTACATCTTGAATTTAGTAAGTAGTCAGTGAATGTCCATTAAATAAAAGCAATTTCAGGTCACTAATTCTATTTTGACTATTGATCAAATAAACATCAATGCATGAATACTACCATACTAACTTTAAACATATATATACACACACATACATGTGTATATGTATATATACGTATGTATACATACACGCATGTACATTGTATATGTATGTCTACACAAACACATGCGTGCACACGCACGCACACACACACGCATGCACACACTAAAGGCTTACTCCAGAGTTAATAAAGTACAATCCTCAGGGAAGGGACTTCGGCTCCAGAATTTTTAAAGTAACCAGAAATGATTCACATGTGCAGCGATGGTTGAGAACCTGGTGGATATCAAGTTTAAATGAATAGGTCTAGGTTCCCACTGTAATATACAAGAATTAAAATTTAAACATTTTTCAGTATCAGTATTTAGCCAAATTTCTTCTTCCCCCCAAAACTTGAGAAATACCACTATAGGACACCAACAGAAGTAGTGAACCCGCTGTCTCAGGCAGAGGACATGCCATCCTTAGGGAGGTATATGAGAACAGTCTGAACTCTGTGCCCCTGACTCCCTCAACGCATCTGCTAAGGCCCCTCAAAGGGACATGTGCTCTGGCTAGGAACTATTCTTTAGGGAAATTCACTTGGTTGCTCATTTATCCTTGTATCCTGGTAACTTTAATGAAAGCAAACCTTATGCCAAAGAAACAAAACAATAAGCTTTGACAATACACATAATAGCTGAAAGTTACCAAATGAGTCTGCTTCTGTGCTGATGACCTTAGCCTCCACCTGGTCTTTTGCCATGGCAGGTGAATGTTTATATGTAGTTTAATCAGTTAACAATAGTTAAGTGCCTCAAGAGCTCATCAACTTGGCATTAAAGGACAATTACCCATCATCACTGGATTCCCAGGCTACTTGAGGAAGCTGCATCAATCTGTCCCTGAGTGAGGGAAATTAGGCAAGGGCAGTGCTTTGCTAAATCCCTGAAGCTCTCACAAACATACAGTGTGGTCTAACCCACCAATGAAGCTTTCAAAGCCAATGGCAAGGGATCTTTAGAATAGGGAAAAATGAGGTGAAAAACAAGCATAAGCTCTTTTTTAGCCCAACCTCACCTCAGCCATGTAAGCTTCTGTAATAACCTGGACCGGCTCCACCAGTGATTGGCTCCATTTGTTTTACAGGAAACCTTCCTTTTTGAAAGAGAGATGCTAAGCTTTTCAGTGCCTCCAGCAGAACATGTTAGTGCCTTGATTCCAAGGGTGTGGATCACATAAATCTGAAGTATCTCTGGTTTCGGTGGGAATAATGAAAACTTTCTCGGCTGACGCATCTAGGAATTAAAAAAGCATAACAGCTTTGAACCATTGTCAAAAGCTGCATGGAGCCTCATTTCTGGAAGGGGTGTTTCATTTTTTGTGATTTAGCTTGGAAGCATCTACTTAAATCCTTTCCTTGTTTCCTCCACCTACTTTATTTCTACTCCTTTTTGGCTCTGCCAAAAAAAGTTTACAGTACAGGAATGTAGAGACAGAAAATAGTTTAGGGAATCTGCCTGTCATTACACTGTGTTGGCAAAACATGAAATTTCAATATTTTGTCAAGAGCTTGTTTTTGAAAAGATTGATGTCTACACACATATACACACATCTCATGTACACCTCATTTTTGGGGGGTTGTTTTTGTTTGCTTTTACAACAGGAATTTGCAAGTTTGAGAAAGAAATCTTGTCAGTACAAGTGACTGGAGATTTTTCTTCTAATTGGTATTCTGAGACTCCTGTTGGGTAAAAGTACATTGCTGAGGGAAAGTACTGATTTTCATAAGCTCAGCTGAGTCAGTTTCCAACTTATGGTGGTGTTACTGAAGAAAGCACTGACGTTTTGTGTTCATTTGTTCATTCATGCATTTAGCAAACTTGCATTTGGGGCCTACTCTGTAGCAAGACCAGTGTCTAGGGGATAAAGAGAGTAAAGACTAAATAAATAAACCCTGTTTTTATTTTTATTTCTTTTTATTTAATTAATTCTTATTGGAGTATAGTTTATTTGCAATGTTGTGTTAAGTTTCTGCTGTATAGCAAAGTGACTCAGTTATACAGATACATATATTCACTCTTTTCTAGATTCTATTTCCATATAGGTCATTACAGAGTACTGAGTCGAGTTCCCTGTGCTATACAGTAGGTTCTTATTAACTATCTGTTTAATCTACTTTAGGGTGTATATGTCAATCCCAATCTCCCAATTTATCCCCCCCTACCTTTTTCCCCCTTGGTAAACATAAATTTGTTTTCTACATCTGTGACTCTATTTCTGTTTTATAAATAGGTTCATTCGTACCATTTTTTTAGATTCTACATATATAAGCGATATCATATGATATTTGCCTTTGTCTAACTTGCTTCACTCAGTATGACAATCTCTAGGTCCATCCATGTCACTGCAAATGGCATTATTTCATTCCTCTTTATGGCTGAGTAATATTCCATTGTATATATGTGCCACATCTTCTTTATGGATTCTTCTTAAGGGATTACAAAGTTGCGGAGAAGATAAGAACTGTACAATATATTCCGAGGAAGAATGTGCAGATGGCCCATGAATTGGCAGGAGGGAGGAACTGGTCATGGCTGGGTGGTGGTTTCAGGCAATATTTCAATGAGGAGAAGGCAACTGGCTTGGCCTTGATGTATGATAAAGCATGAAAATACTGAAATGGTAAGGGAAAGGAGGCAAGTGGAGAGATATCATCAGGTCAGGAAGCAGCGTTGAGGAACAAATTGCTGTTGGTGACCCTGACTTTATAATAATGCCTGTCTGATCAGTTACGTAATTTATTCTCAGTATTCTCAGAATGCAGGGGGCAAGCACAGAAAAAGTAGTAGGGATTCACCCAGGCACAGGGTGGATGCCACTGAAGTTCAAAGAAAAGGACAGACAAAAGAGTGGTTGAGCTTTGGTAAGGAGATCTGGCAGCTCCAGTATGGATTTTGAATTCCTTTCCTCTGATCCTTGGGTGAAATACGTCCAGTGGAAAGTAAAAAGGAAGAGAATTTAGAAACAATACCCCCAGAACTTGTGAATATTTTACCACGGCTAAAGAGACTGCAGATGTTGACTAAATTAAGGAACGTGAGCTGGATATGTTATCCTGCATTATCCAGGCGGGCTCAATGTAATCATAAATGTC
This sequence comes from Phocoena sinus, assembly GCF_008692025.1. NCBI lineage: Eukaryota > Metazoa > Chordata > Mammalia > Artiodactyla > Phocoenidae > Phocoena > Phocoena sinus. The sequence continues at coordinate 66,327,265 of NC_045779.1, read as the reverse complement.
CTTACAAGAGAGAAGTAAGGTATACGAGCAGAGAGAAAAGTTTACGTTGCTGGCTTTGAAGATCGAAGAAGGGAATGAGCCAAGGAATGCAGGCACCGTATGGAAGTGAGAAAAGACAAGGGGATGAACTCTTCCCTTGAGCCTCCAGAAGGAATGTAGTCTTACTGTCGTTCTGACTTCAGCCCAGTTAGATATATTGAACTTCTAACCTCCAGAATTATAGCGTAACATGGGCATACCTTGAAGATACTGTGGGTTCCACTCCAGACCACTGCAATATGGCAGACATCACAATAAAGCGAATATTGCAATTGAGCAAATATCACCCTAAAGACAGTCACACAAGGTTTTTGGTTTCCCAGTGCCAGTCATGTTTAATCGATACTACAGTCTATTAAGTGTACAGTAGTACTATGTCTTTAACATGTACATAATTAAAAATACTTTATTGCTAAAGAATGCTAACCATCATCTGAGCTCTCGGCAAGTCATAATTTTTTTTTTTTTGCTGGTGGAGGGTCCTTCCTTGTTGTTGATGCTGCTGACTGATGAGAGTGGTGATTGCTGATGGTTGGGGTGACTGTGGCCATCTCTTAAAATAAGACAATAGTGAAGTTTGACAAATTGATTGACTCTACCTTTCACAAAAAGTTTTTCCATAGTGTGCAATGCTGTTTGGTAGCATTTTAGCCACAGTTGACTTCTTTCAAAATTGGAGTCAACCCTCTCAAACCCTGCTGCTTTATCAACTAAGTTTACGTAATTTTCTAAAACCTTTGTTGTCATTTCACCAATCTCCACAGCATCTTCACCAAAAGTAGCTTCCATCTCAGTAAATCACTTTCTTTGCTCATCCATAAGAAGCAACTCCTGATTGATTAAAGTTTTATCATGAGATTAGAGCAATTGCAATCAGATCTTCAGGTTCTACTTCTAATTCTAGCTCTCTTGCTATTTCCAGCATATCTGTAGTTACTTCCTCCAGTGAAGTCTTGAACCTCTCAAAGTCATCCATAAGAGTTGGAATCAACTTTTTCCAAACTCCTGCTGTTAATGTTGATATTTTGACCTCTTCCCATGAATCACAAATGTTTTTAATGGCATGTAGAATGGTGAATCCTTCTCAGAAGTTTCCTATTTACTTTGTCCAGAACCATCAGAGGAATCACTGTTTATGACAGCTATAGCCTTATAAAATGTTATTTCTTAAATAATAAGACTTGAAAGTTAAAATTACTCCTTGATTCATGGGCTGCAGAATGGATGTTGTGTTAGCAGACATGAAAACAACATGATTCTCGCTGACCATCTCCATCAAAGCTTTTGGGTGACCAGGTCCATTGTCAATGAGCAGTAATATTTTAAAAGGAATATTTTTTTCTGAGCAGAAGGCCTCAACGGTGAGCTTAAAATATTCAGTAAACCATATTATAAACAGATGTACTGTCATCCAGGCTTTGCTGCTCTATTTACAGAGCACAGAGGAGATTTTGTGGGCCCCAGGACTGTCAGAATGGAAAACAAGCACTGACTTCAACTTAAGGTGATCAGCTGCACTGACTCCTAACAAGAGAGTCAGCCTGTCCTTTGAAACTTTGAAGCCAGACATTGACTTCTTCTCTCTAGCTGTGAAAGTCATAGATGGCATCTTTTTTCAATATAAGGCTGTTTCATCTACACTGTAAGTCTTGTTATTTAGTGTAGCCACCTTTATTAATTATCTTAGCTAGATCTTCTAGATAAACTGTCAGTGCTTCTACATCAACACTTCCTGCTTCACCTTGTACTTTTATGTTATGGAGACGGCTTTCTTTCCTTAAACCTCATGAACCGACCTCTACTGGCTTCAAACTTTTTCTTCTGCAGGGTCTTCACCTCTCTCAGCCTTCACAGACTGAGGAGAGTTAGGGCTTTACTCTGGGTTAGGCTTTGGCTTAAGGGAATGTTCTGACTGGATCATCTTCTATCCAGACCACTAAAATCTTCTTCATATTAGTAATAAGGCTGTTTTCCTTTTCTTATCATCCATGTGTTCACTGCAGTAGCACTTTTAAATTCCTTTAAGAACTCTTCCTTTGTATCCAAAACTTGGCTAACTGGCACAAGCCACCTAGCTTTCAGCCTATCTCAACTTTTGGCATGCTTTCCTAACTAAGCTTAATCACTTCTAGCTTTTGATTTAAAGTGAGTAACGTGTGACTTCCTTTCACTTGAACACTTAGAGGCCACTGTAGGTTTATTAACTGGTCTAATTTCAATATTGTTGTGTCTCGAGAAACAGAGAGGCCCGAGGAGAGAGAGAAATGGGGGAACAGCCGGTAGGTGAAGCAGTCAGAAGACACACATTTATTAAGCTTGCTGTCTTGTATGGGCATGGTTCATGGCACCCTGAAACAATTACAATAGTAATATCAAAGATCACTGACCACAAATCACCATCACAAATATAATAATTAATGAAAAATTTCAAAATATTGCTAGAATTACCAAAATACTACACAGAGACAAGAAGTGAACAAATGCTCTTGGAAAAATGGCACTGATAGACTTGCTTGATGCAAGCTTGCCACAAACCTTCAATTTAAAAAAATACAATAAAGTGAAACACAATAAAAACAGATATGCTTGGCAATTTATGTTGCTTTGAGCCACTGAGCTTGTGTATTTTTTTTTTTTTTTTTACAGAAGCAATAGGAAAATAATACATTGGGTTTAAGTGTAATGTTGGAAAACTTGTTCTCAGGTAGCAGATGTCTGCATTAGCTGGTGCCAGGCTAGACACAGATGATGGTGGCTGTATGGTTGGAGAAACTGAGTCGGGTAGGCACGGTGGCAGGTGTAACAGTAAGGGAGAAGAGGGAGTTAAACATTAATGCTTGTCTCAAATAGATGCTCTTAGCAGAGAATGGGGAAAACTGCTTAGCACGGTAACCTGGATTGTAAGTACTTAATATATGGTTTGTTAGAGCGTTGACTCTTCTGTGGGCAAGACAATCCTTTGGTGGGTACAGACCTGAGAGAACACAATGTTTGGTCCTCTCTAAAGACAGTTTTCTATAGGTAAAACTGGATTATGTTGAACATCAAGGAAAGCCTTGAAGTGGGGAAAGGATTTGTGCATGAACAGGAATGGTTAGAAGTACGGACAGCAAATGATAGGCAGCCTTCTCATCCTGGTCCTACCTGTTTGCCTGGCTGACTGTGCTCAAAAAGCTTCAGGGTTTTTTAGCACCAGCTGAACATACTACTTCAATCCACCTCCAGCTGCCTGCCTCCCTGACACATTGCCCCATCTTCTACCCTGGAGGAATTGCCTAAGATCTCTTTGAGATAGATCCTGTGCTTACTCATCTCCGTACTGCCATCACCTAGTGCAATGCCCAGCAAATAGCAAGTGCCCAATAAATCTTCATTAAGTGAATGCACAAAGGGACAGGGTTCTACTCTTAACATATTTAAAGATTCATTGCAGGGAGAGGGTATTACAAGGCAGTGAGTAGTTCTGTACTCAGATCTGCTGTCCAGAAGAATGGTTTCCAAAACCTGATCCACACAGGTCCACCAACTGATGCCAGGCCAGTAAAAATGGGTGGTCCCCACCCTACCCATTATGATTCAGTGGGTCTGGGGTAGGGCCTGGGCATTTGTTTCTTTAATAAACTCCACAAAGATTCTGCTTTTCAGGCAAGTCTGTGAACTCTTGGTCTTAACCTCAAAGAGGACAGAGATCATTATGAACTAAGGTAATCAGAGAAGGATTCATTGAGAAGTTGGGATTTGAACTGAACCTTCAAGCATGGGCACGTTTGGGTAGATGAAGATGAGGAAGAAAAGACATAACAAAATTACAGAGAGGCAGACACTGCAAGAAACAGTACCCTGTATCATTTGGACTTTCTACTCAAAACACCATTAACAAGCTGTATAACTTATTTCTGCATAATAAATTTTCCTGTAACTTACTTTCTTAAAGAACAATCATCACCTCTTATCCCTCAGTTTCTGAGGGTCAAGGATTCAGGAGCAGCTTGGATGAGCTTTCCTGACTTGAGGTCTCTGAAGAGGTTGCAGTCAGATAGTCATTGGGCAGAGGTCATTTCAAAGAATTCTTTGGTCTGATGCTTGGAACAGAAAGACTCTAAAAGCTGGAGATTGGCAAAGCTAGGCCCCCTGTGCCTATTTCTCTACTTGATACTGTTTTTGTATATGATCTCCATAGCATGGTGGCTTCAGATAGTTGCACTTCTTACACGATGACTTGGTGCTCCAAAAGCATGTGGTCTGAGAGAGCACACTGGCAGGGGGAGAGACAGGCAGGGTGAAGGAGGAGCTGAGTAGTGGTGTGCCCCTGCAAACGTGCATGCAGGCGAAGAGAGAAATAGGTGATGGCAAAGGAGGCATGACTTTCAGGAGTGCTTAATTTAACTTTACCCAAACACCAAGAGGTTATTCAGTGCTTCTTATTGGTCAAGAGTATGGACTGCATACCATACAGAAGAATTATCATAAAAGATACTAACTTCAGAAATATGATTGAACCTAGCTTTATCACAAGAAATTGCAATACATCCTTCAATTCTTTCAGCAGTTTTCAATATTCTCTGAAGGACAGGGAGCACATTTATCAAAGAGTTAGTTTGTATAGTTGACATTTTCCCATAATCGAAGGCAGAAGACTGGTGTCCCAGATCTAACACTTGGCCAACTGCGATCCTGGGCAAATCTGTCACCTCCTTCCTAATCCAGCTATTTTATTTCTCCAACTTCACTTCCTTTTATATATTCCTCAAGCTTCACTGTCCCAAATTTTGGATTACTTGCTTTTTCCCAAAGAATAAAACTCTTTCAAGCCTCTTTACTTTGCACCTGGTGGTCCTTCTGTTTGAGGCACCGTCCTTTCCCGCCTCTTCCTGTCTCCAGCAGGTGCCTCCCCCTGCCTTTCAGCTTCTTACTAGAACTGTCAGATTCTACTCCTGGTGGAGCCCACTCTCTGGGTTCTCCCAGTGCCCTGCATGTATCTGTATCATTGTCCAGGTCTTGTTGTTTTCACTACTAGACTAAGAGTCTCTAAAGGAGAGGCTTATGCCTCACTGATCTCTGCCATGTCTGCCAAGAGCATAATGCCCGACATATAATAATCTATCAATAAATATTTGTGTTTCAGTGAACAAATAAGTACATGAAGGCAGAAAAAGATATTTTAAAATGTGAACCATCCATTCTTTGCCTTAATTGGACTTCAAAGGACAAATTATCTTCTCATGATCATCACACCATCAAGAATTAAAAATAAACAATAAGAATAAAACTTATTGTATCTGGATAACACAGCAAAAGTCTTAGACTTTTGAGTCTATCGTGTTCTTTCTCACTGAGAATCCTGTGCAAAGATGAAGGTGAGCTTACGAAGCTCCAGTGTTTATTTCTTTGTACCAAGTGTATAGCCCCTTCTACTTTTCAGCTACTAGGCGTGGTGTACACTTTTTCTCGCTCCAAAAAGATAGAACTGAAGGCAAACTCATTCCTGGTGGGCTGTGGATGCCTATCAAGTGAAGGTCAATAGCAATCTGACTCTCCTCTCACACTATCTCACTGGGACAAGGCCAAACAGGACTTGAGGCCTGGCCCTGTTTCTTTCCAAATCCAGCGAGATGTTGAGCTACCTGCGGCCACACAGATATCACTCTGAGCTTGCCCCTGCCATTCACTAGCAATTTGATTTCACTTTTCTGAGCTTCAGTTTCTCCTCCCTAATTTGAGGATAGTTTGAACTCATAATACTCAGCCCAGAAAATGGGAAGTCTTGTGAAGACTGAGAAAACCTTAGCAAAATCATCCAGCCTGTTCTCTAATATACAGTAGATGCTCACAGATGTTAATCTCTTCCCTTCTCCCAGCAGACCCCCCTAAGAAGAGAACATTCCAGCCATCCATGATAAAGAGGTCATTTCTGGCTTTCTTTTTCTGCTTGGTAAGGATAGGGTAGGGCTCTGGTATCTTGTGTGTATCTCTCTGGCGTGCATACCCAGGCACACCCATCCACAGGGCTTTGTTTCCTTAACCTCAAGTTATGTAATGAGTAGGTATAGGGCCCTGGATCCATTTCTACAAGGACCTGTTTCAAAATCCCTGCTGATTGCTCTAGGCTCTGAGCGTGTGTATGAAAGAGAGAGGCCCACACATGTTTCCCACTTGAAGTACCAGGCCTGAATTAGATCATGCAATCATTGCATTTTTCCCCATTTCACAAGCTGCTGCTATGGCATTGAGAATAAGGAAAGAACAGGGAGTTGCTTAACCTTGCCCTGTATTTACACATAGATGCTGGCAGGGAAATGGTGACTCATTCCCCTTGCTGGAATACAACAGGTAGGCCAGCCCCTAATGACTTTCAAGACTACTTTCCCTCACCTTCAGATAAATCCTCTCCAGCTGAATTTAATCTCTGGAAGTACAAGACATGTTAGGAAAAGTATTAACCTGTTCTGACCCCTCGGGTACCACTGAGTAACACTTAGGGAAGTACACCGGCAGTATCCAAAGAACCCTCCCAAAAACTGTGGGAAGTGAAATAAACAATAGTTGATGATTCAAAGATTGGTGACAGTACCAAATGGAAGTTACTACCTACTATGTGCCAGGTACTTTGTCTACATTTTCTCTAATCCTCATGTCAACCTAGCTCATCTTGTAACTGATGCTCAGACATGTTAAGTAACTTCTCCAAAGTACCAATGTTAATAAGCAGCAGAGTTGGGACTCAAATCCAGACATGTCCAATGCCAAAGCCCATGTACTTTGTACTGTGTCACAGCACCTCCCTGCAGTTGAAATTGGGTATTTTACTTCCCTACCACCCATCTCCCTGGACCTGCTACTAGGTGTGGACATACCTCTCCTTTCTCTGCCATTTGTATTCTCTACTCTAACATTCTGGACTTTAGTGAAGTCATATTTGTACAGAAGGCAGTTGAAAGATCATCATCTTTAAAACACCCCTTGGGGCTTCCCTGGTGGCGCAGCGGTTGAGAATCTGCCTGCCAATGCGGGGGACACGGGTTCGAGCCCTGGTCTGGGAAGATCCCACATGCCGCGGAGCAACTAGGCCCGTGAGCCACAACTACTGAGCCTGCGAGTCTGCAGCTTGTGCTCCACAACGAGAGGCCATGACAGTGAGAGACCTGTGCACCGCGATGAAGAGTGGCCCCCGCTCGCCGCAACTAGAGAAAGCCCACGCACAGAAACGAAGACCCAACACAGCCAAAAATAAATAAATAAATAAAACACCCCTTGTAAGATTCTGTGTCCTTGGTTACTTTTCCAGAGATCTGGTTGTTTCTCTCTTTCTTTGATCTGGAAATTACCAATAGGTATACTTCCAGTATAATATTTTACTTTTATTTTTATCTTTTCACCAAAGTCAGCCTAAGACAGTTTCTGTTGCATGCAACCGTAGTCCCTAATGGATGGATACACTTGGCTGAATGCAGCAGCTCCACATCTTAAGACAGTAGTTCTTAAACTTTGGCAAGTACATTAGTATCACCTGGAGGGATTTAAAACACTGATAGCTGGGCCCAATCCCCCAAAGTTTCTGATTTAAAAGATCTGAAATAAGGCCTGAGAATTCGCATTTCTAAGAAGTTCCTGGGTGATGCTCACATGGCTGGTTCAGGACCACACTTTGAGAACCACTGACAAGACATCCCAACAAGTATACTCTGAAAGTCTAGTGACTAGAAGTAATTGACAGGTATGGCTATGCATTCCATAATATTAGTTTCTCTAAAAGTCACCAATAAATATGTAAATTCAGAACCTAACTGCCAGGACTCACAATCCCTCTGTTCTCAAACTTACACATCTTTGGTATCTCTGAATACTTTGTCTTTTTTTTTTTTTTTTTAATACTTTGTCTTTGTAGAAAGCAAGACCCAAAGCTTTTTTTTTCCTTCTGAAACATAGGATTTTTAAAACTAATACTTTACTTTTAAGAGCAGTAGTAGGTTCACGGCAAAATTTAGTTCTCATGTACCCACTGTCCCCACATGTGCACAGCCCCCCTGCTGTCAGCTTGTCTCACCACAGCAGTGTACTTGTTAAAAGCCATAACCCTACAATGACCCATCATTACCACCCAAAGTCCGTAGTTTAGATGAGAGTTCACTCTTGGTATTGTATATTTCATGAGTTTTGACAAATATATAATGAAATGTACCCATTATTGTAATTTCATATAGAATAGTTTCACTGCTCTATAAACCCACTACACGCTATTCATCCTTCCCTCCCTGTCAACCCATGGCAACTACTGATCTTTGTATTGTCTCCATAGTTTTGCCTTTTCCAGAATGTAATTTAATTGTAATCATTCAGTATGTAGACTTTTCAGATTGGCTTTTTGCTTAGTAATATACATTTAAGGTTCCTCCATGTCTTCTCATGGCTTGATAACTCATTTACTTTTAGCTCTGAATAATATTCCATTGCCTGGATATATCACAGTTTATTTACCCATTTACCAACTGAAGTACATCTTGGTTGCTTCCAAGTTTTGGCAATGATAAATAAAGCTGCTATAAACAGCTGAGTGTTTTTGTGTGGATATAAGTGTTCAATTCTTTTAGGAAAATATCAAGGAGAACCATTGCTGGATCGTATGGTAAGAGTACAGGTAGTTATGTAAGAAACTGCCCAACTATCTTTCAGAGTAGCTGCATGATATTGCATTCCCACCAGAAATTAATGAGAGTTCTTGTGGTCCCACATCTTTGCCAGCATTTGAGGCTGCCAGTGTTTTGTGTTTCAGCCATTCTAAGAGACATGTAGTATTATCTCATTGTTGTTTTAATTTGCAATTCCCTAATGACATATGATGTCAAGCATCTTTTCATATGCTTCCCTGTCATCTGTATATCTTCTTTGGTGAGTTGTCTATTAAGATCTTTAGCCCATTTTTTAATTTGGTTTTTATCTTCCTATTGTTGAATTTTAGAAGCTTTTCATATATTTTGGATAACAGTCACTTATCGATGTGTCTTTTGCAAGTATTTTCTCCCAGTCTGTGTCTTCTCATTATCTTGACATTGTCTTTCATTAGAGCAGAAGTTTTGAAGTTCAGTGAATTCCAGCTTATCATTTCTTTCTTTCATAGATCATTCCTTTGGTGTTGTACCTAGAAAGTCATCTAAATACCCAAGGTCAATTAGGTTTTCTCCTATGTTGCATGGACTGAATGCTCCTTTCCCCTGAAAAATTTGTATATTGAAGCCCTAACCCCTAATATATTTGGAGGTCGGGCCTTTGGAAGTTAATCAGGTTTAGATCAGGTCATGACAGTTGGGGCTCCCATGACAGGATTAGTGTCCTCATAAGAAAAGAGACCATATCTCTACCATGTGAGCAAACAGCAAGAAGGCAGCTGTCTGCAAGCCAGGAAGAGGACCATCTCCAGGAAGTGAATATGCTGGTCGTTTGTCATGGACAATCCAGCCTCCAGAACTATGATAAATAACTGTCTTTTAAATCTACAGTATTTTGTTCTAGTAGTCTGAGCTAATCTATCTATCTTCTAGTACTTTTATAATTTTGAATTTTAGATTTAGGTCTGTGATCCATTTTGAGTTAATTTCTTGAAGTATATATAAGGTCTGTGTCTAGATTACATTTATTTATTTGTTTATTTGATGTAGATGTTAATTTGTTCCAGAACCATTAGTTGAAAAGAGTATCTTTACTCCATTGTATTGCCTCTTATCCCTTGTCAAAGATCAGTTGACTATATATATGTGGGTCTATTTTGGGGTTCTCATTTTGATACCTTGATCTATTTCAACAATACCACACTTTTTTCAATACTGTAGCTTTATAGTAAGTCCTGAAGTCAGATAGTATCAGTCCTCTGTCTCTGTTCTTCTCCTTCAATATTTAGTTGGCTACCCCGGGTTTTTGCCTCTCCATATAAACTTTGGAATCAATTTGCTGATATCCACAAAATAATTTGCTGGCATTTTAATTGGAATTTCTTTAAATATATAGCCCAGTTTGGAAAGAACTACACCTTGACATATTGAGTCTTCCTATACATGAACGTGGAATATCCTTTCACTTATTTATTTTTTTCTTTGGTAGCTCTCATCAGTTTTGTCATTTTCCTCATGTAGATCTTGTACATATATTGTTAGATTTGTACCTAAGTATTTCATTTTTGGGGGGTGCTAATGTAAATTATAATGTGTTTTTAATTTCAAATTCCACTTTTTCACAATGGTATATAGGAAGATTGACTTTTGCATATTAACCTTGTATCCTGCACCCTTTATATAATCATTTATTAGCTATAAGAGTGGGGTTTTTTTTTTGGTCAATTCTTTTAGATTTTCCACACAATCATGACAGAGTTTTCAAGAAATAGAACAACATAATGGTTAAAAACATTTGTTCATGCTAAAAGTAAATTAATGCATTACAGAAAACTTGTAACCTTAGGGGAAAACATAGACTTTACTGAGTACTTACTGTGTTCTGTGAACTATACAAAGCACTTTACTGGAATCTTCCAATTGAATCCTATTGACAACTTTCTGATATATAGGTGCTACCATCCTCATTGTATACATAACAAATCGATGAGACAGTAATTAATGTGTCTCAAGACACACAGTTAATAAGTGGTAGCACCAAGCATCTTGCTGAGGTAGTCTGATTTCAGGGCTATGCTTCTAACTACTGTATAATACTGACTTTCATCATATCTGTACATCTTTCTATCACCCCACTCCACCGCAGAAAATAATCAGTAGCAATATGTTACACTTCCTCCAAATCTTTGTTTTCTTGAAAACCTATAAAAGAGATAAAGAAGAAGAAAAAAGTACCTAAGGGGCCATTAATAGCATTAACAGGGGCATGATAAATTCCTTTATTTATTTTTGGAGGGAGAGCTACAGTATTTAGCGGGGTAGTTTGCCACTTAGAGCCTGTCTGGTCCATGCATGACTGGGTCATGAATGGTCTTATAGACATAAAAGCTTTGAACCTCTCTCTTCAAGGTAAAACAAGAAAAATCGATTCCAGCTATATGCCATTCTGAAAAAGGCAAAACTATGGAGACAATAAAAAAAATCAATGGCTGCCAGGAGCTTGAGGGGAGAGGGGAGATGAATACACAGAGTACAGAAATTTTTATGAGAGGTGAAAATATTCTGAATGACATTATAATGATTTTATGTCATCATACATCATACCCATAGAACACGCCACATTATTCACTTCGTTAAAGTGAACCCTAAGATGAACTGGGACTTTGGTGATGATGATGTGTCAATGCACTTCATCCTTGGTTAAAAAAAAAGTTTAAAAAAAAAGAATTAACAGGGTAGATGTTTTTGGCAAAACTTTTGTTTCACTTTTATGTATGTGTACATATTATATATGTGTGTGTTGGATTGTGATGTAAAATGTACTTTCTAGATCAAAAAAGTTTGAAGACCACTGTAGTTATACTGGCAAATAAAAGCACAAATTAATCTAACATATATATATATATATATATATATATATATAGAGAGAGAGAGAGAGAGAGAGAGAGAGAGAGAGAGAGAGAGAGAGAGAGCGAGAGCGAGTGAGAGCACATCAACCTTGTGCCAGGCACTGTTGCAGGAATAAAGCAATAGACAAAAATCTCTTCCCTAGTAGATCTTGCTTTCTAATGATACTGTACTCCTCTTTTGCATATTACTTGCTAGAGTCATTTCACACCTCTTTGTATAAATTTTTAGTGGCTGGTCTAGGAATTACAAATATATATATTCTTAGTTTTTATAATATATTTAGAATCCATATTGTTACATTTCATACAAAATGTAGAACATGAACAACCATGCAAATCCATTTCTTTCCACCACAGTTGTCATTTATTTATAATGTCTCTATATATTATAAATCCCACAAGACAATGTTGTAAGTTTTGTTGTAAACCAATCATATGCACTTTAAAGAAATAGAGACATTACTTTTTATATTTACACAGATATTTACAACTTCCGTTACTTTTGATTTGTTCCTGGAGATCTGAATCTCCCTCTCTTATTTCCTTTAGTATAAAGGAATTATTCTAGCCTTTGTTATAGTTTGAGTGGTGACAACAAATTTTCTTAGCTTTTCTTTTTCTGAAAATGTCTTTATATAACTTTTTCTTGAAGGATATATTTACTGGATATAGAATTTTGTGTTGACAGGTTTTTTTTCCAACACTTTAAAGATCATGTTTTTGGGGTTTTTTTTTTTTTTGTCTTTTGACCTCCATAGTTTCTGGTGAGAAGTCAGCTGTCATTTAAATTGTTGTCCCTCTATAAGCAATGTGTCATTTTTTTCTCTGGCTGCTTTATATATTTATCTTTATATTTGGTGTTCAGTGGTTTACTTATAATGTGCCTATGTGTTTTCTTTGTATTTATTCTGTTTGGGGTTTACTGAGCTTCATAAATCAGGAAATGTAAGTCTCATGAAATTGAGGAATTTTTAGCAATTTTTTAAAAATAAAATTTCTGTGTCATTTTTCATTTCCTTTTGTCTGACTCCAATTACATACAGGTTAGACCTTCTGATATGGACCCACAGGTTTCCTTCAGACTGGATAATTTCTATTAATCTATCTTCAAAAACGAGAAAGACTTTTTTCTTTTATCTTCATTTTGCTGTTAAGCTCCTCCACTAAAAAAATTTATTTCAATTATTTTAAAAATTTCTAGCATATTTTTGTTTCTTTTTTCTGGTTTCTATTTCTTTACTGAGATTTCCAATATTTTCATTCATATGACCATATTTTCCTTTACTTCACTGAACATAGTTATAATATCTGCTTTAAAGTCCATTTACTTGGAATTCTGGCAGTGGGGTTATCTGGGGTTTGGTCTCCATAATTGTCTTTTTTCTTGAAAATGAGAATATTTTCCTATTTCTAAAAAATACATCAAATATTGAAGTCTTAGGAGACAACTGAGTTCTTTGCCTTTTCCAGTTTCTAAAGGCTGCCTATATTCCTTGGTTTATGGCCCCTTTCCATCTTCAAAGCCAGCAATGGCTGGTTGAGTCTTTCTCAAGCTGTAGCCCTCGGACACTGCCTCTTCTGTCTCCCTCTTTCACTTATAAGAACCCTATGATTATATTGGATCCACCCAGATAATCCAAGATTATCTTCCTATTCAAGTCAACTGATTAACAGCTTTAATTCCATCTTCAACCTTAATGCTCCCTTGCCATGTGACACAATATAGTCATAGGTTCTAAACACGGATATTATGGGAGGCCAATATCCTGCTGACCACACTAATCTCTACATAATTTCTAGAAAAATAGTAATTATCTAATAATTGATGGTTATCATCACTATTATTTGATAAATAATTATTGAATACCTACATATAGCAGGTAATGAATGAGAAGTACAGTAGAGAATTAGATATGCATGGGTTTTGATCCTGAAGTTTACAGTCTAATAAAATATATAGCCCATTGGATAAGCAATTTAAATACAGGGAGGTTAGGGCTTAGGGGTGGGGAGAACGATGGAAACACATAGGGAAAGTACCTAATCTATGCAGGGCTGCTAAGAGTAATTTCAAAAGGTGGAAATATAAAGATTATACTTAAAGGTTAAGTTAGGTAAAAGAGGGCATGACCATACCCAAGACCATACCCACGTGGAGAAAATTAAAGAAAACTACAGCTAAATAATAACAAGAAAGTGCAGGAGCAGTGGGAGAGAAGTAAGCATAAGCCATATCAGGAAGAGCCTTTAAGTTACATTAAATACTTTAGACTTTATTTTGTAAGCAGTGGGGAGCCCTTTAAGGGATTTTAATCCTTGAATTGACGTGAATAGGTTTCCATTTCAAAATTGTCAATTTAGCTACAAGCTAGAAGACCTACTGAAAATTCTACTAAATAGGAAATAATAAAAATATAACTACAAATCACTTGTGTGTGGAAATTTAGAAACCCACTTAATTAACTCATAAATAGAATCAATAAAGATATTACACACCAAAACTTGTTGGATGCAGCTAAAGCAGCATTTAGAGGAAACTTCAGCCCAAATGCTTGTATTAGAAAAGAGGAAGAGTAGACAATTAATAAGGTAGATATCTAATTCAAGAGGCCAGAAAGAAAATGGAAAAACTAAAGGAAGAAAATAATAAAGATGTGTTGATGAAGTGATGCTTCAAGGAAAGATACATTTCCTGGGAATGTTGCTAGCTGACTGAATACACGTATCATCTTCTATGATTGCCTAAGCTGAAGAGAGGTGCCTCATCCAAGGTCATACTCCTTGGGGCAGCCCACATCCAATGACTGATTAAAGAGTACATAGACCCAGCCATTTTGGCCCAATGTAGGACAACTCTGCAGGGCCATTTTAGCTCCAGAGATCCTCATGGGGTTGGTGGAGTCTCTGACGAAGCTGGAATTGCTTCTCAGTGTCTCCCTCTGCCCAATCCTGTTTCTTTCCTCACTCCTTGCACAGATGTAGATCCCTAGGTTACTCCCTAGGAAATATTTGGCACACTGAATTAGGAAATATGTATATAATAGCAAGACTTAACAAAGTCAAAGGTGGTTCATTAAAACAAATAATAATAAAATGAATAAATGCCTAGCAAAATCGGTCAAAAAGTGAAAAGGGGATGCTAAGGTCTGAATGTATGTGTCCCCTCAAATTCATATGTTGAAATCCTAATTCCCAAGCTGATGGCATTAAAAAGTGGGGCCTCTGAAGTGATCAGGTCATGAGGGTAGAACGCTTATAATTGAGATTATTGCCCTTATAAAAGAGGCCGCAGAGAGCTCCCTTGTCCCTTCCACCACATGAAGATACAATGAGAAATCTATGATCCAGAAGAGGGCCCTCACCTGACCTTGGTGGCACCCTGATCTCAAACTTCCAGCCTCAAAAACTGTGAGACATAAATGTCACTTTTTTAAAAGCTACTCAGCCTGTGGTATTTTGTTATAGGAACCCTAATGGACTACGACAAGGGGATACAAATGCAGTTATTGAAGAGATTTAAAAGATAATGGGAATATTAAAAACAGCTGTATATTAATGAACATTGCAGTCTAGATAAAATAGACACATCCTTAAAACATGCATAGATAAAAACCCTATAATACATCCCTATAAATGCATAGATAAAAAGACAGATTCCTACAAAACTTATAAAACCTTACCCAATAAGTAGAAAACTTAATTATTTCTATAAACATTAAAGAAATCAAACCAGTAGTTTAAAATCTCATTACAAAGAAAACATCAGGTCCAACGGTTATCTGGATAAGTTTTACCAAATATTCAAGGGACAAATACTTGTAATCTTAAATAAATTCTTCAGAACATAAAAAGAAAGAATACTTCTAAAACCATTTTATGAGGCCAGAATAATCTTGGTAACGACACCTGAGAAAACTAAAAGAATAAAGGAAACTTACAAGCTGTGTCTCTCATGAACATAGCGCAAAAACTAAACAAATTATCAGCCAACCGAATCCAGTAATATATAAAAATAGGAATATATCATGATGAACTTGGTTTATTTTTTCCATCGGGGAAATCAAGGTTGGTTTAACATTAGAAAAATAATTTAAATAGTTTATCATATTAATAGGTTAAAGGAAAAAATCCTATGATTATCTTAATAGATGGAGAATAATTATTTGATGTTTCAATATCCACTCATGACAAAGTTAAAAAACACAAAAGAGAAGTTCCTTATCTTGGTAAAGGGTATTTACCAAAACTGTAAGACAAACTTCAGGTCAGGAGCTGTTTCAATTACATACATAACATAGTTAGTGTCTTACATTAGGGTGATGGCTTGTATTTGGGGTGGTGGTAGAAGATGGCAAGAAATGGATATAAGGTAATTTATCATCTCCTTGTTGGAAAAGACTCATCATACATAATTTTTGAGTAGCACCTCGCCTAGGGCTCTGCACATAACAGATGTCCAAAACATGCTTATTGACTGATAGATAAAAGAGTGTCGTAAGACACTGCCATCATTTCAGAATGGTGGAGCTTGGAGATTACTACAGTTTCCAGAAGATTCTTGTTTGGAGTTGTGCTCTGGTCACAATCCAGCCAAAGTGCTCATTGTATCAGTCACTACACCTTTCACATTCAGCTGCCAAAAAACCTCATTTGTCCAAAAACTCAAACTAGCTTTTTCTAAATTTGTTCTGGATAATTACATTCTTTGAATAGTACCCATAATAAAAGATTGCTCTAAATGATATAATTTTTCTTCCAGTGATTAAAAAATATTAGAAAAAACACTGGGCCTTAATGGGCATTATGAGATGGAATAGGCAAAGTACTAGATAAAGCCTGAAGGGGCTGGGCCATTAGTCCTGCCTGCGTTATTAATAACCAGTGATGTGACCTTTGATGGGATTCAAAATTTTAGGCCCTTATATCCTATTCTAAAATGTACTACATGATTTACTCATTATTCAACAAGTTAAGAACTTACGCCATATCAGGCATTATGTTCTTGCCTTTGCTATTTAGGTGTTGGGAAAATCTATACTAATAGGATTTATGAAAAGTGTACTGTGAAAGTAACTTACTATACAAAAACTTGTGGGTTGGGGGAGTGTAAGAATCCAATAACTACTGATTTACCAAATAAGTTTCAATCATCTCTCATGTATTCAATATTTGCACAACGCTAGGCTCCAGGGGGATGCTGGCAAAAACAGTTAAGTACTAAACTCAACATTAAGACCATGCTCTTTCTTTGAAATATAGAAGAAAAAGAATGGATCCTAGTCTGTCTTAACTATATGTACAACCTTGATCAAATCACCCAACTGTCTTCTTATGAGTTCCTGAAACAGATCTTATAACAAAAACTTGGAGCAATGAGTTTGTTTGGAGCTTGATCCCAAATAACAGTGGGAATGTGGAAAGTGAGATAGGAGAAGGAAGACAAAGCAATAAGGAGTGTCAAAATGAGCCATTACCACCGTGTGCCTCTGGCGCTCAGTCCTTCTGGAGACCATCTCAGTAATCCTGTAAAATGCAGCTCCGAATTGTCCTGCCAAGAGACAGGGCAGCTGGGATATTTATCCACTGATGCTTTTCTCTCACTGTTTGAGAATTGCCCCTGGCACTTTAAGGCTGCCTTGTCTGTGAATGGAAAAGTACCTGGAGTGAGAAGTTGTCAGCTTCAGGTGAACTCAGTGGTGAGTTTGGGGATGTGGAATAGGAAATCAACAGCATCTTTTATAGTAATCAATGTTCATTTTGATTTTCTAATTTATAAGTAAAAATTTCTGATACATTACAGGACAGTTGTGGGCATTAAAATGGCCTATATCCATCTGTTTTGAAGAAGAAATGTTTGCTGTAAATGCTTTGGGAAAAGGGTGATAGCTATGAAAATATGCAGCTGTGTGGTTCTCATAGCACATGAATCCTGCGACCTGGGAAACAGGAGTTATAAGCCTGTCTTGTCTTCATAATCTCCTGTGAGCGCTGCCCAAGAGAAGATTTTGATAGGGACTTGATGACAGAGGCCAAGTGAAAAAGTCTGGGTTCATTGCGAATGTTTATTTGACTCAGATACTTCAAAAGCATTTATTGGAGAAACATTTGCAGATGCACGTCAGATGAATCAACATCCTTCACCCATATCAGAGTGATAGCCTGGGGAAGTGAATTTAGTTAGCTACCCTGTAGCTTACGTGGCATGAGACCTATTTGAAAAGCTTTGACAATCCAGTCGAGTTCCTGTGCGGCCTTTCCCACCCTGGTGCAGGAGGGACAACCTGAGCTGTGTTGGTGAAGGGCAGTAGTTCTCAAATTTGAGTGCTCACCAGAATCACTTGGAGGGCACTTTACAACATAGATAGCTGCGTCCCACTCCCAGAATTTCTGACCTAGTAGGTCTGGAGTGGGGCCCCCAAATCAGCACCTCTAATAAGTTCCCAGGTGATGTTGATACTGCTCTTCCAGGGATCACATTTTGAGAACTAATGCTTTAGAAGAAGCGAGAGTCACATGAACGAGTGGGGGAAGGCAGGGATGGAGGTCACTGAGTACTCTGGTGAGAACTGGATTATAAATCTGCAACCCAAACTCACAACTGCTTGGTCCTCAAAAATGTCACTGCATGTTCATAATCTCAAAGGACATTTCTATTTACTTTCCATTCTGCATTTTGACTATCCCTAACCCATAACAACAACTTTACCACATCACAGGATTCATATTAGCTTTCCAAAGCAAGGCTGTGCTTGGTAGAAAATGGTGGATTTCACTAATAACTAGACTTTGCATGGAAGAAATATGCAAGGGTTGAAAATGAAGAAAAGAGAGAAAGAAGAAGCGAGGGGAGGGGATAAAGAAAAGACAGGCAGGCAGGACATATTATGAATATACTTTATGTTCTGAGTCCTATGCTTTGAATATTCACATACTTTAGAACATTGAAGCCTCACAAATATTCTGCCGGTCATGTATTATTATCTCCAAGAGGAAACCAAGGTTTAAACAGATTACAGGATTTTCCCAAGTAGATAAGACTTATAAGAGGCACAAGCAAGACTCAAACCTAGAGGCATTCAGTTCCAAGTCTAGCGAAATTTCTGCTGTTCTCCACCATCAGAAAAATTGTGTGTATGTGGAAGGATCATAAATGATTTGGAATTGCAAAGCAAAGTCACATGGGTGAAGCGGTGATTGTCTCAAATGTTCCACCGATTATTGTATTTAAAATCATAGTGTGATCTATGGCCCTTGGAACTTGAGATAAATGCAGGGTATCTTGTACAGCGTTGTTACAAAAAGGAGGTAACACTGTGTAATCTCACTGCCTTTGTACATGATAATCTCACTGCCTGAAGCCCTCTCCATTCCAGGTAGATGTTATTATGTTGCAGATACACTGGGAATAGTACTCCTGATCCAGGAAGAGATCCCTCAGTGCAGGGCTTCTCAGAATGCCCAGCATTGGTCCAGGAAGATGGACTCGGGGACACAGACCTACCAGTGCTGAAGCCTAGGGAGACCTCACTCTAGTCTGGATTGGGCCATGATGTAAACCAACAGCTTGACCATTTATGGCACTCAACCTAGAGAAACACTTCACCATTCCATCAGAAAGTGCCTGTCAAATGATGAAACGGTGATTTTAAGGTGGTTATTTTTCTGTTCCAATTTTACAACTTCTACACAAACACCTCTAGATTTCTCTGTTTAAGACAGACCATTGACAATATTTGATAACAGTCAACTTATCTTGGCAGTATGTAGAGTTCAAAAGAAACACACAAGAGTGAGAACTATAGAGGGGACAGCTTTCACTGAAAGATAGGGATGATTCCTAGCCCTTGACTTATAC
Source organism: Phocoena sinus (assembly GCF_008692025.1). NCBI lineage: Eukaryota > Metazoa > Chordata > Mammalia > Artiodactyla > Phocoenidae > Phocoena > Phocoena sinus. The sequence continues at coordinate 66,307,859 of NC_045779.1, read as the reverse complement.
AGACACGGGATGGTGTCACTCAGGCACCTTGATCCCCCTTGGATGGTATTAAATCAGAGACTGGTCAACTGTTTAAAGGGCATATTGTGAAGAAATAGCCAGAGGAGCTGGGTAAGTGCAGAGCTCTTTGCACCCTGTAGTCTAGGCTGAGTGGGTGAAAACACGGGATCCAAGGAGGAGAGGAGAGTCAGACGAGGGACCATCACTGACCTTTGGGGATACCCAAGTCATTTACCTTCAGTTACCCCCCATTTCAGATGTAGAACAGGCACCAGTTCAATATGACCCAGACTCTGAAAAGAGACTAGACTGAAACAAGAAACAGCCTCTTTGAACTTGGAGGTAAACACAAACTGCAAAAGTGTACCTTTCCAGTATCAGGCAGTTTTTCTAAGTACAAACCACAAGCACATTTAAAACCTAGGTCATAAATGATATTCAAATATGCGGTTCCTTACCTGGTCCAAAAGGAAATTAAGAAGACCATGAAAGGAGATACGAAAGGTAGGGATTTGCAGTACCATTTGTTTGAAGCTTATTTGCACAGAGAAAAAACAGATTTGACTATGAAGTCCCTGAAACATGTAAAATAGAATGCCAACCTTATTAAAATTGTGTAATATGATCTGTAAATTAAAACAACGATACCATTTTTTTACATAATTCAACACAGATTTTTTTCTTTTAACAATAAGCTCTAGTGATGGTAAACTTAAAATCCGGGTCCACCTTATTTATGTAAATAAGAAGAAAGAATACTGCACACCAGCAGGAAGGTGGTATTTAATGAGGAAGTTAAAAAAAATCTAGAACTCCTTCAGTGAAAAAACTCAGACATTAAAAACTGAGTTCCACATAAAACGGCCTTGCTGCTTGAAGCCCAGGCTCTCCTATCCTGGAAAGCAGTCTGGAACAAAATGTTTGTCACCTGATATTGTGAACGTGTGTGTCTGTGTGTGATATGCATATTTGTGGCAAAACTAGATGGCAGAGCAAAAAGGAGTCATTTTAGAAGCTGGAGCCCAACAAGCCCCAAGAGGCATTCACTAGGATCCTCAAAGAAAAGTATAAGAAACAGATTAAGAAGAACACGGTGCCGAAAAACCAAAACCTGGGGAGCTGGGGGAGAAGACAGAGGGCTCCCAGCAGCAGTGTTTAATGACGGGCTTTGCCAGCTGGCACACCTGGATTCCCACCTATACAACTTACAGGTCATATTGACTAAGAAAAACTATTTCATTTCCCAGAGCCTTGGCTCCTTTATTGGTAAAACAGGAAGAACAATAACCACGTTATGGAGTTATTGCGACATTTAAATGAGATATTAATACAGGTAAAATATCTTGCACAACTCCCTGATGTAAGTGCTTAATAAATGCAGGCTAGTGTTATTGGGGGGTAAACAGAAATGCGTGCAGGGCAAATGCAAACGAAATCCATTCTTTGAACTTTGTTTAATGCGCCACTCAGTGCGTATGGGCTAATGTAGGCTGATATTCCTATGTTAAAAGGGAGATGCAAGAGGGAGGAGATATGGGAACATATGTATATGTATAACTGATTCACTTTGTTGTAAAGCAGAAACTAACATACCATTGTAAAGCAATTATACTCCAATAAAGACGTAAAAAAAAAAAAGGCTCAGATAGCAGGCGTATAGTGTTACTGTGAAGATGAAACAAAATCACACAAACACGATTATGTATAACTGGCACATGGTAAGCATGCAACAATTCTTAGGCCTTATTTTCATTATGAAACTATCTCTTACCTTATGTTTGTACCTGACATTAATCACCATGCTAGAAAACAATGCTATTGTGGATATACAAGTCACAAGAAGGAAAGTAAAAAATGAACACTAAACATGGGAAAATGCCTAACAAAAATATAAATTAAAGCAAAGATACGTTTTTTTTTTTACATGATGCAACACAATTTTTTTTTTAACTCAATGATAAGCCCTAGTGATGCTAAGTATTCATTAAAATAAGATTGATCAAAATGACCTCTTAGGGCTTCCCTGGTGGTGCAGCGGTTGAGAGTCTGCCTGCCGATGCAGGGCACGCGGGTTCGTGCCCCGGTCCGGGAGGATCCCACGTGCCACGGAGCGGCTGGGCCCGTGAGCCATGGCCGCTGGGCCTGCGCGTCCGGAGCCTGTGCTCCGCTACAGGAGAGGCCACAGCAGTGAGAGGCCCGTGTACCGCAAAAAAAAAAAAAAGACCTCTTAGAAAGTCATTTAGCAATATGTAATAAGAGCCTTCAAGTGTTCAAAACCTCTACCCAGTAATTCCATTTCCTAAGGTCTAACCTATGGAAATACTTAAAATACAGGGGAAATATATATAAATGTGTCTCTGTAGTATTTCTTCCAAAAGTAAACAATGGGGAACAACCTAAATAGTTAACAAAAGAGAAACAGTTGCTTATGTAGTTTCTACTCTGGCATATTTATTCAATGATTTCATTGAATCAGCTACTGAAAATAATGTCAATAAAGTTTAAAATAACATATTAAAAGCTTACACTGTCACGTTAAGGATAAAAGCAGAATATAAAATTGTTTAAATAGCAGGTTCGCAGAATATAAAACAACTCACTAATAACTGAAAGAAAATATACTGCCTTGATAGTGATTATCTGAGTATGCTAGCAATTTTTCTGCTTTTCTATAGTGCAACGTTTTTCCATAACAAACATAAATTTTTTTATAACAGTGATAAAAGTCCAATGACATTTCCTTTAAACATTCCAGCAGCAAGATTCTCTAGTGCAGGGGTCAGAGAACTATAGCCCATGGGTCAAATCCAATATGCCACCTGCTTTTGTAAATAAAAGTTTTATTAGAGCACAGCTCCACTATTTAATTTATGTATTGCTTACAGCTGCTTTTGCACTAATATGGCTTTTGAGTAGGTGCAATAGGGACTGTGCAGCCCACAAAACCCCAAATACTTACTATCTGACTCTTGACAGGGAAAATTTGCCAACCTCTGATTTAAAACACTGCACCCCGAAGGTCTGACATAGCCTAACAGCTTGAAAGTTGATGTTTTAACATTCCAGTAGAAAGTGCTTGTCCAAGGATAAAATGGCTGATGATTTTCAGGTTGCTGATTTTCCTTTCCGATTTTACAACTGCTACACAGACATGTTTAGATTTCTCCATTTAAGACAGGCCATTGACAGTATTTGCTATTAGTTAGTTTAGCCTGTAGTACATAGAGTTCAAAAGAAGCGTGCGAAGTGAGAATTCCAAGGCGGACAGCTTTCACTAAAGGATAAAGACGCTTTCTAATGCTTGAATTATCCAGATATGTGACTCTTGCTCGGGCATCCTAGCGCCCCCTGGGATGGGATTACATTTGAGACAGGACAAACACTTAGAGGATATGTTTCAGAGAAATAGGCAGTGAGGCTGAGTAAGTACTGCACTCTTTCCACCTTGCTATCCAAGCAGAGTGATTAAAAATATGGGATCTGGGGAGAGATGGGAGTCAAAAGCAGGATCCATCACTGACCATTTGGGATACCCAAGTCATTCAACTTTGGCAACATATTCACAATCTGATTCTGTGTCTTTTGTTTACATATACCATAGAAAGGAAGCTCACTTCTTTTTCAGGCAGGCCATTCTATAGCTGCCCTTTATATATAAATATCAAAAGAGCTTACCTTACATTTTTGCACCCCTTAACCCTTGGCACGATATTGGGAAGTTGCAATAGATTTATGTTCTCACTTGTAATGATCAAAGGCCATTTAAGCATTACCTCCTCCTCCCTGTAGCTCCACCCACAGGGCCTGCACTGGGACTTGGAGGTATGTGAGAAGAAGAACATAAATGTTTCTTAGCTGTCGGTGTCTGTCCCTCTTTGGGAACATCGACTGTTCTTCCTGGCCTGTGCTAAGCAGAATCCAAATGTTCGGCAGAGCCTATGTGATCTCTTCTTTAGGCCTGTCAGGTCTCCCACAGTTGCCTAAGGTAAGACATACTAGTCCATCACTTAAGTCTCTCAGGTCCCCCACTGGCTATATACCTTGTAGCCTTTGATGCTGGGGCCTTCTAGCTCTAGCCCACCATCCTCGGTGGCTATTTGTACTCAAGGGACTCCCTTCCTTGCTCTTATTTGACCTTTGACATCCTCACTAAATGGTGGGGGTGGAGGATGCTTTCTCTGTCGTCCTGTCACTCTCTCATTTCTTCTCACCTGCATAGGTAGACACCACTGCAGGGTAAGCAGCCTAAGCAGACATTCAAGATTTATGAGTGGTTCCCTTGGATCTACTCCCTTCTCTTGGCTTCAGAAAAGTATAAGAAGACTTCAGTGTACATTCTACTAGTCCAACAACTCGTGACTCTGACAAATTTCCTCCTTCTTTTACCACTCGCTCAAAGTGTCTTTTTCACACTGATTGATATGGGAGGTAGGTGGGGGTCTGGGGTGATAGTGGGAACAAGCAGAACTACATGAATACCTCTTAATAACCCCTCAAGGGAGATTTCCGCCCGTGATTATTTGTGGCTCTACACAGATGTTTTGGTTACCTAATGATTCCTTAGGGCTCTGAGTTCCAGTCATAACTTTGGAGCAACAGCCAAATCCCACTCAACAGTTTGTTACAGTCATTGACTGGCCTTATCATGGTTAGCTAACATGTGTTCTAAGAAGTGCAGTCCCAGGAAATGCTTCACCTGGAATTCCCTTCATGAAGAATCACTGTGAATACAAAGGGCTTTGACAAGTCTCATAGTTTAGCTTTTTTAAACTGAGCACTACTTTACAGTGTATAAAATGTTTTCCTTTATATATTTCTCTCATCCATTCACCCATTTATCCATTCAACCATCCTACGTTTATTGAGTACCTGATCTACCCAAGGTTTGCATTAAATGCATGTTTTGGAAAAGTTATCTGTAATCTCATTCATTCTTCACAACAATCTTTGGAGACAGATGCAGCAGATAATTTACTATTTTTGTATTGCAGATGAGGGATGTGAAGGTCAGAAATGTTGATTACTTCTTCCAAGGTTACACAGCTATTAAGAAAGGGGGTGGATTGGAAGAGGAGGAGAAGCTGGGACTTAATTAGCATTGTGACATCTTAGACTACTCAAGAATATTTAGGAACAAAGCACATCTACAAGGAAGGAAAGTATGGGAACAAATTCTGAATTCTAACACAAATCTATCATTAGGATTGAATGCCAGGACTACATCAGATTTTCAGATACAATTGTGAGGCACTGGTCTGCATATTGCAGTGACACAACTGAGTAAACACGGAGGGAGTCTCAGTTCAAATCTCTTCAATTCTTCTCTCTTTTAAATTTGATAACGTGATTTTAAATGCCAAAAGTCTCATTTTGGACACTGGTTAGACTGGCAGACAAGCCAACGAATGACAAAGAATAAAATTGTTTAATTTGGCCAAACAACAATAGACTGTCTCTGAGCAGTGGAAGCCTAGCTGGTGTCGGGTTATTCTGGATTCAGTGAAAACCTTTGTCAAAGCATCTATCAGACATAGGAGAATTCCAGAAACTCTCTTTATTTGGAAGTGTGAGTACTGGAACTCAACAGCAAGGGTTGGGTATGTCTGGAACTGGAAAATAAAGTTTCACACAATACTAAATATAACTTCCTGCCAGGCAGGTAGGAGCTACTCACCAAACTGTGATGGTTGTCAAGATCCAAAAACCATGAATAAGGTCGATGTTTTGACAACTGAAATTGCTTTCAAGATGGGTAGATCTGCCCTATTTCAGGGGAGACAAGAATTGCAGGAATTCGTTAATTTCCTCTCACCTCCAAACTTTCCAAACTTCAAATATGGCAAGTTCATCATTTACTTTAGTATAAATTGAATTTAAACCAAGATAATGAAATTACATCTTTGGCTCACAGCAGACTTTTCCATGAAAAGAAAACTTGGAAAATCTATTTGCCAGGACAACTTAGAAAGAGGTAAATAGGAATGGTCAGAGGAAACTCGGTGTCATCAAACAACACAGACCAGACAATGCCTCTTAGAACTTCTACTTTTCCTGTCTTCTGTCAGGTAGTAAAAGGCCTGTCCTCTTCCTTGCTGTATTACCAGCTCCCAGGACAGTGCTGTGTCCTGCACGTGAATAAAGGGACTCTCAAATCATACCTGCTGGAGCCCATGAACAGGTAGTTCCTATTTCTGAAAGTAGCAAAATTGTTGGTGTGACTGAGATGTTCACATTCACAGGGTAAATATGTAGCCCTGAGGATGAAATCAAGTGTTCTTTACTTCTTCAGAAATGAAGTTCAGATCTCCCCAGAATGAAAGCAGGCAAGTTTCTCAGAGTTTGGCAAAGCTGAACCTTGGCAAAATTGTGAGGTATTCATTTTGGCTACATTTTTTAGGAGGCCTTGTGTCCCCAAGTACCTAACTTTGGTATGATATCCTTCTACAGCTCAAGGACTGGGAAATGCATTACCTCACTGTTTCCTGGAAAAATCCTGCTTCTCATTCCTTTAGAGCCTTGCTGACTCATGGTTTCAAGTTCAAGAGTGACACAGAGCTGGAGGAGATAGTCCACATGATAGGCAACAGTGTCAGGGTGACAAAATTAGGTAGAAAAATCAGGCTGAAATATAGTACATGACATGGATGATGATGCCCCACATTTTGACTTAAAAATTTCATGATTTGATGTCAATGTAGAAGACCAGGGTGGTTTGCAGATTATGTTAAAAAGGTCTAGAAGGAGGAGAGGTAAGGTAAGTATTGTACTGCAAGTTGACGCTGGGCCAAGAGTGTAATGTAACTTAGTAGACACAGGTGGGGGTGGGGAGGTGGGTGGCTCTAGAAAGAAATACTCGGGGACATTCAAAGAAATTGAATGGTCATAACATCACATCACATCACAGGAACATCACAAGCAAGTCTGCTATGCCACTTCCTGTGTCATTTAATATCTCTAAGCCTCAGGGTTTCCATCTATATAATAGAAATAAGAAAACCAACAGTGCCTTATTCCCAGTGTTATAATGAGGATTAAATGACATAATGCAATTACAAGTTGTTCTGATCATTAGTGTCATTTTTTAACTGTAACAATAGTAAACTCAAAGTCTGAAGAATACTGGGACATTTTGAAGAGTACTGAAAGAATGAAGATGGATACAAAAGTTTCAGTTTCATAGAAGAACTTGGTAGAATATGTAAATTATAAATACAAATGTACATAACACAAGTTAAAAATGTACATCAAGCTAGACTTTCTTTTTTGAACCAGGGATCTCATTCTTTAATAATAATTCCATCAGAAAATTTCAATATTAAAGTTATGGTTGGCAACAGAAATTCATAGATATTTGGTCATTCAATTTAATTTTTCTGTGTTGTGTTTTGCAATAAAACATATACCTCTCTGAAATACTGTAACAGGGTAAAGAAAACCATCAGATTGGGCTATATCAAAATACTCTAAGTTGCATTAATAAAATCATATACTTACCTCAACAGTATATTAATTAAGTACCTAATAGCCTCTCATAAAATCAAGGAGGGAGAAAGAATATGTTTACATTCTCCTATGGTAGGAGTTGTTTTGTAATTCCTTCTAGGAAATGCTTCCCCCAAGTCAAGCTAGACTTTTTGATTGGATGGGATTTTCCCTGGACACTTCAGATGGATCTCTTTCCTCACCAATTTTGTTCTCACGTGTTTGCTGTCTACAGCTGATGTTCCAACAACCATGATGCCTTTTTTTTTTTTTTTTTTTTTTTTTGCGGTACGCGGGCCTCTCACTGCTGTGGCCTCTCCCGCTGCGGAGCACAGGCTCCGGACGCGCAGGCTCAGTGGCCATGGCTCACGGGCCCAGCCGCTCCGCAGCATGTGGGATCTTCCCGGACCGAGGCACGAACCCATGTCCCCTGCATCGGCAGGCGGACTCTCAACCACTGCGCCACCAGGGAAGCCCCATGATGCCTTTAGTCTTTGGGCCTTTCTATCACCAGACCCCTCTGACCTGGAATGTTCTTCTCCTTCCCTTTTCCTTTATCTCTTACCCCCAAAGAGAAACTGTATGTATGTATTTTGTAGTTGACAATTGTTTATATATTTTATTTTATTTTGGGGGGGATTTTTTTTTTTTTTTTTTCTGCACTGCGAGGCATATGGGATCTTAGTTCCCCGACCAGGGATCAAACCCGTGCCCCCTGCAGTGGAAGCACTTAGTCTTAACCACTGGACCACTAGGGAAATCCCATTGTCTATGTATTTTAGACATAGAGGATCTGAACTAATTTTTGACCATTGGCTTTGCTGCAGAAATACTATGAAGCAGAGTTTCAGGGTCTTAAACAATGAAGATACAACTTCTCACTGGTGTGTGGGAGCCTGGGGAAACTGACCATTTCCTGCATGTAAAATGGCATATTATTTCAGGGAGAGCCCCAGGAGAAAATCTTAAAAGCACCTTTCAGCCAGAAGTTTCGAAGCACTTTCAGAGCATGAATACACGTATTCTTATTTATAAAACACACACACATCTATTGATGCTGATCATTATAATCTTTTCTTAAGCATTCCTCTGTACCCACACTTGCTGATGCATTTTCTCAATGGAGTCTAGCCTTCCTTGTGGTCTCAATTTCTGGGCTGTAACTCAGTAACTCTACACTTCAGACTGTGCTTTGGCTGCCTTCAGGAACAGCAATGTCTCTGTTCAAATCAAGAGAGCATAATGAAACACTGTCTGTTAAAATATCAAACATGAGAGGTTTCCACTAAACTAACTGGTAGGGTAAACATTTTGCCTTCGTCAAGTGGCAGGGCTCAAAGTCAGAAAAATGGAAACGGGCTGGGGTGAGCAGGCAGGTCATCTGAATGGGGCTGGACGAAAAGTTTGCTACAAACTGAAAACCTTCAGTTGGGGGCTTAAAGGAAGATACTGTTTTGGTTAGCTCCACAGTCAAGGAAGGAGAAGCAGATTAGGGCTCAAGAGACTTGAAGTCTAGACAAGATTCTTCCACTAACCAATCTGGACTCAGTTTACCATTTACTGTCAAATTATAATACTGTTGTGTATACAGACTCAAAAAAATTCTATATAAAGCTCAGTTGAGGCACTAAAATAGATATGAAAATGCAACTAACTTTTAAAGCAGTGGTTGTCAACCAGGATAGAAGTAGAACACAATTGAGTTTACATCAGAATATTTTTACTAAAACATATGCCTCCTTCACTGCCCCTTTACCCTGGCATTAATTATAATTATCTGAAACATTATATGCCAGTGTAACCAGAAAACAACAATAGCAACAACAACAATGCAGCCATAAACTATTTATCGAGTGTACCCCTGGCACTGTACCTAGCACATTTACGTACTTTACATCACTTAATTCTCATCACAACCTCATGCGCTGTGCGCTATCATCATTCCCCTTTCACAAATGAAAAAGCTGAGCAAATGAGGAAGTGTGTGTAACTAACTAACTATCCCAGTTATATGGCATCACTCTGTATACTTTAAAAATTGGGGGAAAAAATAATCACATTTTTCATTTGGGAATCCCATACCAGAACAATTATTCCAAGGCTCAATGTCCATCCCCCCCACCTCCCCGAATCTCCTCATCTTCTTCTGTCAGTTAAAAACCACCGAGAAGTTTCCTTTACCACAACCTCTTCTTAAGATTAGGTCTGATTTTGGCTAATTTCAATGTATAGATAATTTAAATGAGTGTTTTTAAAGATACAGTAGCAGTTCACTGGAGTAGGAGTTCATAGACCCAACCTTGGCAACCCTCTTCTACAGACTATGTGAGCTTCAATGGGTCACTTAATCTTCCCGAGCCTTGGGGTTTCCTCTTCTGTAACATGAGAGGGCTCAGCTGGATGGTCTATAAGCTTTTTCCCCTACAATTAACATTATCTGTTGGCAGGTTTGTCTTCTTGATCCAGATGTTAGGAACTATTCTGTCCCTGTTAAAGGACAATATTGGTAGTAGGATGGGGCTGGTGGTAGCAAAGAGATTTCCAAGCACCCTCACGATCTTACAATGTCATGGTTTTCATGCCTGCTTATGTATCAGTAGATCATAATAAAGCAATCAAATAGGAATGACAGAAAGATTCAATCAAAGAGTAAACTATAAAAGAATAATGTGAATTCTAGTACATAGTTATCTAACCTCTATTATTTTCAAATTCATCTGTAAATCTAAGATAATAGTAGTGCCCACTTCTTTGGGATTTTTCAGAATAAGATAATACACCTAAGCTATGATAACATGATAGGTAAAATAAGAATAATATGTCTGTGAAATCAGTCACACCCTCTTCCCTCCACGTGCTCTGAACCAGCTGTGTGAAAGAGACAGTGGGCCATTGCTAGTGAACCCAGAATGAAAACTGATTAAGCCCCAAGCCAAAACAGGTCCCCATCCACTTCTCCTAGATTCAAATGAATCAAGACAGGCAAAAGCCACTAATCATCATCTGGCCTGTCTTACCATAGGAAGAAGCTCACAACATACAACTGAGACATGAACAACATGTCTTGTTCATGACAAGAGTTGGCTGGATATAGAAAGGATCGGAGAATAGAGGTGCTCTCCGTGTTCACAGCTCCTTTGACAATCTCTTCAATGCCAATCTGATTACACGTTCTGCATTCCTTGGAGAACAGTGAGTAGGCGGGGAAGAGAGAAAACAAAAACAAGGATTTTCAAATGTTCCTTATACTTCCAAGAAAACAGAAGTCCTTATTTTATGGATCTACTCAGAAACACTGTAAAGGAGTGAATGGAATCCTTCACAAACAATAGTACTTACCTCACCAGATGTGTCCTGACATTTGTATGTGAAGTACAGGGGAAGTTCTTTTAACTGACTTCTTAACTGACCTCCAGTCTCACTCCTTACTCTCTAAGCTACTCTGATTAATCTGTAATAATCTGATGCTGGTTTCTGGTAAGCCAGTTTCAGGTAATCCCTTACACTCCTCTTTTTAGCAGTTAAATTTTATATGTGCCCGGAATCAGCTGTATTGACTTTCAGAATAAACGTTCTAATGGAATGGATTGATCAATAAAGAGCTATGTAAACACATCAGATGTGATTTTGTAAAGGAAGAGGGTTTTCTTCAACAAAAATAAGTGAATATTTTGGAAGAGGTGATTAAAGCCAACTTCCCCAAAGTGGTGTGTGCAACATTATTGTAAAAGATTAGGGAAGGACTTCCCCGGTGGCGCAGTGGTTAAGAATCTGCCTGCCAATGCAGGGGACACAGGTTCGATCCCTGGTCCGGGAAGATCCCACATGCCGTGGAGCAACTAAGCCCGTGCACTACAACTACTGAACCTGCACTCTAGAGCCAGCGAACCACAACTACTGAAGCTCACGCGCCTGACCCGTGCTCTGCAACAAGAGAAGCCACTGCAATGAGAAGCCCGCACACCGCAACAAAGAGTAGCCCCCGCTCACCGCAACTAGAGAAAACCTGTGTGCAGCAACGAAGATCCAACGCAGCCAAAAAAATTAATTAATTAATTTTTTTAAAACGATTAGGGAAAACTTAAAAATCTAGAGGAGTTTGCCTTCAGATTGCTGTCCACGTTCCTTACGTTTTTCTCTCCATTCAACTGCAGCACAAATAGAAATCTAATGAATGTATTAACATTATGGATGTAGCTTATGAAAGAAAGATGACAGAGAAGTCTTATTTTATGGACTCATACCTGAAGGCAAGGACTTAGCCCTTCATTGAAAGACTGGTGAAAGATATGTTGACTTATATGTTTGAAGTTAATTATTAAGATCTGTTTGTATTTTTATGAATCATTTAAGAAGGCTTTCACTAAGTGATGCAAATCAACTGTAAAGTGAAATTATAAATATCGTAGTTCCAGGGAAGTGACATGCTTGAATCATATTCAAAGACTTTACAAAAACCTGGCTTAGATATGTTAATGACTGAAAAAGAAACAATTAACCAAGGTCATGATATCACAGAAGGTTTAAAAGTGGTTGATTTTAATCTCCAGGAATTCAGAGAAACCCTTTGGAAAATTCATGACCCCAGGAATGTTTCTGCAAAAATGAATCTCATTTGATCATGCTGGAAAAGTTCTGATTTTTTTCAGATAAAATGGCTTCTACTTTAGTTTTAGCTCAATGCTTGGTGTATATTAAGCCCTTAACAGTGATATGTATTTATATATGAACATATTACTATTAGGAGTAGTACTTGTTGCATTTACCTTTGCCCTCTACCTAAATGTAGTTATTAAGGAGCCAGTTTACCATTGTAACTTCTGTCTTTACATGATTGCTCCTATAAAACAACCAATGGTTATTACTGACTGCCCAGAATAAAAATGTTCCCTTATAAATCTATTTTTTCAGGTGAATGGTCATCCAACTGCTTACCTAATCGTTCCCCAAGTGCTCATGTGTCCAGCAATGAACAATATCAAGAGTTGACCTGATGGCCCATCACTTAAGTTAAGCTGCCCCATATATCCAACTAAATTCCATAAATATTTGATGGGACTCATTCATTCAGTTATTTGCTAGGCTCTCACAATTCAAAAAGAAAGTGGGAGGAAAGGAAGAAAGGAAGGAAAGAAGGAAGGAAGGGAGGAAGGGAGGGAGGGAAAAGGAAAGGAAAAGAAAGGGAAAGCAAAGAAAACTCCTATCTTTCAGGAGCTTACAATTGAGCTAAGTACACCAGCATAGAAACGAACATCTCTAATTTAGGGTTTTACGGAAGAGGCAGTATGAAGTGTCAACCAAGAAAGTTGCCCACGATTCTGATCCTGTCTAGAAGTTTGGGAAGAAGGGTAGTTCGGAGATGGGCCAAGATTCTTTCAAGAAGAGATTTTGGTTGTTTGTACTGGGCCTTTAAGTATAAGTAGAATTTTGACAGATTAAAGTCAATGAGGAAGAACATTACATATCAAACAGATCTGGGAAAGAATAGGGAATACAAGAAGAATGGTTGTTGGTTTGATGTAACTGAGAAGAAAGCTGTGTGTGCCTGAACTGAGAGGACAGAGGGTAGAAGATGGATCTAAAAATGTATAGTATAAAATTTAGTATAGTATAAATATAGGTTACCCTAAATGGCTCAGTAAATTTCTCACTGAAGAATTTGGTTTATTACCACAAGCTAGTGGTTCTCAAAATGTATCTCTAAACAAGCAGGATCATCAGCACTTGGGAACTTATAAATGCCAGTTACTAGACCCTATGCCAAACCTACTGAATCAAAAATTATGAGCGTGAGTTCCAGCAATCCATGTTTTCAAGTGTTATCTGGGTGATTCTGATGCAAATTTGAGAACTACAGTTATAGCAAAAGGATTATTTATAAAATATTAAATAAGGAAACAGCAGGATCAGATTTGCATTTTCAAATGATCGCCCTTTCTCCTGGTAAAGAGTGAATTGAAAAGAGCAACTCTGGAGATCCCTTAAGGTGGAGATCCCCAACCCCCAGGCCACGGACCGACAGTGGTCCGTATTCTGCTAGGAGCCGGGCCGCACAGCAGGAGGTGAGATGCGGGCAAGCGAGCGAAGCTTCATCTGCCGCTCCCCACCGCTCGCCACCGCTCGCCACCGCTCGCCACCGCTCCCCACTGCTCACATTACCGCCTGAACCACCCAGCCCCACACACACCCTCCGTGGAAAAACTGTCTTCCACGAAACCGGTCCCTGGTGCCAAAAAGGATGGGGACCACTGCCTTAAGGGGCTTTTGCTGTAGTAAAAGGGAGAAACAATAGAGTGGAGGAGGGGGATAGGAGGGAAAGAAAGGATTGATGGTGTGTAGTATTCAAATCTATCAAACTACATCATTAAATGGGAGTGGAAAACTGAGGTGCTACAGAAGATGGAAGAGTTCAAGTCGAATTCTTTCCCCTAGTCTGAGGGATTCAGTAGGTGCTGGCACCCTTTCGGGAGCTGCAGGTGGAGGAAGGGAAGCTCCTTCACTTAGGCAATTTTGCAGCTTTTCATCAGGCTCACGAGGAGATGTACCATGAATAGAAATCTACTTCACTATACTCATTCATTCATTCACTCATTCATACAGGCAGCATTACTTATCCATCATGTGTCAGGCGCTTTGATGGTCACAGAGATAGAGAGTTGAATCAGATGTCCCTCTCCTCAAGGAGCTTTTGAGCAACCTCAAAAGACATATATGAGAGAGAAACAGATACATAGTACAGAGGGGACCAATCCACTTTGGGACAACTCCCATTTGGACTGAGTGTGATTCTGCTCCCATTCTTGCCCCTTGCTGTTTATCCAGCCCCTCCTCTAAGTTAACATCTCCTCTCAGGTTCTTAGAAGAGAGACCATGCCTACTGGGAGTTAGATGAGTGGGCATCAGACACTCAGAGACCTCTCAGCTTTCATAAGGCCAACAGTGACATCTTACGTAAGTGAGCTTTGCATGAGTCCACATATCATAAGTTTGCTTTGTACTTTCACCATAATAAGTTCTTCTTCACCCCTTAAGGATGTGAAATGGTAGAAAAGAGGACCGGTACTTGCTCAAGCTCATAGATTAAATCTTGGGCAAAATGGCAAACTCTCATACATGCTTGGAATTTATTTATAAGCAAACAAATGGAAAGATCCAGCATAGGACCACAAAATCAGCCCAGGCTTCTTCTGATTTACAAATCTTAGAGAGAACTTTAGTAAAATATTCTAAGCACTTTAGAATATTATTCATTCATAAATCATAGCAATATTTTCTTAGATCAGTCTTCCAAGGCAAAAGAAATAAAAGCAAAAATAAACAAACGGGACCTAATCAGACTTAAAAGATTTTGCATAGCAAAGGGACAATCAACAAAACGACAACCTCCTGAATAGGAGAAAATTTGTAAATGATGTGACTGACAAGAGATTAATTTCTAAAATACACAAATAGCTTATACAGCTCAATATCAAGCAAACAAACAACCCAATGAAAAAATGGGCAGAAGACCTAAATAGACATTCCTCCGAAGAAGACATACAGATGGTCAACAGGCATATGAAAAGATGCTCGACATCACTAATTATTAGAGAAATACAAACCCAAACTGCAGTCAGGATGGCCATCATCAAAAAGTAAACAAATAGGTGCTTCCCTGGTGGCGCAGTGGTTGAGAGTCCGCCTGCCGATGCAGGGGACACGGGTTCGTGCCCCGGTCCAGGAAGATCCCACGTGCCGCGGAGCGGCTGGGCCCGTGAGCCATGGCCTCTGAGCCTGAGCGTCCGGAGCCTGTGCTCCGCAACGGGAGAGGCCACAACAGTGAGAGGCCCACGTACCGCAAAAAAAAAAAAAAAAAAAAAAAGTCTACAAATAATAAATGCTGGAGAGGGTGTGGAGAAAAGGGAACACTCCTACATTTACATTTATTTAGAATGTAAATTGGTGCAGCCACTATAGAAAATAGTATGGAGGTTCCTTATAAAACTAAAAATAGAGCTACAATATGAATGTATGTATACCATTCCTGAGTATATATCTGGAAAAACTGAAAACTCTAATTCAAAAGGTACATGCATCCCAATGTTAATAGCAGCACTATTTATGATAGTAAAGACATGGAAACAACCCAAGTGCCCATCAACAGACGACTGGCTTAAGAAGATGTGGTATATATACACAATGAAAAATTATTCAGCCATAAAAAGAATGAAATATTGCCATTTGCAGCAATTATTATACTTAGTGAAGTAAGTCAGACAGGGAAATACAAATATTATATGATATCACCTGTATCTGGAATCTAACAAATAATACAAGTGAATATTTATACAAAAGAAAAACAGTCTCACAGACATATAAAACAATCTTATGGTTACCAAAGAGGAGAGGGAGGAGGTGACGGACAAATTAGGAGTATGGGATTAACAGATACAAACTACTACACATAAATTAGATAAGCAACAAGGACTTGCTATATAGCACAGGAAATTAAATTCAATATCTTATAATAACCTATAATGGAAAATAATCTGAAAAGAATATACATATATACACACACATATATATGTATATAACTGAAGCATTTTGCTGTACACCTGAAACTAACATAATATTATAAATCAACTATACTTCAATAAAAAAGATGTTCGTACTTATTAGCATGAAAAGATCACGGTAAGTTGTAAAGTATGAAAAGATCATGGTAAGTTGTAAAGTGTGAAAAAATCAGATTACAAAGCAGACTGTGTAGACATATACACATATATACGAGGGGACTAACAATGGTTACTCTTAAATGATAAATTACTGATGATTTTGTTTCCTTCTTTATTCCTTTCTGTATTGACAGATTTTTTCACACCGAGTAAGCAATATCTCTATAACCAAAAGAAGCAGTCGTTACTGTTTTGAAAATAAAATGCCCTAATAACTTCTAGACATATGTTTAGAAAAACAATAATGGAATAAAAATAGTAAAAGGTCCATTATCAAAAGTAGAACAAAATGAGAATCATTTCTCTTTATATAACATTATCACATAATTTCATACAACTCCCACTTTAATAGTATTAACTATGTAATAGTGATGATATAGAGAAAAATGCCTACCTCGTTGAAAAATTAGGCAGTATCTATAGCATCCTATTTCAAATTACCTAATTCTGATTCTGTGGAAGCTATTTTACAATTCTGTACATTATAAATAACTGATAGCAATTTAAAGTGATTCTTGTCCACAGACATGTGAATTTGTCAATTGTGTCCAACAAAAGTCAATCTCCCTGGCCCACTGTAGAAGAGACTGATTTTTTCAGCCATTTGCACATTCTTTTTAACATTCCTGATCTATAAATGTGTCTGTTCTTTGGAATCTCTTTTGAACTGGTTTTTAATGCCTTATTAATGAGTTAAATGAAATTAATGAGTTAAATGAAATCTTTAACACATTTATTTTTATATCTGTATGAGGGTCACGATTTTACCATTTTTTGAAAATTATCTTTTAACAATTACTGTAATGTTAGTTAATATTTACTAAGAATTTTCCATGTGTCTAGTCCTATTTTAATTTAGTTATGTGCCTTATTTCATTTTGTCATCACCATCCTTGTGAGCAGCTAATGTCAACTCCACTTTCCACATGAGCACCCAGCATCCCCTAGAAGTTAAGGGATCTGTCCAGAGGAAATAGGAGTACGTGGTGGAGCAGAATTCAAATTATAGCTGAGTCCAGGTATGTGCTGAAGCATACAGTATTGTTGCAATTTTTCCAGATGAGGAAACTGAACCTCAGCAAGATTAAAATGCCTCTTATTCTTCCACTTATTCAACAAATATTTTGAACACCTACTATGAGTCAGACACTGAGCTAGTTTTGGGAACATAGAAATCACAACAGGTAAGCAGACAAAACTTTTGATTTTTATGCAGTCTAGAACCTTGTGATAATTGACTCAAGTCCAGTGCTGGTGTAGCTAGACAACCTATTTCCTTTAAAAGGTTATTTTCTTCCAGCTTCTTTTGTACCCACTTCCAGGCAGCTGGGAACATTCAATGGACTGGAACTTCTAGTAAGAGCATGCTGATGTCATCTTGTATCCTCTTGTCACTTGGAGAAAAATGTATTCAAATAAATCCAGAAAAGGAGATGATTAATGAATTCTTTGTAAGTCTCCAAGATAAGCTTCCAATCTGACTTCCCATTGAAAATGCCATGCCCTTTGTCTGAAATGCACTTTTCTTCCCTACCTAGTGGATCCCTACCTAGTGAATCCCTGCTCAACCTTGATCTTCAAAGCCTTGTTCAGTCTTCAGAGCCTTTCCGAAGTCTTCTCAGACTTCATCTCCTCCCCACGAGTTTATGAATTCGCATCTCTTTTCACTCCAGCATCCCCTGCCTCTTGGTTGTTTCTAAATGTTGCAGGTATCATGTGTCATCACTTTTCTTCATGTCTATTTCCTTCATAAAGGCATAAACTCCCCACAGAGAAGCACCATGGCTTATTCATCTTTGTTTCCCCAGCACCTGGTATGTTAAAGGCTAGCAGTGGGGTGAATCAGTGATGTGCTGGTAAACAATTTTTTCCTTACAATTTATGTAGAACAACTTTCATTTCTTCCAATGTACAGAGTTCTCTCTTGTCTCCAAATCTTTGCATTTACTGATCCCTCTGCCCAAACTCCATCTCCATTTTATCTCCCACACTTCTGTTCTTCCCAAAGCACTTTCTAACCCCTAACTGAATGCCTCTTCTGTGCGCTCTATCACCTCAAATTTCCCCCATTAAATCACTTTTCACCCTGGGTATATTTGCCTATTTATACAGCTGAATATTAAAATCCTTGAGGGCAGGAACCATCTCTGTTTACTTTATTGCTATATCTTCAGATCCTAAACTAATATAAGTACATATAATTATATGCTTATTTACTTATATGTAAATATGTGTCAAATGAGGGAAAAGGCTAATTTGTTCATGTTTGCTGCCGTCCACAAGGAATTATTCTTAGGGTACAGCGTGATGAAATAGAAAGACCAACTTTGGAGCTATAAACATAGATTCTATTCCTGGTTCAGTCATTTATTAGCTGTGTGACTTTGAAGAAATCACATCCATGTGTTTTACCTTAATTCTCTTATAAGTAAAATGAGAATAAAATCTCTACTTTGTGTTGTGAGGACTAAATGAGATAATTTGTGTTGAGGGTCTGATGCTAAGTAACCTCTCAATACATATCCATTTCCTGCCCCTTCTATTTGTGGCCAGTGCTAAATTATAAAGGCAGCATTTGGGCACAAAACAGGATATCCTACATGAGCAGGAATGGCTTCCCAGAGTAATAGATGATGTTGCCAACAATAGTGAAGAGAATGAGAGGAAGCCAGCACATAAACGAACCTTCTCAAGGTTTCACCCTCAAGGGTTCAATGTAAGGTTCAAAGGATAACTCTGAACATTAAACAGCATTGTGAAAAACCCAACAATGTTCCCAGCTGTGGCAATTAACCAAAACACATTCCTAAAGTCAAGGGGGCCCAGTAGAAAGGCAAGAGACCTGGAGTCAGCACTCAGTGAAAGGTTAATACTGATGTATGGTATGCAAAGCATGTGCCAGTGACAACATCAGAGGCACCTTCTTCCTGCCCTGGAATAGGGACTGTGAAGGGGTAGGGTAAGCTTCCTGCCTTGTACTGTGACTGGGTGTTCTCTCTTCCCCAGGGATTAGTTTTAAGGCTTCCAAGTTTCTATCAGGTCTTTCCTGCTATAGCACCCATGAAAACGGTCCACATGTTGTTACTACAAGTTAAGTGGCAAGTGAAACTTCTCCAGGCAAATATTATAATCAGGACCAAACTGAAGGAGGCAATAAAGGCAATGCTTTCTGGGCTGCGAAAAGCACACCTTATATTTCCAGGCAGTAATCTGATCTTTCAGCTCTCTTATTTTAAGAGAAGACCCACTTTTATGCCATCGGCAGCTGTTCAACTAAGGGAAACACTGAATTCATGCTGAAAAGTCCTACCCGCATTTTCTGGTGACAAAAGTCTGGAAACTTAAACATTTTGCTTACAGGAAATAAGTTCGTTCCTGGAGGTGTGTGATCCCACTCCCCAAATTTTATCCTTGCTGTGGCTATTATCACAACTTTCGAATGTTGTGCTACAACGCTGCAAAAAACACAGCAAAGTAGGAAATTCAGCTAACAAGGAAGTGGTAAAAGAGAAGTAGCATGGTACTGTTTTAGAAAGAGTGCTCGTCTGCGAATGTAGAGACTTGGATGCTTTTTGTACCTGACTGTTCTATTAACTTGGTGGTGAGCTTGGCAAAGAAAATGACACATATTCAGGGTCTACTTCACTCTTGGTCCTATGCTACATCCCTAAATATATACCTTTTATTTTAATCTCTTGCCAGCACTCATTATAATACCCACTGCAGACATGAGGAAACTGAGGCTCAAATTGGTTGATTAATGTGTCCAAGGTCGAAACTGGCGGCTTAAATTTTGAACCCAATTCCATGTTCTTTCTACTATATCATGCTGCCTTACAAATATCCTGCAATGTTTACCTTATTTTACATCATCTTTTAAACACTGATGGCCACCGTACAATCAACCTCAAATAAAACCATTCCAATCGGATGGGCATGGATGGGATAATGGTAAGGCAGACATAGCACACTTTTACCTGCTGGATGACTTCACATGCATTTTCTCATTTGACTTTGGAAAAATCACTTGCCTGGTCTGGACTTTGTTTTCTACTTTTGTGAAATACGAAATTTAAACTAATTCCTTATATTCCTTTCAACTCTCACATTCTAAAATGAAAAGTAACCAGCCCAGGGACATATTTCATATATGCATACACGCCTAGGTTCAGTGTTTACATCCTTTCCTTTTAAGAGGGATTAGAGCCCTTCTCCTGACTGTGGCCTTTGCTGCTGTTCATCCTGTTTTCACCATCCTTTCTTCATTCCCCCTCTCCTAACTGGGAGAAAGGGTTCTTATATTGGACTTCTCCTATTACTTTATCCATATCTCAGTTTTGGCACTTACCACCCTCTGCTTTCTATGGTGGTTATGGTGGATATATCTTGTCTCCCCTAGGACCTTGTAAGTTCCATGAGTTTCCTCCACTTCCTTGCCAAGGCTGATATTCCCCAGGACACCCAGCCCAGTGTCAGCCCAGGGGGAACAGTACTGATATTCTCTGCCTATTTTGGTTGAAATTGAAATCTGAAGTATCATAAGATTTTTATCTAATTTAAACTCAAGTTCCACAGACACTCTTTTAAGAGACAATAACCTGAGAAGTTAGACAGCAGAAAGTTTGGTTAACAAAAAACCCATCTATGTTGTTTTACGGCAGGGCTTTTCTTGTTGTCTGGGTTGAAGGATCCAGTTTTTTTAATTAATTATCAATCTATCACAGTCTAGTACTTTTGTAAAGTGTAATAAAATGAGTTACTAGAAAAATTAAATTTAAAAGATATGAAAATATGAATTCAAAATGTGTATTACTAGGTTCAACAGAAACCACCCCCCCCCCCCCATCAAACTGCTGTAAATTTTATAAACATTTACCCTCAATTTCAGTGCTTATCTCATGGACCAGCAACAAATGGCTACTATGACACCAAACCTGGACCATGCTTGGGAGACACTGACTGTTACACCATTTATACAGCAGTTTCAGAACCCTAATAGGGGCTGGGTCGTTTCTCCTAGATGAAAATTTTAGGGATCAGATGGGAAGAAACTACTAGAGGCCAGATATATATCTTTAGCCTTTCTCTCTGGTCTTTGAAAAGGAAGACCAAGATAAAGTTTGAAAAGTCAAAGGATTCTGGAAAATAGGATCAGAAATCGTCTCCAATAAAGCCGCAGTTTTGGTGGGGCAAGTGTAACTGTCAATGTCTGTTCCATATTCTTAATAAAGAAAAGAACATTTCTTGTCTACTTTGGTGGCTATAAATGGATCCTGCACTACCAGCTCATTTGTAAACTTCCTCTGTTACTAAAATGTTTGTATTTCTATTTTTTTTAACCCTTCAAGGCACATTAACAAACATTTTATTTCATTCTCCCAAAGCCCAATGAGGTAGATATGAATGCTGTCCTTATCTTGCAGGTGAGAAAACTGGCTCAGAGATGTTAAATTATGTTCCCTGGTCACTCAGTTACTAGGTGGTTGAACTGGAATTCATACTCAAGCCTGTCTGACCCTGAAGCCCCTTCTCTGTTCACAAAATTCATTGCTTTTCTAGTAAATTTTGCCTTATAATACTTAGAAGATCTAAAAATACAGGGAGGAATGTATATGAGGAATGTGCTTTTTTTTCAATAAGCAGAAAAAAAAATCCCTCGGATAAAAATCATAAACATGCCTTTGTGAATGTTACATGGTAATATGACCTCTGTATTTATCTTACAATTTTAACCTCCACAGAATGTAATCAGATATATAAGTATCATAAATAGATTATTAATAATTAAGCTGTAACTGCTATACTTGCAATCTCTCATTCACAGAATCTAATCATCTTTAATGAATAGTTGAGTATTCAATGTGATTGTCTAAAACAATTGAAAAATGGACCCATTCATTATAATGATTCACTTGATGCATATTAAAGAAACATCTACTATCTGAACTTCCCTAAAACTGACCACATTGTCCTAATATACTGCAGAAAACATCCATCAAGAAAGGAGGGATGGTCTTGTGAGCTACTGATGTGTTGTGATTGATTTGCTCTCCTTCCCACCCACATAAGTTTTCAAAGAATGGGGCAAAAGGGTTCTACATAAGTCTTAGGGTGAGGGAATTCCCTGCCGGTCCAGTGGTTAGGGCTTGGTGCTTTCACTGCTGTGCGCCCGTGGTTCAATCGCTGGTCAGGGAACTAGGATCCCGCAAGCTGAGCCGCGCAGCCAAAAAAAAAAAAAAGTCTTAGGGTGAGCATCTCTTTGTAAAGCCTTTCATGAAACGGTGATACCATAAAGGATGCTGCTTTCCATGATACGGAAAGACACAACCTCCTGCATAAATGCTACTTCAAGAGCATGGATTAGCTGCTATTACTTCAGACTCTTTCAACCCAGACTTTGGGTCCCAGTTCCACCCTTAGAAGATATTTTTCCAACAGAATAAATTCTAAGACACATGAAGCTTTAAATTCTAAGACACATGAAGACTGACAGAAGTATAAAATATTTGGGCTCAAAGGGGTTCCATTTATAGGTGAGGAAATTGAAGCTTAAAGGGGTGAACTGACTTGCCCAAAGTCACACAAACAGTTAGCACTGAAGGTGAACTGGAACTCTGTCTGAGTCCACCTGCTAGGAAGAATCCAAATTTAACTTAAAACCTAAACCGACTGCACATGCCTCTACTTCTTACTTGTATTGGCAAAGACCATGTCTACTTTCTTATTTTTCTATCCCCTGTATAAGGCATGGTGCCGGGTACTTAAAAGATGCCCAGTAAATGTGTTTAACTGTTTAACTCTGAATTAAATTAGCAAGTACCGAGGCGAAACTGCTGGAACTCAGTTTGCTACTATGCACACTTGTAGGCTTTGTCTGTCTGCTGATGAGATGGGGTAGAAGCATGTATAATTCCTCGCGCCTTTTATAATCTTTGCTGTGAAGGAAATATACTAGCTCCCAGGTTTCCTATTACTACTGTCAGAGGATGAATGACTCAAAGACCTATAAAACTGAATATACAATTAATATCAAGCCTCACTTTTGTCATGGACTCATTGTTCTACATTTTGACTGTCTAGACAGGTATCTCAACTTTGACCTTCTGAGCTAATGAGACTACAAAAGAGAAGATGCACAGAAGAAAGAAAATCAAAATCATGGTAAATTTAAAAGCCAGAATGCAATAGTCTATTACTGTTCTGTCACTCAAAGAACCCAGAGCATTCTTCCTTCCTTGCCTCAGAAGTGAAATGTAGGCAAGGCTGAGCCACTGCATACATCACATGGAATTGCTGATAGTGGGGATTTTAAATCAAGGGGGTAGTTAACCAAAGCAGCCACAAAGCTTGTCCAGACCCTGTTGGCTCGCCATAAAACAGGGTATGTTCACATGAAGGCACTTTACCTTTTTAGCTGTCCAAGGAAAAGTTTGTGTCTCCTGTACCATTCTCCTTCTATCCTCTTGTTCCAAGGGGATAAGCCAGTGAGTATAGACACACACACACACACACACACACACACACACACACACACACACACACACACAAAAACTGAAAACATGTTGAGAGGAAATACTTCCAATTAGTCGAAAGCTTTCAACCAAAGCTCATAGTGAGAAGGCATTTGATTTCTAACTGCTACTACATCAGATCAAGTCTTTTTTTCCTGTTCTTAGAAACATCAGAGGACCATACGCTGGGCCAACAACAAAGAATATTATGAGGCAAAGTTGTAGGAAACATGAACAAATTCATGTTGTCTGAGACTTGTAGAAGGTGTCAGGTTGTACATATTCAAGGGAGAAACTACATATTCATCCACTCATCCATCCAACCATTTATCCATCCATCTAACATTTTTGACCCTCCATCTATATATCAGTCATTGTGCCAGATACGGGGAATAGAATGATGAACAAAGCAGACATGGTCTTTGGCCTCCAGGAAAGACAGGCATACACACAGAAATAATGAAATCGGAGTGTGTGGTTGATAAACAGGGGCTTATTGTGGGAGCATACAAGAGGTAAGTTTCCCTGGAGTAGGTGACATTTGATTACAGATGAGTAGGTATTAGGCAAAATAAAACAAAACAATACAAAACAAACAAAACATGAAAAGCAGGAATATATTTGGGATTCCAGGATTAGTATGTGTTTCATGTCAAAGCAAAAAGCCTTGAAACAAATACATCTGGGGAGCCACGAAGAGTTCCGTCTGGTGAGAGGCCTCGGCTTCCTCATCTGTCAACTGTGGAGGCTTGTTTAGATGACACCTCACATCCTTTCTGGTTCCTGCCTTATGAAATCTCTTACAAACAATGAACTTCTTAAAATGTAGCTAGCCTCTAAATGAACCAGAAAGCCTGCAAGTAAAGGGCTGAAGTGAGCCTCTGAACAGAATCATTCAATAATCACACTTACTAGTTCCACTTGCCTCATTTACAGACAGGACTTTTCTTATGGAATAACTAGCTCTCTTAAAATGTTTCCTGTTCCAGAACTATCTTGAGCCACTGCTGTGATACAGGGATGGCTGAGAGTGAGGGGAGGGGTGGGAAATAGGAGTTCAGAGGAAAGGGCCTCCTAAATTGTCTTTAGATAGGAGAAAACCCAGAATCACTGGTTCAGTGGGGGTGGTATTGGAGAAATGAATACGATTCAAGTGTTCCTTCTTCCCTTTTGAGTCTCCCCATCTCCACTCTAAAATGACAGAGATATTTCTCACTCTACAACATCCTTTTGAGGGCTTTGGACAACACACCTTATTAGCCTTAGCTTCCATAAGAATGGTGATAGCAAAACCTGCCTCAGAGAATTGCTGTGAGGATTGAAGTAGGTGGTTCAGGCAAAGAAAGTAGCAGAGTGACTCACCCTTCTAAGCACCTTCCATGATTAATTCATTAAATATTCAGTAGCCTTGTGAGATACTGCAAATTTTATCCTCATGTTTTAGGTGGGACATGGAGGCTCAGAGGTTAAATTACTTGATCAAGATCACATGGCTTCTATAGAGTAGTGTGAGGATTCTCTCCAGATTGCCCACCCCAGAGTCTGTGCCTACAACCATTATGCTAAAATATCTCTTACTAAATGTTGGGCTCATCTTCCCTCTACTTATCATCTGAAGACAATGTGTCCTTTGTCCTAGTGACAGGGATGTCATGTGTCCCCTGTCGCTGTATGTCTCCACCGTTGTATAATGACCCCTCTAGACCATCACCACCAAAAATAATAATTTTAGCCAGGATTGGAGGACAATTCCCTTCCATGGAGCATAACTATTGGCTCCCCTTCTGGTCATAAGTATTGGCTACAACATAACCAAACTTGATGCCTAAATATGGAATCCGTGTAGCACACACTAAGATCATTTCAACACTTCATCTTTCTCCCTCCAGAATCGCTTCTGTGAAAATTGTGTTTGCTTCCCTCTTTGCATCACAATGGTAGTTTCTATTTTGGATTTTTATTGTTTGTTGCAGCTTGGAGAAATTCTTATTCCTGCTCTGATCTGGCCTTG
Source organism: Phocoena sinus (assembly GCF_008692025.1). Lineage (NCBI taxonomy): Eukaryota > Metazoa > Chordata > Mammalia > Artiodactyla > Phocoenidae > Phocoena > Phocoena sinus. Next base: position 66,282,141 of record NC_045779.1, on the reverse strand, counting down.
GCTATGTTTCAAAGGTTCTAGAACCTCTAGTCAAGCTGGCTTAATTCATCTTCTGACAGTGGCATATGTATTTCCAAGAGAGGAAAACAGGCTCTCTAACCACTCCTTAAAAACAAGTAGGTGAGAAGGGAAAAAAGAAGTCTCCCTAGATTACACCAGAAGCAAACTTGGCTAGGAATAAAACAAATGTAAAATCTAACTCCTGTCTGGTAAAATTAGCTCAAATGATTATCTTGAGATTTCTTTTTACCTCCAAAATTAGAAGTGTTAATCATCAATGTTATTCTGTGAAAACATTTCAGAGTTTACAATTAAAACCATAATACTGTTTGCTTCCGTAGCGCAGTTCATCGGGGATTCTCAGTGGTCTCTCTACATTGTGTAAACAGCACAGCAGGTACCTTCACACAGCTGCCTGCAAGGGGCCCAGGGAAAGTCCCCCTATTCCAATACCTGTCCTAATAGTGGTACTTAGTAAGACTGCATAATTTTCAAGACCTCATTTAATCCCCATCATAACTCTGTAGAGTATGTGTTCTCATTATGCAGATGCATCAAACTGAGGCTCTGTTACTCAAAGCCCCAGAGCTAAAAATGGTCAAACTCTCAGTTCTTTTCCGGTATCCCATGCTGCTGCTTCCATGGTGCTCCCAAGTGAAAGTTCGAATTAAAATAAAATGCTGGATAATATTTATTGAGCACTAACTATCTGCCAAGCACTCTACTAAGAATTTTAATGTATTTTAATCACTAATTCATCACAATAACTGTATGAAATGTTTCCTATAATAACTGCTAAATTACAGATGAGAAAAATCAGGCTTTTCACAGTTAAATAATTTCTCAAGATCTCATGAGCAAAATGTGGCCAATTCTTCAGCATTTTCAAAAAAAATTTATATCCTAAACAGTCTTGTAGGCAGTGGGGATACAGCTATGAACAAAGCAGACTAAACACTTTCTGTCTTCATGGAGCTTGTGATCTAGTAAAGGGAAACAAATGAAGTATAATACATATAATGTCATGGTTTGAAGGACCAGAGAGAAAAACCAAAGGAGGGAAGAGGGATCAAGTGTTCGTGAGCTATGTCTAAACTGTCCAATTACTGCATATGCTACCTTCTTCTTTCTGGAAGGTCAGGACACTTACAAGATGCTGAGAATTTTATCCCTCTAATATTAAGGGGAATCATGTTCGACAGGGGATAAGTGGCATATATGTTAGTAAGTCTTGTTTAGGTGAAGTCCAAGTCTTTAGACTATGGTGAAATCACAGGAGCTCACACTGAACAGACGAACTGGGACCAGATCATGCATAGCCTGCAGAATCAGGTAAAAGACATTGGACTTTATGTGGCAAACGAGAGGATCTTTAAAAATGGAAATGATTAATCTGGAATTATTTTTCCGAATGACAAGACGGGGGCAAAGACTTCAGGTGGTAAGTCTAGAAGAAGTTTGCAATAGCTCCTGTGTAAGGTAATAAGGTCTTTAAAAGGCTGGTGGAATGGAGACAGAGACCTATTATGAAGAAAATATGGAAAGTACAATGACCACTGATTATTTTTGGGAAAAGTGAGTGAAGGTGAACACAGGTAAACAAGAGTAGATTTACCACAAAATTAATGAAATCTAAATTCAGGGCCCCTCACTTGCACAGACTCCTTTCTGAGGTCTTGGCAGGGACTCTGCTTGTGTTAACAACTGTTGCTAGTTTTTCAAAGAGCATTTCTTCACTTCAAAAGAAAATATAAAATGCCATAAAAGCACTTTCATAAAAGTTTTCAAAATCAACAAAAAATTCTGAAAATTTACATAACATGATCAGCTGAGAAGCTGAAAAGACTCCAACAAACTATCAATGATAAAAACAAATTGCTATCAACAATGATAGAAATAAGATTAAGTTATCTTTAATTTTTAGGCAGCTAAAAAAATGTAAGAAAAAATACTGCAGAATTGTGTCACTTGTGCTATTTTTCTGAACTGTGTGACTGTGACATTTGTCAAGATTTTGAATTTGTAATTTGTTTTAATTCCTCTCCTCATTCTAAATATTTACTTTTGAATCTAATTTGTATTCATAATGCTGAATTAAAAATGACTGTTAAAGCTTCAGGCCCCATAAAACCTGGATCTACTGATGCACATGAATCCCAAGTCAGTGACCTACTGACTAGAATGATGACAGTAGAAACATGTTTCCAGAGGAAAAAAATAAATTTCAAAGTTTTACATGTTGACCATAGGAGCATGTGGGGCACTGACATGGTGCAGTTAGTTTAAAAGAGAGGATAGAAATGATGAAAATATGTGTTGGGGGTGGTCAACCATACGGGGTTTATAGTTAAAACAATGAAGTAGATAAAATTTCAAAGATGAGGCCATAGAGATGGGAAAATAGGCAGGGATGAAAATCTTCCTAGGATTCTATCTTGCATCATAAATACACTCCAGTCAAATACCTCCAAAAAACTCCTAGGTAATGTCTGAGCTAGACATGCACGAGATCTGGAAAATTCAGTCAAGTATTCAAATGTGTGTCCATAAAAGCAAAATAAGGCATTAAAAAAAATCTGTATGACTTTTCAGTCTCTCTTTTTGGCCTCAAGCAGTGGTGTGTACCTCTGCCTGCCCTTGTAATTTGGATCAAAAATCATTCAAGGAGATGAATCCCACAACTTAGTGTAGTGGAAAGAACATAGGATTTGGAGCTGTAGAGAAGGGATCCCTGTTCTTCTCCTGGCAAGTGGCAAAGATAATGCACCAGGGTCACCAAACCCATTTCTTTGTCCTCCTAGGCACACAGAGAGACTACACTTCCCAGATCCCACTGCAGTGGGATGAGGCCATGTGACTGAGTTCTGGCCAATGGAATATGGGCAGAAATGATATGGGAAAGCCACTTCCAGGCTGCCTGACCTAGAATTTTTGAGGAGATTCTCAAGGCTCTCTCTCTTTCTTCTCTGCAGACCAAATGCAGATGATTCTCTGCAGTCCTCTGAGTTCGTAAGATGCTGGAGCCATTAAATAGAAGGAAACCTGGGTCCCTGAATCTCCACTTGGAAGGCCGTCTACCAAATATCCAATCAGACAATAATGTAAGAAACAGATACTTTATTGTGTTGAAATACTGAGTTTCTGAGGTAGTTTGTCACAGAAGTCAGCCCACCCTGCCTAGTAAAGCAAGTTGCTTAACTTCCTTGAGCCTCAGTTTTCTCATCTGTATTATATTTCACAGGGTTCTTATTATGATTAAAATATATAACATGTCTACATACATATATATTCTGTGTTGATTCTCATTCCATTTTATTCTATGTTCACAATCAGATACTGTCAGGACTGGCCCACTGAACACCTGCAGAGGGCCCTATCTCATTCTATTTGATGAATGTATGTGTAGAGTACAGTATGAACCATGCTTGCTAGAGTTGTGTAGCTCAGCAAAACTCCATAAAGTAGAAGAAAAAGCAAATTTCCATCTGAAGTATCCACAACAAAAGAACTGGGTAACATCTTTAATAAAAAGATTAAAGCAACAATAATTTTAAAGGTAGAATAATTTATAGCTTTTCTATCAGTGGCTTTATAACCTTCTCATGCCATAAAAAGGGGACTTAATCTTTTCTTTAATTGTTTGCATATTTTTTCCTCTCCTCTGATAAAAGAAGACAGGCTTTAAGTATCTCAGCTGATATAAAGTAGGCAAAAGAAAACCTCCTTATCAATATACATTTTATGTTGATTGGGACTTAAACTCCTACTAGCAGCTCTTGCTGCCAAAATCACATTTTCTCTTCAGATGCCTAAGGTTGGAATTGAGTGTATACCAACTGGAACTGATTGCTTGAAACCTGCACAGTTCAGAATTTAATTTCTCTAATTTGGGTAAATACTACCTACCACCAGGCTGTCTGCGTTTTCAAGTGTTCAGAGTCACACAGGAGCCAATATTTTAGACGATGCACAAGGGAGGCATTGCTGCAGTGCTGTAAGATTGTGAAAGACAGTTATATTTCGGTGAACTCTCAGAGAGTATGTAAACCCCCAGTAACAAACTGGTAGATGCAAGTCTAAAGAAATGTGTGTTGGTAGATGGTTCCTGCAGACATTTGCTGTCCATTTGTATGAACATCTGAACAGAAAAAAGAAAAATGACAACACTACAAGATTCTGACATCTGGAAACTGTGAGACAGTCTTTACACTAATTTAACGCATATTCTTGTATTAGTCATGTTTACCAGTTGTCCATGTGTCACTGAAAAAGATGCACTATATGAAAAGAATTTTGGCAACACAGAAACTCCTCGCTGGGGCACGAGGCAATAATAAACGAAACACTTGCGCACAGACTGTCTACCTAGTACTTATTCATAGCTACCCTCACAGAATGGTAGAATGAAAAGAGAATCCAGCTATTTCTGATCCTTTTAATTAAAAGATTTAGAAACTGAGATTCTGTGAGGGGAAGTGACTAGGCAAGGGACAAAGAGAAGTGAGTAGAAGCAGTAAAATTCCTGCCCAGTCCAAGATGTGTCCTATAACACCACCCTGTGTCTTTCTACAATTGCAAATTCTCATTCCATTGCCACATTTCCCTTTGTGCCTGGACCAGACAAAGAAGAAAAGCAGAGGGTAATCTCAGGTCATCAGGCTAGTTCGTAATTCTTATTTGATCAGGCAAATGCTGGGCAGAAGGTCACATTTGCCTTCCGGCAATAAGCACTGGCCAATCTGCTGTGGAGGATGGTGGTTTTACATTTTTAAGACAGTTTTTAGAATCCATATGCTGTGATTCTTGTTTTTTTCTAAATGTCTGCTTAACTGATGGGTGACTGGGGGTACTGTGCTAGAAGCCAGGGGACTTGGGTCTGAGAAAGAACTTCTAACTAACCAGGTGTCTATGGGCAAGTTCCAACCTCCCTGGGCCATTTTTCTCACCTATAAAATGAGAAGAAGAAATGCCAGTATAGCAAAGACCCTGAGAGATTTAGCAGTTTGTAGTTAAAAAGATTTCATCTTATGCCAATTCCACAACATACTTCTCTAAAGTAGATGCAGTAATGACGGTGTCCCAGCACTATGCTAGGAGCAGCAGGGAAGGAGGAAAGAAGCAAGACCCTCGTTCAAGTAAGTCATGAAGAGAGACGGTACCTGATCACGTGCCTAGGAGAATGCCTTTGGGGCAATCTTCCTCGTGTCAGGACTTTCTAAGAACTAGGCTAGACAGATGCTAATAATAATTAAAAAGTAGATATTAACTTCACTTGAGTTATTACCTGTTAGGTGCTATTTTAAGCACAACACATATAAACTCATTTAATCCTCATAATTGTATGAACTACATATTATTATCCTCATTATTGTGAGGAACAATAGCAGAAAAAGGATAACTAACTACCCAAGGTCACCCAGCTGGTTGAGTCAAGATTCAAATCCAGAGAATTCAGCTTTACAGCCTAGGCTCTTAATCACTCTGCAAAGTTCTTATGACAAGGAAGCAAAAGCAAGAGGCCTGGACAGCTATCTGGACTGAAGCAGTACTTCAGCTACCAGTAATAAATAGCCTTGTGCATTGAGCACCTACTTTGTACCATTCACTGTGTTAAGTATTTTGCTGGCATTATCATTCATTCCCCACCTGATCATTCATTCAACATCTATTAAGCACCTACAGTTCAGTAGCTACTTGTGCGAGGAACTATGAGGAAAGTTCTGTAATTATTCACATTTTCTTGATGAGGGAACTTCAGCTCAGAGACATTTTGTAACTCATTCAAGGCCAAGGTCTATCACAAAGCCTGGGCCTCTGCCATAGGTAAAAGGCTTTGGGATGTCTTTCCAACTCTAGGAAATCACTTACAGCCTGGGACTTCTTTGATTAATTTGATACAAATGCCTCCTTAGCCGAGCACTGAGGACACGTTCTAGTTTTGGTTTGTGCACGTGCGTGTGAAGAGATAAGGCCACACAGGAAGGCAAAGTTGCTGGAGACACTGACAGAAGAGAAATCATTCCAATCCTCCATCACCTGGCAAGTCAACTGCCATTTGCTGTCACTGCCTTGCTGCCACTGCCGAGGTGAGAGTCAGAAAGGATGAGGAGACAGTGGTGAGTGGGAGCATAAGCAGGTGGCAAGGCACTGGGTCAAGCAGAGAATGCCTTCAAGGCCACGGTGTGCCTCACCCAAAGGAGTGCCTGGCAAGGTGTCCAGCCTCTGAGAAAAAGAAAGACCCTTGGGTCGAGGTGAGCAGCAGCTCACCAGGAGTCAATCACGCTCACTGACTTGTTCACAGCCTGGAAAGTTCTATGCATTTAAGGCCCAACACAGGACAAACTTCTAGTAGAAAAGGGCTTTTTGGACCACAGCAAGGCAATGAAGAAGCCTGAAAACTGGAATTGAGATTAATGAATAGGGCCTTTGGAGGAAGTGGCCATTCCTTGTAAGCTCTGTATAGTTTCATAGTATTTACGTATCTGTGATCTTAGACAACCCTACCAGGAAGATAGGGGCATATTTTTTCTCTCAATCATACTGATGAGGGAATGGAAACTCAGAAAGTTTACGTGATTTGCACAGGCTCACAGCATCGGGTCTTGAGTCAGAACATGATTTATCTTAGTGCTTTCACTTTTTTAAATTGAAATATAGTTGATTTACAATATTGTGTTAGCTTCAGGTATACAGCAAAGTAATTAGTAATACATATATATATATGTATATATCTATAGTGATTTCACTTCTTTATTATCTAAGATGAAGCCTCCTATTGGAGGAGTGGGACAATTTATATTTAGTGGTATTTAGATATAAAACTCCAATTAATCTAAAATCTAAAATGTGTATCACCCCCACGTTCATGTGCTAAGCCTGGCCGCGTGGGAGTGAGTGTCTCTCACTGTTCAACTAGCCTTGATGACTGTTGTGGGTTCAAGTGCATTTCCCACACAGATATGCCCAAGTTGTAACCCCCAGTGCTGATGAATATGACCTTTTGGAAACAGGGTCTTTGTAGATGTAAGAGCATTTCACTTATCAATAAGCTTTAATTAAGTACCTAAGAATGCATCTACCCCGTATGAATGCAGTGGTGGATACATATATGCATAGCATATCACGGGCATACAGAGTATTTGACATAATATCGGTAAAGCTCACAGCATACTGTCTGGCACAGAGTAAGAACTTGAATTTGGCAATTATTATATAATGTTAGTAATGGGGACATACCTGACCCACTCACAATGGCCTTCTGCCCATGTCCCTTGTTAACTCCTCCTTTAAAAGGAAATGTTTTCAATATGGTTGGGCAGAGCCTGGGACATCATTGAGCCATGTTTTACTAATGAGCAGAGATGCTGTCTTAAAGTGCAAGACCCATGCATGATCTTAAACATCTTCTTTCTTCTTAGAGGGCTCACTTAAGGGAGAAAATGAGACATGAGTATGTGTCTTGCTCTTCTTATAACTGAGGAATCAACAGAATGTTTTAGGAAGCAATATCCTTTTCAAAGTAAGGAGACAGGGCCAGATAGAAATAAATGATCATCATTATTGGTACTCGCTGGATAGAATACATACACAAATACTCAGGTTCATTGTATGGTTTCTCGGTTTGGTTATCATGTTATTGTCTTTGCAAATAGGGAGGATAATTACCCATTTGTGGTGGACTGAGAAATGGCCCCCCAAAGATGTTCATCTCTGAATCCCTGGGACCTGCGAATATGGTAAAATTAACTTTGCCAATGTGATTAAGTATAACAAACTTATCCTAGATTAGCCAGTTGGGACTGATAAAATTACAAGGAGCCTTAAAAGAATCAGGCAGGAGGTCAGAGAGGAGAGAAGAGGTTACATTGCTGGCTTTGAAGATGGAGTAAAAGGCAATGTGCCAGAGAATGTAGGCATCCTGTAGTAGCCAGGAAAGGCAAGGAAACAGATTCACCCTGGGGCCTTCAGAAAGAACACAGCCCTGCAAACACCTCAATTTTAGACTCCTGACATCCAGACTGTAGCACAACAAATTTTGTGTTTTGTTTTCTTTTTTAACATCTTTATTGGAGTATAATTGCTTTACAATGGTGTGTTAGTTTCTGCTTTATAACAAAGTGAATCAGCTATACATATACATATATCCCCACATCTCCTTCCTCTTGCCTCTCTCTCCCACTCTCCCTATCCCACCCCGCTAGGTGGACACAAAGTACCGAGCTGATCTCCCTGTGCTATGCGGCTGCTTCCCACTAGCTATCTATTTTACATTTGGTAGTGTATATATGTCCATGCCACTCTCTCACTTTGTCCCAGCTTACCCTTCCCTCTCCCTGTATCCTCAACTCCACTCTCTACATCTGCGTATTTATACCTGTCCCGCCCTTACGTTCTTCAGAATTTTTTTTTTTTTTTTTAAGATTCCATATATATGTGTTAGCATACGGTATTTGTTTTTCTCTTTCTGACTTACTTCACTCTCTATGACAGTCTCTAGGTCCATCCACCTCACTACAAATAACTCAATTTTGTTTCTTTTTATGGCTGAGTAATATTCCATTGTATATATGTGCCACATCTTCTTTATCCATTCATCTGTAGATGGACACTTAGGTTGCTTCCATGTCCTGGCTATTGTAAATAGAGCTGCAATGAACATTGTGGTACTTGACTCTTTTTGAATTATGATTTTCTCAGGGTATATGCCAGGGATTGCTGGGTCTCATGGTAGTTCTATTTTTAGCTTTTTAAGGAACCTCTATACTGTTCTCCATAGTGGCTGTATCAATTTACATTCCCACCAACAGTGTAAGAGGGTTCCCTTTTCTCCACACCCTCTCCAGAATTCATTGTTTATAGATTTTTTGATGATGGCCATTCGACTGGTATGAGGTGATACCTCACTGTAGTTTTGATTTGCATTTCTCTAATGATTAATGATGTTGAGCATCCTTTCATGTGTTTGTTGGCAGTCTGTATATCTTCTTTAGAGAAATGTCTATTTATGTCTTCTGCCCATTTTGGGATTGGGTTGTTTGTTTTTCTGATACTGAGCTGGATGAGCTGCTTGTATATTTTGGAGATTAATCCTTTGTCAGTTGCTTCATTTACAAATATTTTCTCCCATTCTGAGGGTGGTCTTCTCATCTTGTTTATGGTTTCCTTTGCTGTGCAAAAGCTTTGAAGTTTCATTAGGTCTCATTTGTTTATTTTTGGTTTTATTTCCATCTCTCTAGGGGGTGGGTCTGAAAGGGTCTTGCTGTGATTTATGTCATGGAGCGTTCTGCCTATATTTTCCTCTAAGAGTTTTATAGTGTTTGGCCTTACATTTAGGTCTCTAATCCATTTTGAGTTTATTTTTGTGTCTGGTGTTAGGGAATGTTCTAATTTCATTATTTATATGTAGTTGTCCAGTTTTCCCAGCACCACTTATTGAAGAGGCTGTCTTTTCCCCATTGTATATTCTTGCCTCTTTATCAAAGATAAGGTGACCATATGTGCACGGGTCTATCTCTGGGTTTTCTAACCTGTTCCATTGATCTACCTTTCTGTTTTTGTGCCAGTACCATACTGTCTTGATTACTGTAGCTTTGTAGTATAGTCTGAAGTCACAGAGCGTGATTCCTCCAGGTCTGTTTTTCCTTCTCAAGATTGCTTTGGGGCTTTCCTGGTGGCGCAGTGGTTGGGGGTCTGCCTGCCGATGCAGGGGACGCGGGTTTGTGCCCGGGTCTGGGAGGATCCCACGTGCCGCGGTGCAGCTGGGCCTGTGAGCCATGGCCGCTGGGCCTGCGCGTCCAGAGCCTGTGCTCTGCAGCGGGAGGGGCTGCAACAGTGAGAGGCCCGCGTACCGCAAAAAGAAAAAAAAAAGATTGCTTTGGCTATTCGGGGTCTTTTGTGTTTCCATATAAATTGTGAAATTTTTTGTTCTAGTTCTGTGAAAAATGCCATTGGTAGTTTGACAGGAATTGCATTGAATCTATAGATTGCTTTGGGTAGGATAGTCATTTTCACAATGTTGATTCTTCCAATCCAAGAACATGGTATATCTCTCCATCTGTTTGTATCATCTTTAATTTCCTTCATCAGTGTCTTACAGTTTTCTGCATACAGTTCTTTTGTCCCCTTAGGTAGGTTTATTCCTAGGTATTTTATTCTTTCTGTTGCAATGGTAAATAGGAGTGTTTCCTTAATTTCTCTTTCAGATTTTTCATCATTAGTGTATAGAAATGCAAGAGATTTCTGTGCATTAATTTTGTATTCTGCTACTTTACCACATTCATTGATTAGCTCTAGCAGTTTTCTGGTAGCATCTTTAGGATTCTCTATGTATAGCATCATGTCATCTGCACACAGTGACAGCTTTACTTCTTCTTTTCCAATCTGGATTCCTTTTATTTCTTTTTCTTCTCTGACTGCTGTGGCTAAAACTTCCAAAGGTATGTTGAATAATACTGGTGAGACTGGACATCCTTGTCTTGTTCCTGACCTTAGAGGAAATAGTTTCAGTTTTTCACCATTGAGGATGATGTTGGCTGTGGGTTTGTCACATATGGCCTTTATTGTGTCGAGGTAAGTTCCCTCTATGCTTAGCTTTCTGGAGGGTTTTTATCAGAAATGGGTGTTGAATTTTGTCGAAAGCTTTTTCTGCATCTATTGAGATGATCATAGGGTTTTTCTCCTTCAATTTTTTAGTATGGTGTATCACATTGATTGACTTGTGTATACCGAAGAATCCTTGCATTCGTGGGACAAACCCCACTTGATCAAGGTGTATGATCCTTTTAATGTGCTGTTGGATTCTGTTTGCTAGTATCTTGTTGAGGATTTTTGCATCTATGTTCATCAGTGATATTGGCCTGTAGTTTTCTTTCTTTGTGACATCTTTGTCTGGTTTTGGTATCACGGTGATGGTGGCCTCATAGAATTGAGTTTGGGAGTGTTCCTCCCTCTGCTATATTTAGGAAGAGTTTGAGAAGGATAGGTGTTAGCTCTTCTCCAAATGTTTGATAGAATTCACCTGTGAAGCCATCTGTTCCTGGGCTCTTGTTTGTTGGAAGATTTTTAATCACAGTCTCAATTTCAGTGCTTGTGATTGGTCTTTATATTTTCTATTTCTTCTTGCTTCAGTTTTGGAAGGTTGTGCTTTTCTAAGAATTTGTCCATTTCTTCCAGGTTGTCCATTTTATTGGAATATAGCTGCTTGTAGTAAATCTCATGATCCTTTGTATTTCTGCAGTGTCAGTTGTTACTTCTCCTTTTTCATTTCTAATTCTATGGATTTGAGTCTTCTCCCTTTTTTTTCTTGATGAGTCTGGCTAACGGTTTATCAATTTTGTTTATCCTCTCAAAGAACGAGCTTTTAGTTTTATTGATCTTTGCAATTGTTTCCTTTACTTCTTTTTCATTTATTTCTGATCTGATCTTTATGATTTCTTTCCTTCTGCTAACTTTGGGGTATTTTGTTCTTCTTTCTCTAATTGCTTTAGGTGTAAGGTTAGGTTGTTTATTTGAGATGTTTCTTGTTTCTTGACATTGGACTGTATTGCTATAAACTTCCCTCTTAGAACTGCTTTTGCTGCATCCCCTAGGTTTTGGGTCGCCATGTTTTCATTGTCACTTTCTCCTAGGTATTTTTTGATTTCCTCTTTGATTTCTTCAGTGAGCTCCTGGTTATTTAGTAGTGTTTTGTTTAGCCTCCATGTGTTTGTATTGTTTACACATTTTTTCCTGTAATTGATATCTAGTCTCACAACATTGTGGTTGGAAAAGACACTTGATAGGATTTCAATTTTCCTAAATTTACCAAGGCTTGATTTGTGACCCAAGATATGATCTATCCTGGAGAATGTTCCATGAGCACCTGAGAAGAAAGTATAATCTGCTGTTTTTGGATGGAATGCCCTATAAATATCAATTAAGTCCATCTTGTTTAATGTATCATTTTGTTTCCTTATTTATTTTCATTTTGGATGATCTGTTCATTGGTGAAAGTGGGGTGTTAATGTCCCCTACCATTATTGTGCTACTGTTGATTTCCCCTTTTATGGCTGTTAGCATTTGCCTTATGTATTGAGGTGCTCCTATGTTGGATGCACAAATATTTACAACTGTTATATCTTCTCAGATTGATCCCTTGATTATTATGTAGTGTCTTTGTCTCTTGTGATAGTCTTTATTTTAAAATCTATTTTGTCTGATATGAGAATTGCTACTCCAGCTTCCTTTTGATCTCCATTTGCATGGAATATCTTTTTCCATCTTCTTACTTTCAGTCTGTATGTGTCCCTAGGTCTGAAGTGGGTCTACTGTAGACAGCGTATGTATGGGTCTTGCTTTTGTATCCATTCAGCAAGTCTATGTGTTTTGGTTGGAGCGTTTAATCCATTCACATTTAAGGTAGTTATCGATATATATGTTCCTATTACCATTTTCTTAACTGTTTGGGGTTTGTTATTGTAAGTCTTTTCCTTCTCCTGTGTTTCCTGCCTAGAGAAGTTCCTTTAGCATTTGTTGTAGAGCTGGTTTGGTGGTGCTGAATTCTCTTACCTTTTGCTTACCTGTAAAGGTTTTAATTTCTCCATCGAATCTGAATGAGATCCTTGCTGGGTAGAGTAGTCTTGGTTGTGGGTTTTTCCCTTTCATCACTTTTAATATGTCCTGCTACTCCCTTCTGGCTTGCAGAGTTTCTGCTGAACAATCAGGTGTTAACCTTATGGGGATTCCCTTGTATGCTAACTGTTGTTTTTCCCTTGCTGCTTTTAATATTTTTTCTTTGTATTTAATTTTTGATAGTTCGATTAATATGTGTCTTGGTGTGTTTCTCCTTGGATTTATCCTGTATGGGACTCTCTGCACTTCCTGGACTTGATTATTTCCTTTCCCATATTAGGGAAGTTTTCAACTATAATCTCTTCAGTCCCTTCCTTTTTCTCTTCTTTTTCTGGGACCCCTATAATTTGAATGTTGGTGCATTTAATGTTGCCCCAGAGGTCTCTGAGACTGTCCTCAAGTCTTTTCATTCTTTTTTCTTTATTCTGCTCTGCATTAGTTATTTCCACTGTTTTATCTTCCAGGTCACTTATCCATTCTTCTGCCTCAGTCTTTCTGCTATCTATTCCTTCTAGAGAATTTTTAATTTCATTTATTGTGTTGTTCATCATTGTTTGCTTGCTCTTTAGTTCGTCTAGATCCTTGTTAAACGTTCCTTATATTTTCTCCATTCTATTTCCAAGATTTTGGATCTTTACTATTATTACTCTGAATTCTTTTTCAGGTAGACAGCCTATTTCCTCTTCATTTGTTTGGTCTGGTGGGTTTTTACCTTGCCCCTTTATCTGCCGTGTGTTTTACTGTCTTCTCATTTTGCTTAACTTACTGAGTTTGGGGCCTCCTTTTCGCAGGCTGCAGGGTTAGTAGTTCCCATTGTTTTTGGTGTCTGCTCCCAGTGGCTAAGGTTGGTTCAGTGGGTTGTGTAAGCTTCCTGGTGGAGGGGACTGGTGTCTGTGTTCTGGTGGATAAGGCTGGATCTTGTCTTTCTGTTGGGCGGACTGTGTCCGGTGGTGTGTTTTGGGGTGTCTGTGACCTTATTATGATTTTAGGCAGCCTCTCTGCTAATGGGTGGGTTTTTGCTCCTATCTTGCTAGTTGTTTGGCATAGGGTGTCCAGCACTGTAGCTTGCTGATCGTTGAGTGGAGCTGGGTCTTAGCATTGAGATGGAGATCTCTGGGAGAGCTTTTGCTGTTTGATATTACGTGGGGCTGGGAAGTCTCTGGTGGACCAATGTCCTGAACTCGGCTCTCCCACCTCAGAGGCTCAGGCCTAACACCCAGCCAGAGCACCAAGACCCTGTCAGCCACACAACTCAGAAGAAAAGGGAGAAAAGAAAAGAAAGAAAGAATGAAAAAAATAAATAAATAATACAAAATAAAGTTATTAAAATAGAAAAAAATCATTAAAAATAAAAAAATAAAAAATAATTTAAAAAAGAGAGAAAGAAAGAAGAGAGCAACCAAACCAAAAAACAAATACTCCAATGATAACAGGCTCTAAAAGCTATACTCAAAAAAAAGCCCCAAAACTAAAAACAGAGAGTCAGAACCCTAGGACAAATGGCAAAAGCAAAGCTATACAGACAAATCCCAGAAAGAAGCATGCTCATACACACTCACAAAAAGAGTAAAGGGGAAAAAAAGAAAAAAAAAATATATATATATGTAAAAATTAAGAAAGGAAGAGAGCAACCAAGTCAATAAACGAATCTACCAATGATAACAAGCTCTAAATACTAAACTAAGATAAACATCAAACAGGAAACAAGTTAGATGCAGAAAGCAAACCGCAAGTGTCCAGTTGCTCCCAAAGTCCACCTCCTCAATTTGGGATGATTCATTGTCTACTCAGGAATTCCACAGATGCAGGGTACATCAAGTTGATTGTGGAGATTTAATCCGCTGCTCCTGAGACTGCTGGACGAGATTTCCCTTTCTCTTCTTTGTTCACGCAGCTCCTGGGGTTCAGCTTTGGATTTGGCCCCGCCTCTGCATGTAGGTCGCCTGAGGGTGTCTTTTGGGAAGTCTGAGGTCTTCTGCCAGCGTTCAGTAGGTGTTCTGTAGGAGTTGTTCCACTTGTAGATGTAGTTTTGATGTACTTGTAGGGAGGAAGGTGATCTCCACGTCTTACTCCTCCACCATCTTGAAGGCCCAGTTTGAGCAATTTAAATAACTATTTCTTTGTAGTTCCATTTCCTCATAACTCTGCTGGGCCTCAGGGTCTCCTGAACATAGCAATGGTCAGTAGCACAAGACGATATCAGGAACTGAACTGGCTGCACTTTTCACCTTAGACTTCCCAGCCTCCAGAACTGATCTTCCTAAAGCTGGGCCGCCTGCAGCAGCCTTTTGTGTTGTTTTAAAGCACTAAATTTGTAGTAGTTTGTTACAGTAGAGATAGGAAACTAATACATGACCTAATGCACTTTGAGGGAAAGAAAGCCCTTTGAGGAAAGGGCATTGTTCCAAGTTTAGGAATCATATGGTTCATCTAGGTCACATACAGAACATCAAAATCTGTGTACAGGTTTCCCAGAACCCTGACCCAAGAGATCCAAGACATATTTCACTTTTCTAATGACGTTTTCTATTAACTAATTAAATACAGAACTAAATCTGTGCCTTCCTTCCTTTCTGCAAAAAATATGTATAATATGCCTTCTGTGTACTTCATAAAGCAAAGTTCCTGCTCTCATGAATTTAGCTTGGGATGAGGTTGGGAGACTGAACAACAAATAAATATATATATTTGGATCAGGGTTAAGGAAAAGGGAAACTGAGTAGAGCTGACCCTTGGACAACATGGGCTTGAACTTTGAGGGTCCACTCATATTCAGATTTTTTTCAGTAATAAATACTACAGTTCTACAAGGTCAGCAGTTGGTTGAATTTGAAAATGAGGAACCACTGAATATGGAGGAACCACAGATACAGAGGAACCCTGATATAGAGGGCTGACTGTAACTTATACATGGATTTTCGACTGCGTGGAGGATCAGTGCCCCTAGCCGCTGCATTGTTCAAAGGTCAACTGTATTATGAGGAAGCAAAACAAAACAAAACAAAACACTTAGTCCAGACAATGGAGTAGCAGGAGAAATGGACCAAGTACTGATGTTTAAGGTGGGGCCTGAAGGGAGAACAGAAGTTTCAGAAAGAGAAGAAAGACTGTACCAGATAGAGTGTATTGATCTCCTGTGGCTGCTATAACAAATTACCACAAGCTGGGTGACTTACAATGACAGCAATATTTTCTGTCACAGTTCTGGAGACCAGAAATCTGAAATCAGTATCACTGGGTTGAACTAAAAGGTGTTGGCAGGACCATGTTCCCTCTGGAAGCTCCAGGAGAAAATCTGTTCTTTGCCTCTTGCAGCTTTTGACGGTTGCCAATATTCCTTGACTTGTGGCTGCATCACTCCAGTCTCCAAGACCAGCATCTCCAAGTCTTTCTCTGATCCACATTTACATCACTTTCTCCTCTGTATGTCATATCAATAGAATCTTCTATTTCTCTTTTACAAAGATATATGTGATTGCATTTAGTGGCCACTCAGATAATCTGGGGGTATCTTCCCATCTGAAGATTCTCAATCACAACTGCAAACATTTTTTGGTTTTGTTTTTGCCATGTAAGGTAACATTCACAGGTTCCAGGGATGATGACATGGATATATACGGGGACCATTTTCAGCCTACCACATAGATTAAAAATATTCCCAGAAGCCTCAGGAGATGGTGTGGTTGGCAACATGAGGAGAGGTGTGTCTGGAGAGGTACATGTAGCCAGCTCATAAATAAAACAATTATGATTATCTTGAAGTCAAGATGGAAGTGTTTTAAACAAGAGAGTTATTTTATTGTGTTTGTGTTAGAGCAAGGTCCCTTCATTGGCATGCTGGTAGATGACTGACAAGTGGCTCTGCAGCATTAAAAAAAAAAAAAGGGAAGGGGAGGGGAGGGGAGGGGAGGGGAGGGGAGGGGAGGGGAGGGGAGGGGAGGGGAGGGAAGGGAAGGGAAGGGAAGGGAAAGAGAAAAGAAGGAAAGGGAAGGGAAGGGAAATTCTTAATCTGTGATGTTTTTGTTTTTCATGGTGTAAATACTCCCACCATGGCTGATTTCTAATATGCGGATGTGCACAATCACCTCTTAGGAACTCAGACAAGCCAGCTCCAGCACAGTCTTGGATCCATCTGGCTGCTCACCAGAGAGCTGATCGGAAGGAAGGAAACCAGTCTGAGATCGATGGAATGAATCACTCTTTGATATAATTGACCACTAACAATATGATATCTTGAGGAGAATCCCAGTGAGTCCTTAAAATGTGGGTGGCCTGGCTGATGCACTTCTCCTAAGTAACCGAGCAGGTCCTAAGTGGTATCTTTGGAGGGCAAGTTCTCGGCAGCATCAGCGAGTGCCGACTCTTTCCTTCGCCTGTGCCCAATTCCTCCAAGTGGATGGAGCAAGCAGTTAGGGCCCGAGGCAAGAACAAAAGCTGAAGCCTCGGCACAGCCACTGCCCTCCCGCTCCTCTTTCAGGTTCTCGGAGTTCCCTCTCCCTAGCTTTGGGTAGGGACGTTAACCACTTGCAGGAGCGGGGAGTGAATTGTAAAGGGAAGAGAGCAAGAAAACAAGCATTTCTTTGCCCCAAATGCCAGGGAGAGAAAGTATCTGAAGCTTTGTAGCTTACTGTGGACGGGCACCTGCATGTGAATCAAAGGACAGCGAGGAAATAGAGTTCAGCTGGGACAGTAAATAGATGTGCAAGGACGTCTCAATACCTTCAACATTGTGAGTTCAGTGGCTTCTTATTGCCTGCCATGCATAGTTAGGGGGGCTTTCAGAATTCCTCCAGGATAGTTTTATGAAATATTATTTAATGGCATATTCTTGCTTTCCCAGAACTACTGGAAATATCTGAAGTAGAGGACAATTACTTATAATTTTCTGTTAAGTTAGAATTACTTAATTTAACAGAAAACGCTATGTCATAGCAATCACAAGCATTAAATGGGGTGTATGCCCATAGATATTAGAAATTCCCAAGGGATCTCAGCGTGTAAGTCCTTTTGCTTCACTTACTACCACTGATCTTCATTCAATTAATAAAAGGGGGATTGCCACTTTGAAGACCTACTAATAAAAGGGGCAGAGTGGAATAGCAACTAGAGAAATAGGTCAATTGAACCTCCTTATTTTTTTTTACTTGAACACAGGGTTAGGGGTTTGGATTTTATTGTATAGGTTATATAGAAGCCATTATAGCCAGTGTATAGGATGATAAACAGATATATCTATATCTATATACATATTATCTATTTAACTCCAATATGTCTATATGTCTCCAATATATCCATATATATCCAACATAGTGAGCTATTGTGGTGTTTAGAAAGGGACCAGCATAATAAAGGAGACAGCATCCACTTTATTCCATAACTTGTACTAATTGCTTAAAGTACATGATATCAACCCTACAATCATCTTAGTATGGAAAATATATACTTTTTTTTTTAATAGAAACACTAAAACCTGGAGGTCAAGGGGGTTGTACCTGGTAATTATCAGGCCCTGTGAATCATGTATGTTTGACTGTAAACACATCTCCTCTTTCTTTAATATTGTTCTCTAATTTGGAAAACCAAACGGCAGGTGTGTGTTGCAAGATTATAAGGAAATCTAGGCAGAGGCCAGAGAAAGGGAGAGCAGGGAGGAAACTGATGCACAGCATGGGCAGCAGAGACAGGGAAGAGGGAAACAAGGGAACCGGAGAGGAGAGAACATATTGAAATGATGTCCTCAAGTGATGCTGAGGGGTTGGCACCTGTTTGGTCCTGACAGAGTGAAAGGGGAAGGAGAAATCAATACTATTTTGAAGTCTGGGGAGTAGAGAAGTCTTGAGGGTTTTAAAGGTTCCTTGAGGCCCTTGCATGCCAAAGCTATAGGTCCCTGGAATTGTGGGAGCACTTAGCAGGGCTTCCTTTGACTTCAGGCTCCTGGGACTGGACAACTTTCCCAGGCATTGCTATAGCAGACCAAAGGCCAGAGTCATCAGCATCTCTCCACAAGGTTACAAAGATCTGCCAGGGCTTTGCAGAAACTGATCCTTCTTATCTGCCAGCTCCTTCAAAGCCTAGAAGCTGGGGCACCTTGTTGTCACCAAACCCAACTGTGCACATGCAAATGCCAAGAAAGTCCACTCAGCTAGGGGACCTTGCTTCCCTCTACTCTGGACACCCAGTGATTGAGGGTCTAGTGTGCTCCTTTGCCACCTAACCCATGACCATTTCACCTCTTGGAAGCATATAGAAATATGTGAGGGAAATCTCCCACTGCTATGCTCAAAGGTAGCTATGCTACGCTCAGGGGCAATCAGGCCCAAGGCCAAAGGAACCATCTGATAACTGTGAACATCGCCTTAGAGATGGAATCACCTCTAGCTAGCTCACTAGGGTTTGGAGGTGAGATAATTTATAAGCTTGTTGTATATAGCACTTTCAGAGCCCCACAAGGCAAAGCCTGAAAAACGATTGTATTTCTACCCTCCCTGACTAATGTGGAAGAAAATGCAGTAGTACAGCTGTGACTTCTCAACCTCTGAATGACCACGCCAAACACAAGGAATCTTTGAGCTGCATGGGACTTTAGATTCTATAGATCAGTGAGGAATTTTGTGGCCACACAGTTGAAGGTTGGATATTTTTTTTCTTAAGGGATTATAGGAAGGAAATCACATAGTAAAGGGGCAAATTCAGTTCATTATTTAAATTAACCACATTATTGGAGTTGCTGATAAGAGTAGATGAACACAGTCTTTCATTTGAAGAAAACAGACAAGTAGACAGATATTTACCGTGAGGGTTGACAGGGCTGTGATGGAGTGATGGAAAATAGTGCATACTTGCAAGGCAAAATTTGCCTGATGATAGTTTCACAGAGGGGGAGACATTTAACCTGATCTTGACAAATGAATGATGGCTACAAAAGATGTCCCAGGTAGAGGGAACAGCTTGTGCAAGGCTTGCCTGATCTCGCGTCTCAGCGAGCAGCAGTAGTGTGTATCCACTAGCGGATGGATCATGATCACCCTTTCCAGTACACAGCATGCAGAATCAGAGGCCCCACTCCACACTCACTAGTCTGATTTTTGGCAACTCACTAAACCTTTCCCAGGCTCAGCTTCCAGATCTGAGTTGTTCCTTCCACTTCAAAATTTCTTAACTCTTAGAATTTTTGAAATGATGTACATAAACTACTTAACAAAATCCTGATTCTTAAGAGTTTAATCATGCTACATCTGTTGAGATATGTCTCCAGACATTTGTTCAGAAAAGGAGGTATTTATTGGATGCCTTATGTATACAAGACAGTATTGAAATAAGATACAAGGTAAAAGACATTGATCCTCAAGTAACTTAAAATCTAGGTATAAAAATAAGGCATAAATGTATTAATCATAAAAAGATTTAAAGAAGAGAGCAGGCCATAGTGAGGGTTGGCTAATGTAGCTGTTGAATTCCCAAATGAACTAGACTGACAATTATGACTATAGGAAAAGAAAAGAAAATGTTATATAAAGGGGAGTAACATTTAAATAAGAGTTTTATTATTTAATAAACATATTTCCCCCCTAAGTATTAAGCCATACATTACTGGAGAATAGGGGCCATTGTTAATAAGGAGATGGTGGAATCCCATCCTACCAGGAGTAGGAAGGGGGAGAGGTAAAGCTTATATTCTAAAATCAATGCAAAGGAAGAAAACTGTGCTCAGCATTAATTCTCCTTGAAAATCTATTATCTATTCCAAAATAATTTTGGAAACCAGTACCCATACAATTGTCAACTCTCTTATAGCCAACACAACCAGTTTTTTTTCCTTCAGTTTTTAAGGAGATTGTTGTTTCTTTGGTTGAGCAACGAAGTACTAGGCTTAGATTTACACACAAAAAAATGCAAATTTTAAGCCACTGGAACCATACCAAGAGGCAGAAGATGGTCAATAAGAGACAAGGTGGGCCTTAAGGCCTGAGATTATCGAAGGGAAGCACAGACTCCAAACCACAGCTATGCTCACTCTAGGATATGCTATGGAGTTAAGTCAGGGTACCATTTTAAAATTATCAATTTCTTTCTGCCTTTTTTTGACAGATGCTGAATGAATATAAGTGCATTCATGTAATTTACAATGCTCACAAGAGGCAAGTCTGCAGTATCTCATGCAGCTATAGAAAGAGTACTAGGCTTTGAGTTGGAAAATAGGGGTGTAAGTCTCATCATGAGCAAGTAAATGATTTTGGACATACTGCCTAACCACTCTGAACTTCAGATTCCTCATCCACAAATCAATGGAGTATGATGAAATGATTTCTAGGTAGTCTTTGATCCCTAGTAATCAATGATTTTCTCATATTATCAGAAAAGTTTCTAGTAATCAAGTCTTTGGTTTGTGTGCTATATTAGACCAGTAACTACAGTGGGAATTATATGGCAAATTTTCTTTCTTCAGTATTCTAGGAATCTATGTGGGTGCTAAACTCTGTGGCTTCAAATCCACTGGCACTGAAAAAGAGAAATTCTTGGACCTCTGACGGGCAGATGTTAGATAACTGACTCCTACAGGTGTGCTAGAATGCAGCTATTATAAAAGCACCAGTACACTAACAGCCTTTAAAAAGTGATGGTAATAATCACATCATTTAATTATTCCAAACTAGGCCCAAGAGAAAGCTATGGGTTTGAAATACAGCTGCAGTGCAGAGGCCAGAGCCCGGAATCCGGAATTCGGGTACCAGAATCTGACGTCCTGGTTTGAGACCCAGGTCTACACATCTAGCTGCATAATACATGACAATTTACTGAATCTCTGATCTCAGTCCCAGTTTCCTGATCTATAAAATAGAATTGACAATGATCATGATCATGATGGTAATAACGGTAAATGACTCAGGGTTGTGGTGAGGATTATACAAAAAGAAGTACATGAACGGTTATTAGAGCAACTAGAACGTTGGAGGGTTTTGAAGACAACAACCCCACCAGTCTTAGTATTTAATAAATGCTCATCACAATCTCACTGATTGATGGCCTGGTACACAAGCATGAGAAAAGTTCCTCTTCTTACTTCCTTAAACCTGGCAAAAGACTGCGGACATGAAACAAATATAATTTGTGAACAGAAGGAAACAAAAGTGTTTGGAGGGACATGGAGTGACAAATTTCTAACTTCCCTCTATCATGTTTAAATGATGTGCCCCTAACACAGTGACAGTGCCCCTGATTCTGCTGTTTCTATTTTTGGCAGTCATTACCTGGCTATCTGGAGCAGAGATAACTAAGGAAGCATAAAGACAGGAAAAAGGATTTGGATGGCTTTAGATAAAGGGTCATTGTGTCTGTCAGGACCCAATCTCCACAGCACAGACATCACAACGGGTGTTTTTGGTCAGCCCAGACATGAAGTCATTTGAGTGGGATGCTGAGTCAGTGACTTCTCTTCACAGAGTTCGTACAGAGTTAATTCTGTTTGTCCACCATTGCTACTAAGGGTGCCAGGGCCAAGATTCCATATAATACAAATTAAAGTGTCCCCAAAACACGACAACATTGTTTGGGCAATACTATATCCCCAACCAAAATGCCAAAAGAACTATTTCAGGAAATCATTCAAGAGAGATTTTATATCTCTTACACGCCTCTCTGAATCGAAGCCACAGAAGAGCTGTTTCAAGGACAGCCCATGCGTCCTGCACCATTCAGTCACCCCACTCCCATGTTCCATATCTTCTCTTCCTTACATTGCTTTCTCTGCTCCATGTGTGCAGCCATATTACAAAATGCTTATCATTCTTTCTCACAGAAAAAAAAATCCTATAGCACAGAAATTGGCACAGCCTAGGTCAGGAGTCAGTAATTATTTCTTGTAAAGGGTTTAGATACTAAATATTTCAAGCTTTGTGGGGAATGCATGGTCTGTGCTACCTCCTCTTCCTCCTTCTTCTCCTTCTCCTTTCGCTTCCCGAACTCTTAAAAATGTAAGACCCATTCTTAGCTTACAGGCTACAGAAACATACAGCCAGTTGGATTTGGTCTGCTGACCATTATCTGTCAACACTTAACCCAGGTAGTAAAATATTAAACAACAATAGTGGTAAGATGGAATTACAGGATTTCAGTTAGGACACGAAAAGTTATAAGAATCCATCATTCTCACAGTAGCAATAAGAACAAGCTGTATAAACCACAAAATCATAGCTGCTATCATCAGAGAACTCATTAGAAATCTGATACTAAAACCTAAGCAAATTCAACTCCAGATAGTGACAAGTCCTTCTAAATGAGAAGAGTGCTTTTGTTGCTTTCATCAGTGACGTATGGCAGGAGCAGGCAGAACCCAACACTGGTGGATAAGGAAGGAACAGCAAGATGTTTAGTGAAGTTCTAATAGCAGAGTGAGCTGATGTGAAGATTTGGAGTCTCAGCCACAGAATGAGTCTGCACTTATGGATCAGTATTCAGAGTGAGAACTGAGAAACCCCTTTGAGGCACCTCAAGCCCGTACCAAGCATGAGACAGTGGATGACAAAGACTGGAGCAGAGAAGGAGAGTGTAAGACAGAAGGTGTTGGAGATGGGGCGGAAGACTGAGAGAATCTTCTGGAATCCTCTCCAAACCTTCACAGCATGAACAGGTCTCTAAAGGCTGAAATAGGTGGTAGAAAGAGCTTAGTGTCCCAGAAAAGCAGAAATCTAGGAACATTCTTGAAAGAAGCTCCCAAATCTGTAATGCAAAGGGAGACTTTCGCATAGTCGGGAAGGCCAGTTGATGGGCTATCAACCACAAGGATATCTCCAGAGTCGAGGTGCTCAGACTTCCAGCCAGTTGAAGAAAAGTTCCTAAATCCTAATCTCAAATCATTAGAAGCTGGTGGTGTTCAGTGTTCTGAATTTAAATAAAATAAACATAAATTCAAGACCTAGCTCAGCTACAGGTTAGATTGGCTCAGGCTTCCACATTAGCAGCCTGAGAGAAAAAGGTGTATGACCTTTTCTTGGAAAAACATTATCTCAGTCTCTACAGTTATTTACACATAATATCTGAAATAAAATAGCAATTAGGAGATACGTGAAGAATCAAGAAAATGTGAGGTCAAGATAATGAAGAATCAAGATAACAAAGAAGAAGGTGCAAACATGTCCCAGATAGTGGTATATCATACAGAGACTCTGAAATATTTAAAGAATCTAGTGGAAAGCTGTAAGCACACTTTAAAAAGAGAGGAAATAGAATTTTAAA